>NC_133330.1:127160352-127460352 GCF_042186555.1 Aquarana catesbeiana
GATTCATTTCCCCAGCTGTCCCCGTCTCTCTGGTTTTTCCGGAGGGGGCGGGGCCACCAGTGCATCGGCGTCATGCCTTTCCACGCCCACCTGGGGATGTCTGCATCACAGCGGCCCTCCCCCTTTTTTGATGGGCGGGATGTGTCATCCTGAAGGGGGCTGGGGATCGCGAGTGCCTGCCTCTTTGCGGCGGGTGCGTTACGATCCCCTTTGCCCCACCTGACGCATGACGTTAGGGGCGGAGAGCCCGGCGGATGTCCGGATATAAGGCTGGGGGTGTCAGCATGGCAACTTCCCTCTCACTATTTCTCCTACACTTAGTCCGGACGCTGCATATTTTGGTAAGCACCCTACTTATTTACTCTTGCATAATTACCTGCACTCCACAGCGGACCTATCCCCACTTGTTGCTTTTGATTGATTCCCTTTATTACACTGTTTTTCTTTTCACACGGAAATACTTCTCTAGTTTATTACACTATTAACTAATTTGTCCTCCTCTTCACTTTCATCTTTCCCCCCCCCCCCCCTTCACTTTCTCTTCCTCTCTCCCCTGGCCCTGTTCTTCCCTTCTTTTTTCTTTCTTCTTTCTTCTCCTGTTTGTCTTTTCCTATCATCATTCACCTCACCTCCCCCTGCTTTCCCTTCCTCCCCCTCCACTCTCTTCCCTCTTTCATCCACTCTCCTACCTGGTACCCTCCTTTTTCCCTCTGCTCTGCGGGACACCTTATGCATATCATGCAAGCAGTACATATGTATATCTCTATGACAATATCAATGTCACTACTTTAGATCTTGTCTATCAACATATCTTGTATTTCATGTCACGATATACATTTCATACTTATTTACTTTTTAACTATATATTACCACATGTTTACATTCCATACAGAGAGCTGCCCTGCAGTACATTTGGGAACAATCTGGGTTCACGCCCTCTTCTCTTCTCTTCACTCTGCCATGCTGCCCCCCCCACGCCTGGCCCCGGTCCTCTGGTTGGTTCCTCGGCCCCTTCAGCTCCCGGGGGAGATGCTATCCGCCGACCTGTGCTTGGGCTATGTGTTTGTAGCCTTGGTTTTACTAGTAAGTATGGGATGACTGGTTCTGGCTTCTTGCTGTATCCCTTCATAACCGCTACTCTAATTACTTTATCTGTATTTACAGACAGCAGCTATGCACATCAGCCCCTGATGAAGCGAGGAAAGCTCGCGAAACGCGTCGGGTTAGAGATGTACTATGCATACCTGTATTATATGTATTACTATTTATTCATGGCTATGTTTTAGGATTATCATGCAATGTTGCTGTTTTATGAACCTTTTGTACCCATGCCTATACCCTATTATGGATTATGCTGCTGTATTCAATAAATACTTGTACCTTTATATTTGTCTACCCTTTGATCACCATTTACACCTCATTTAAAGTCCCGTGGGCGACTTTCATTGCTTTTTTCTGATATTAGGGATGGAGGTGTTTTATGTTAGGGGTCAGTTCCCAGACTTTCCTTGTAAATTTGTACCCAGGTGGAAAACACCATAATGCCCTGGTCTGATGCTGACCCTAGATCTTAGGGGCTACATGGGTTCGGCTACTACTGAACCTCCATGACCCTTACTAGCATATCTTTATATTATTGTTTATATAATCTACCATGTACTTGTAGACCTAGCTCCTCCACTGCGCCCGTGTTCGGGTTGGGCGGTCTGTTTTACCCCCCGGGAGCTGCGATGCACAAATGGGGATTCATTTCCCCAGCTGTCCCCGTCTCTCTGGTTTTTCCGGAGGGGCGGGGCCACCAGTGCATCGGCGTCATGCCTTTCCACGCCCACCTGGGGATGTCTGCATCACAGCGGCCCTCCCCCTTTTTTGATGGGCGGGATGTGTCATCCTGAAGGGGGCTGGGGATCGCGAGTGCCTGCCTCTTTGCGGCGGGTGCGTTACGATCCCCTTTGCCCCACCTGACGCATGACGTTAGGGGCGGAGAGCCCGGCGGATGTCCGGATATAAGGCTGGGGGTGTCAGCATGGCAACTTCCCTCTCACTATTTCTCCTACACTTAGTCCGGACGCTGCATATTTTGGTAAGCACCCTACTTATTTACTCTTGCATAATTACCTGCACTCCACAGCGGACCTATCCCCACTTGTTGCTTTTGATTGATTCCCTTTATTACACTGTTTTTCTTTTCACACGGAAATACTTCTCTAGTTTATTACACTATTAACTAATTTGTCCTCCTCTTCACTTTCATCTTCCCCCCCCCCCCCCCCTTCACTTTCTCTTCCTCTCTCCCCTGGCCCTGTTCTTCCCTTCTTTTTTCTTTTTTCTTTCTTCTTTCTTCTCCTGTTTGTCTTTTCCTATCATCATTCACCTCACCTCCCCTGCTTTCCCTTCCTCCCCCTCCACTCTCTTCCCTCTTTCATCCACTCTCCTACCTGGTACCCTCCTTTTTCCCTCTGCTCTGCGGGACACCTTATGCATATCATGCAAGCAGTACATATGTATATCTCTATGACAATATCAATGTCACTACTTTAGATCTTGTCTATCAACATATCTTGTATTTCATGTCACGATATACATTTCATACTTATTTACTTTTTAACTATATATTACCACATGTTTACATTCCATACAGAGAGCTGCCCTGCAGTACATTTGGGAACAATCTGGGTTCACGCCCTCTTCTCTTCTCTTCACTCTGCCATGCTGCCCCCCCCACGCCTGGCCCCGGTCCTCTGGTTGGTTCCTCGGCCCCTTCAGCTCCCGGGGGAGATGCTATCCGCCGACCTGTGCTTGGGCTATGTGTTTGTAGCCTTGGTTTTACTAGTAAGTATGGGATGACTGGTTCTGGCTTCTTGCTGTATCCCTTCATAACCGCTACTCTAATTACTTTATCTGTATTTACAGACAGCAGCTATGCACATCAGCCCCTGATGAAGCGAGGAAAGCTCGCGAAACGCGTCGGGTTAGAGATGTACTATGCATACCTGTATTATATGTATTACTATTTATTCATGGCTATGTTTTAGGATTATCATGCAATGTTGCTGTTTTATGAACCTTTTGTACCCATGCCTATACCCTATTATGGATTATGCTGCTGTATTCAATAAATACTTGTACCTTTATATTTGTCTACCCTTTGATCACCATTTACACCTCATTTAAAGTCCCGTGGGCGACTTTCATTTGCTTTTTTCTGATATTAGGGATGGAGGTGTTTTATGTTAGGGGTCAGTTCCCAGACTTTCCTTGTAAATTTGTACCCAGGTGGAAAACACCATAATGCCCTGGTCTGATGCTGACCCTAGATCTTAGGGGCTACATGGGTTCGGCTACTACTGAACCTCCATGACCCTTACTAGCATATCTTTATATTATTGTTTATATAATCTACCATGTACTTGTAGACCTAGCTCCTCCACTGCGCCCGTGTTCGGGTTGGGCGGTCTGTTTTACCCCCCGGGAGCTGCGATGCACAAATGGGGATTCATTTCCCCAGCTGTCCCCGTCTCTCTGGTTTTTCCGGAGGGGCGGGGCCACCAGTGCATCGGCGTCATGCCTTTCCACGCCCACCTGGGGATGTCTGCATCACAGCGGCCCTCCCCCTTTTTTGATGGGCGGGATGTGTCATCCTGAAGGGGGCTGGGGATCGCGAGTGCCTGCCTCTTTGCGGCGGGTGCGTTACGATCCCCTTTGCCCCACCTGACGCATGACGTTAGGGGCGGAGAGCCCGGCGGATGTCCGGATATAAGGCTGGGGGTGTCAGCATGGCAACTTCCCTCTCACTATTTCTCCTACACTTAGTCCGGACGCTGCATATTTTGGTAAGCACCCTACTTATTTACTCTTGCATAATTACCTGCACTCCACAGCGGACCTATCCCCACTTGTTGCTTTTGATTGATTCCCTTTATTACACTGTTTTTCTTTTCACACGGAAATACTTCTCTAGTTTATTACACTATTAACTAATTTGTCCTCCTCTTCACTTTCATCTTCCCCCCCCCCCCCCCTCACTTTCTCTTCCTCTCTCCCCTGGCCCTGTTCTTCCCTTCTTTTTTCTTTTTTCTTTCTTCTTTCTTCTCCTGTTGTCTTTTCCTATCATCATTCACCTCACCTCCCCTGCTTTCCCTTCCTCCCCCTCCACTCTCTTCCCTCTTTCATCCACTCTCCTACCTGGTACCCTCCTTTTTCCCTCTGCTCTGCGGGACACCTTATGCATATCATGCAAGCAGTACATATGTATATCTCTATGACAATATCAATGTCACTACTTTAGATCTTGTCTATCAACATATCTTGTATTTCATGTCACGATATACATTTCATACTTATTTACTTTTTAACTATATATTACCACATGTTTACATTCCATACAGAGAGCTGCCCTGCAGTACATTTGGGAACAATCTGGGTTCACGCCCTCTTCTCTTCTCTTCACTCTGCCATGCTGCCCCCCCCACGCCTGGCCCCGGTCCTCTGGTTGGTTCCTCGGCCCCTTCAGCTCCCGGGGGAGATGCTATCCGCCGACCTGTGCTTGGGCTATGTGTTTGTAGCCTTGGTTTTACTAGTAAGTATGGGATGACTGGTTCTGGCTTCTTGCTGTATCCCTTCATAACCGCTACTCTAATTACTTTATCTGTATTTACAGACAGCAGCTATGCACATCAGCCCCTGATGAAGCGAGGAAAGCTCGCGAAACGCGTCGGGTTAGAGATGTACTATGCATACCTGTATTATATGTATTACTATTTATTCATGGCTATGTTTTAGGATTATCATGCAATGTTGCTGTTTTATGAACCTTTTGTACCCATGCCTATACCCTATTATGGATTATGCTGCTGTATTCAATAAATACTTGTACCTTTATATTTGTCTACCCTTTGATCACCATTTACACCTCATTTAAAGTCCCGTGGGCGACTTTCATTTGCTTTTTTCTGATATTAGGGATGGAGGTGTTTTATGTTAGGGGTCAGTTCCCAGACTTTCCTTGTAAATTTGTACCCAGGTGGAAAACACCATAATGCCCTGGTCTGATGCTGACCCTAGATCTTAGGGGCTACATGGGTTCGGCTACTACTGAACCTCCATGACCCTTACTAGCATATCTTTATATTATTGTTTATATAATCTACCATGTACTTGTAGACCTAGCTCCTCCACTGCGCCCGTGTTCGGGTTGGGCGGTCTGTTTTACCCCCCGGGAGCTGCGATGCACAAATGGGGATTCATTTCCCCAGCTGTCCCCGTCTCTCTGGTTTTTCCGGAGGGGCGGGGCCACCAGTGCATCGGCGTCATGCCTTTCCACGCCCACCTGGGGATGTCTGCATCACAGCGGCCCTCCCCCTTTTTTGATGGGCGGGATGTGTCATCCTGAAGGGGGCTGGGGATCGCGAGTGCCTGCCTCTTTGCGGCGGGTGCGTTACGATCCCCTTTGCCCCACCTGACGCATGACGTTAGGGGCGGAGAGCCCGGCGGATGTCCGGATATAAGGCTGGGGGTGTCAGCATGGCAACTTCCCTCTCACTATTTCTCCTACACTTAGTCCGGACGCTGCATATTTTGGTAAGCACCCTACTTATTTACTCTTGCATAATTACCTGCACTCCACAGCGGACCTATCCCCACTTGTTGCTTTTGATTGATTCCCTTTATTACACTGTTTTTCTTTTCACACGGAAATACTTCTCTAGTTTATTACACTATTAACTAATTTGTCCTCCTCTTCACTTTCATCTCCCCCCCCCCCCCCCCTTCACTTTCTCTTCCTCTCTCCCCTGGCCCTGTTCTTCCCTTCTTTTTCTTTTTTCTTTCTTCTTTCTTCTCCTGTTTGTCTTTTCCTATCATCATTCACCTCACCTCCCCCTGCTTTCCCTTCCTCCCCCTCCACTCTCTTCCCTCTTTCATCCACTCTCCTACCTGGTACCCTCCTTTTTCCCTCTGCTCTGCGGGACACCTTATGCATATCATGCAAGCAGTACATATGTATATCTCTATGACAATATCAATGTCACTACTTTAGATCTTGTCTATCAACATATCTTGTATTTCATGTCACGATATACATTTCATACTTATTTACTTTTTAACTATATATTACCACATGTTTACATTCCATACAGAGAGCTGCCCTGCAGTACATTTGGGAACAATCTGGGTTCACGCCCTCTTCTCTTCTCTTCACTCTGCCATGCTGCCCCCCCCACGCCTGGCCCCGGTCCTCTGGTTGGTTCCTCGGCCCCTTCAGCTCCCGGGGGAGATGCTATCCGCCGACCTCTGCTTGGGCTATGTGTTTGTAGCCTTGGTTTTACTAGTAAGTATGGGATGACTGGTTCTGGCTTCTTGCTGTATCCCTTCATAACCGCTACTCTAATTACTTTATCTGTATTTACAGACAGCAGCTATGCACATCAGCCCCTGATGAAGCGAGGAAAGCTCGCGAAACGCGTCGGGTTAGAGATGTACTATGCATACCTGTATTATATGTATTACTATTTATTCATGGCTATGTTTTAGGATTATCATGCAATGTTGCTGTTTTATGAACCTTTTGTACCCATGCCTATACCCTATTATGGATTATGCTGCTGTATTCAATAAATACTTGTACCTTTATATTTGTCTACCCTTTGATCACCATTTACACCTCATTTAAAGTCCCGTGGGCGACTTTCATTTGCTTTTTTCTGATATTAGGGATGGAGGTGTTTTATGTTAGGGGTCAGTTCCCAGACTTTCCTTGTAAATCTGCTTATTATAAGGACTATTCTATTTGCCTGCCTGATACCTCTAACCTCTGCTTATTTAAGAACCACTCTGCCTGCCTGCTTGATACCTCTGACCTCTGCTTGCCCTACGGACTTCCCTGCTCTCAGTCACACCAGTCCTGCACGGTGCCCGCCAGGTGTCTTCCTGCTTCTACAAACGAATCCAAGTCTACCTTCCGCAGCCACCGGAAGCCCGTGCCTCCGCGTGCTTCCGATACCCTGTATCACCTTCGGGGGTTCGGGTGCGCGTGGTCGTAAGGGCGAGCCGCTCTCGGCATCTCAGCCTCGGTGAGTATTGACGTGACACCTGACTCTCGAAACTACACACACTTTTCCAACGATCATCAATCATACCGCCCGCTAGATTATTTTTTTAATTGACCACGGCTGCTTAGATTGGTCCCCAAATTGTGAAATAGACCCTATGGTTTGGTCCGACCACTCTCCTATATTCCTGACACTTGCGATCCCCTCTACCCCAATAAAAGAATGGGCATGAAGGTTAAATGACTCGCTTCTGACTGAACCAGGGTATGATACACGGATACCGGAGACTATATCAAATTTTTTTAAGGACCACGCTTCTGACGACACTTCACCACCCATTAAATGGGAGGCATTAAAGGCGGTATTGCGGGGTAGCTTTATTCAAATGGGTGCCCGCCTGAAAAAAGAACGCTCAGCTGCGATAGCTACGGCAGCACACAAACTTAGAACGCTGGAGACTACTCATAAGCGCTCCCCTACGGTGGAAGTGCTTGCGGAGGTTTCTTCCGCTCGCACTCAGCTTAGGGAATTATACGAGGCATCAGCCTGTACATTTGCGAACAAACTAGCCTTTCATCAATACAAATTTCGGGATAAATGTGGTAGATCACTAGCTCGCACCCTGCATACCAAACAACCTAACACTTTTATACCTCACATACGGGACAAATCTGGAAAAACCGTCTCTTCCCCTTCTGAGATGGGACAGGTATTCCGGGACTTCTATCAATCCCTGTATAACATACCTACAGCAAACCCCACTGAGCCTCCCTCCACTACTACATATATTTCACAATGCATTACCTACTCTAGATGACGAAACGATAGAGGACCTTGAAGCTCCAATCTCGGAAGACGAGGTTTCCCGCGCCATTGCATCTACCCCATCTGGTAAAAGTCCGGGCCCTGATTGCTCCCCTCCTTACCCCCTTCTTAACAAAAATGTTTAACTCCCTCTCTGAGAGATCAGTATTCCCGCCGCAAACACTAGAGGCACATATCACCCTTATCGCAAAGCCGGACAAAGACCTGACTATATGTGCAAATTACCGACCCATATCGCTGATAGGGGTAGATCTGAAGGTGTACACGAAGGTGCTAGCTAATAGAATGCAACCATTGTTACCCCGCTTAATTCACCTAGATCAGGTTGGCTTTGTGAGTGGAAGAGAGGCGCGGGATAACACCCTGAAAACACTTCTCATTGCGGATTATGCTCGGGCCCACAATGTCTCATTGTGCCTTCTCACGGTCGACGCGGAGAAGGCCTTCGACCGCGTCGACTAGCAATTCCTTCGCCTATCACTGCAACAGATAGGTCTAGGCCAAAACATGATCTCCAGAATAATGTCCCTCTATACATCTCCCTCCGCTAGGATCAGACTAAACGGTTCCCTATCTCCAAAATTCACTATTCACAATGGAACGCGGCAGGGGTGTCCTTTGTCCCCCATTCTCTATGTTCTTGTTATGGAACACCTAGCCATCGCCCTTAGGAACAACCCGGCTATTCATGGTATTAATATAGGCCCTATACATACTAAAATTGCCTTATTTGCAGATGACTTACTCATGTTTGTAACCCAACCGCAAGTTTCCCTGCCCTCCATTATACAGGAGTTTAAGAGATATGGAGATGTTAGTAACTTTAAAGTTAATCATAGTGAGTCAGAAATCCTCAACGTTTCACTCCCAAAAGCGGCTCTCCAACACCTCTCGTCCTCCTTTCCTTTTAAGACAAGCTCCACATCTATTCGCTATCTAGGAATTCATATCCTAACAGACGCATCCCAACTATTCTCCAGCAACTTTACCCCTCTACTTCTTAGAACACGGAGTAGCGGATCTGGCTACATACGCATCTAAACAGCTCTCTTGGTTGGGTAGGGTGAATGTATTGAAGATGGATGTTCTCTCTCGATTCCTATATCTTTTTCAAACCATTCCTATCCATATTCCCACCTCGTTCTTCAAAAGGCTTTGTCAGATTTTTTCTAAATTCATATGGAAGGGAGACCGTCCCAGGATAAAACACGACACAATGATCCTTCCGAAGGCCTGGGGGGGAGCGGGGGTCCTCTATCGTCTAGGTCCCAGATGTCTCTACATATCATAAGGCGGCGGTACTCATACGCATCATGGATTGGTTTCACCACCGTTCCTCCAAGCTCTGGGTTCAATTGGAGAGACATCTCAATGAGATTGATCTTTGCACCCTGCCGTGGACCCCTATGGCTCAGCGTAAGGATAGTACACTCTCTACTGTTCTTACTCATCAAACACTTCAGATTTGGGACCGTCTGATCTTAACTGGTAAATTATCTAAAGCTCAGGGCCCAATGACCCCTTTCTTTGGGACTCCGGCCTTCCCCCCAGCTGTAAGTGGAGATTTGGACCCTGGAATAGGGATAATCATAGACACTTAGCGCAGGTTTTACGCGCTAACCCATCTTTGAGAACGGACATACCCTCCCAGACGGACCTGAGGCCCCCAACAATGTGGTTACAGAGGGGTCAATTAATGTCATAGATACGTACTTTCTCCTCCATCTCAGAGATCCTAGATGACCCATCAGACTTTGACGAGCTGCTCTTACAACAAAGACCCACCAACACACGTAGTATCACTGTTATATTCCCTACTACTGAACGTATCTGCCCCTGACCTTCCAACATACATGCAGAAATGGGAAACAGACTTACAACACTCCATCTCCCCTGCTGATTGGCAAAAAAGCTTTATCCTGACACATAGGATTTCCTTGGCAACTAAGACTCAAGAAAAAGGGTTTAAGCTATTAACGAGGTGGTACCCAGCGACTATCCAACGGTTTAACCCTTCTTTGTCAGATACTTGTTGGCGATGCCTGTCATCCAGAGGGACAATGCTCCACATTTGGTGGGCTTGCCCTCCAATTAGGAAACTTTGGCAAAAGGTCTTTGATCTATACGGCAGGCTGATGGCGACCTCAATTAAGCCCACACCAGAGATAGCCCTACTATCTATGCTCCCAGGTCCCCTCAAATCGATTAAAAAAGATGCATTGCGCCATTTTCTGGCCGCAGTTAGGACAGTGATTCCCTGACATTGGAGAACAGCGGATGTGCCTTCCTTGGGCGATTGGGCTGTCGAGGTGGATCAGATAAGAGATCTGGAGCTCCTGTTGGCGCAGGAAGCGGGGAAGGAGGAACAGTTCTCCACCACCTGGACCTCGTGGTCAATGTTTCGATACTCCGATGACTTTTCTGTATGCGTCGGGGATGCCCCATCCTCATCCACCGGCTAGCCATGCTGGAGTGACTTCCACCTTCTTTACCATCCCTTATTTCTATACACGCTATCATTCTCTTCTCTCTCTTCGCTTACTTTTCTCTATGTACTGAACCAATCACTCAAACATATGAATAAAGGTCATATACCCAGAATAGTTCATTGAATTAAATATCTATTATAAGTAAATAAAAGATCCCTACAGCATATCAGTCAGAATAGGAGGATCCTAATGACAATACCAACACGTGAAACCCTAAGGGTAAATATATGTTGGATCCCACACGCATGTTACTCTACTCTTATATCAAAGGCTTTTATATACAATGTGATATTTCATTGTTTCGCCAGAGACTATATGTCAAATTGTCTACACCTGTTCATTTATAGTAAAGGTTCACCTCATTATTCTATGTACATTGTATGTAATATTATATTGTAAAGAGCTTTTTTCCTCTGTTATACTTTTATCTTGAAATAAACTAAGATTGAAAAGAAGTATAAATGATTTTATTAACTCACCTGGTTTTATTTCAGGATCATATGATAAAGATTTGTAAATACGTTTTTTTTTCTTCTTCCCTCATTTATTGTGTCAGCTTTACATCGTATATATGGTTACATGTATTGTTTCCTGATATCCTGTTTTCTTATGTATCTCATGTATTTTGGTTTACATAATCGCAGGCTGACCATTACTGTTCATTTATGTACCCCTAAATGTCTCTTTACTTTTTGCATTATAATGTCTGTCTGTTTTCTTTTATAGATAAAAGCACTGTTATTGTATAACAAATTTGATTATGTTAACTAAACAAACAAAAGAAACCCCCTAATAGTGGACTTTTTAAGTACAAAAAAAGTTTATTAGATTTAAACAGTAAAAAGTGTAGTAATAATATAACATACTGTTAGGAATGCATATCAGACATTTTACATTAATGTACATAACATGATATAGATGCTCTTGCACCCAACGCGTTTCGGAGTGTATGTATCTCCTTCCTCAGGGGTGGGTGTGAGCTAGAAACATTTTTATCCTGGAAAAATATATTGAAAAAACAGGTATAAGCATTGTAATATCCATATAAATATAGTATTTTCCAAACTAATTTCCACAATTCTCACACTTACGTATTTATAATGTATTGCTGACTTGGCATTCCATAAAAAACTCTAGTTAAAAACAAAGCAGTCACAGGGTCTGTCTACCAGATATATTTTTTTTTTCTCTGGAGCCAAGAATCTAATGACTCTTAGTTTCAATATTTTAAGCAAATGAGCTATTTTATATCCATACCCAGGTTGGACAAAAAAGTTGGTAAAAAATGAATCAGTATTCTCTTATAATGATACTGAGAGAGGAGCAAGAAAAAACCTCTCTTGACCCCCCAAAAAAGCGGGGTGAAGAACAAGGTATGTTCTGAGAATTCGACTGAGGCCGAGAGGCAGATCCTGCAGATCCTGTAAATGAATGCAAAGAGTATATAGTAGAGTATCTTAAGTTCACTTAATTTAGAGTAAAACATATTAGTTTTATTTTAGTGGTAAAAAACCTAAAATTATGTATAGGGGCATTCATACCTGAAAGGTAGCCGTTTGGGAGCTCAGTAATTGGTATTGATGATTTGCAGGTAAAAGCTACAAAAATAGTAACATAAGAATAGGTTACTTGCTTCAATTTGGTATTAAATGCTATGATGATAAACTAGTCATAATAATCACATCTACATGCTATAAATATTTTTTATAAATATAAACTAGCTATTCAACCTATCAAGCAAGTAACCTATTCTTATGTTACTATTTTTGTAGCTTTTACCTGCACATCAATACCAATTACTGAGCTCCCAAACAGCTACCTTTCAGGTATGAATGCCCCTATACATAATTATAGCTTTTTCACCACTAAAATAAAACCAATATGTTTTACTCTAAATTAAGTGAACGTGACACTCCACTGTATACTCTTTGTATTCATTTACATCCTGCCATTTATATTCTGCCTCTCAGCCTCAGTTGAATTCTCAGAACATACCTGGTTCTTCACCCCGCTTTTTTGGGGGGGTCAAGAGAGGTTTTTTTCTTGCTCCTCTCTCAATATCATCATAAAAGTATACTGATTCACTTTTTACCAACTTTTTCTTTTCAAATATTTTATTGGCAATTTCACATACAACTGCTACATTAAGTTCCATGCATAGTTTCTTACAATTAGATGATCGTGTACATAGAAATAATGTCGGAAAACAATGTATTAAGGAAAACTGAGTTTTTAGATAGCAGATATATTTCCAAATCATACAGTTTGCTGGAACTAAACACGTAAATGTATGAAAGATTAAAGGGGACTACAATCCCATTTTTAACACTATAAATTTGGGCCTTTCCCCAACACAAGTGACGGGGGGCCCCAAAAGTAATACATGTAACAGAGTATATTACCTATTTTTGGATTTGGAGGGTAAAGTGAAATCAAGGGGTGGAATAAAGAAAAGGGGTAGAAAGAAGGGGATGTAGGCGAGAGAGTTGTGGGTTGGAGAGGAAGGGGGAGGAGAGGTGCCGGCCGGCCCGCGCGGGTAAAGGAATCATATTAGAGTCTGGGGATGGTGCTCATGCCCACTTAAAGCGATATTAGATCTTCAGCTATGTCCGTTGGTAGAAAGTGTTCAACCCAGGGTCGCCATACTCGGTTATGTTGGGTGGCTTTATCGAGAATTTTTGCTTCTATTTTGTCATGTATCATTGCTAGGGTCACCCTATTCTTTGTTTCAACTATGTTAAGAGTGGGTGTTTTCCAAGCCTTAGCTATCGTCTGTTTGGCTGCGGTGAATAAATGTAGGAGAAGTCTGAGTTGTGATCTGGTGTAGTCTTGTGGGAAAAGGTTGAGGAGGGCTATTGTGGGGTTAGGGGATAAGGTAATTTGGTGAAGAGTGGTAGCCATCTGAAATATTATTGCCCAGAAGCGCTGTGCTTGAGGGCACGTCCACCATATATGTAGGTGCGTGCCCCTGTCTCCACAGCCCCTGAAACAGTTCGGGGAGGATTCAGGTAGAAATTTAACGATTCTAGCCGGGACAAGGTAAAAGCGCATTAGCACTTTATAGTTCGCTTCTGAGGCAACAACATTCTGGAATGAATTTTTTGTATTGGACCATATGGTCGACCAGTCTTCTGGCTCGAGGGTAATATCGAGGTCTCTCAACCATCTCTGTGCATATGGGGGTAGATCTGGAGGTGGTGATGTAAGATGGGAGTATAGACGGGAGATAATACCTGGGGCATGCGGGTCCGACTCGCACATATGCTCAAACTCGGTTAGAGTATCCAGTCCAGAGTTAGATTTTATAGTTGATTGCACGAAGTGTTTAATTTGAAGGTAGCGGAAACATTCTCTGTGAGGGAGTTGCGCTTGTTCCTGGATAGATGGGAAAGGTTTCACAGAGTCTCCACTAACAAGATCACAGATGCGAGTCAAACCCGCCTGAGCCCAGGCGTGGAATGAAGTTGGTTCTGTGTAGGCTGGGGGGAATTGAGGGTGACCTAAATAGGATAGAAGTGGGGAGTGTGGGGAGATTAGTTTGAAGGGAGTTTTTAGTCTATCCCAAAGTTTAAGTGTGTGAAGTGTAATTGGGTTAGTCAAGGTTCCTCTTGTTGATGTGGGGAGCCACAGTATGTTGCCTATATTAATCGGATGTAGATCGATGGCTTCGAGGGCAACCCAAAGTGGGGTCTCTGTTTTGGCGTGGTATAGGATGGACTGAGCTAGACGGGCTGCGTGATAGTAGTGTGAGAAGTTGGGAATGCCCAAGCCGCCGTGGAGCTTGTTACGGAGAAGAATGGGTCTCGCCACTCTGGGTCTAGTTGGCCCCCATATATGTTTGAAAACTTTATTTTGTATGATCCTATGGTAATAAGGAGGGACTGTGATAGGGAGCACTCTGTATAAGTATAACAGTTTTGGTAATAGGGACATTTTCACGGCTGCTATGCGTCCTAACCAGGAAACGCATAGTGGTAGCCAGGTATTAAGTAAGGAAGATATTTGTGAGAGTATTGGGAGGTAGTTGGATTGGAACAGGTTGGAGGGATCCTTAGTTAGCCTAATCCCTAGATATGGTATCGAAGTGGAAGACCAGTGGAAGGGATAATTGCTTCGTAGTGTTTCAAGATCAACTTGTGGCAGGGACACATTGAGGGCCTTCGATTTGGATTGGTTGACCTCCAGTCCAGATATGCTGGAGAATTTATCTAAGGTGTTCATGAGGTTTGGTAAAGTGGTATGGGGAGAAGTAATAAACATAAGTGCGTCGTCGGCAAAGAGACATATTTTATGGGAGGTGGATGCTATTTCTAGGCCCCGGATGTCAGAATTAGATCTAATCAGGGCTGCTAGGGGTTCGATAGTGAGTGCAAAGAGCAGGGGAGATAAGGGGCAGCCCTGTCTAGTCCCCCGTGATATTGGAAAAGGGTCCGACCGGAATCCGGAATAGTGCACATACGCCTGTGGGTGGGTATAGAGGGCTTTTATCCAATTTATGAAATTGGGGCCGAAGCCCCAGCGTTGGAGGATAAAGAATAGATAGGGCCAAGAGACCGTGTCAAAGGCTTTTCGTATATCTAAGGAGAGGAGGTGCATAGGGATCTTACGGGAACGGGCCAGGTGTTGTAGGAGAATTACTCGTCTGATATTGTCGCTCGCTTGTCGCTTGGGTATGAAGCCAACCTGGTCCTTGTGTATTAAACCGCCAATGATGGGATTGAGGCGTAGAGCAAGAATTTTGGCCAAAATCTTGATATCCACATTGAGAAGTGAAATTGGTCTATAGTTGGACCATAGCGTGCTGTCAGTATTCGGTTTGGGGATCATTGAGATAAGAGCAGTCAATGTGTCTCTGCCAAAAGAGTGTTGCTTTAGTATGGCATTAAAAGTGTTGGTAAGAAGGGGAGATAGTTCTGTGGCAAATTTTTTATAATAGAGACTGGGAAGGCCATCAGGGCCTGGGCGTTTATTTGGTTTTAGGGTTTTTATGGCTGCTAGTACTTCGTCTGTCGAGATCGTGCTCTCCATTAGCTCGCGATTGGATTCAGACAAGGTTGGAATGGGCAGTTTATGAAACAGTTTCTCTGCTTGGCGCTGTGAGAATGTTGTTTTAGAGTCATAGAGATTTGATAACTGTTTACGAAACTCCGAAAGAACCTTGACAGGGTTGCTGGTGACTACATCCTTAGTTAGCCTGAGTCTAATTGGAATACGAGCCCGGTCCGGTCTACGTAAACGTAATGCCAGGTAGGTGTCCGGTTTGTTTGCTTTATTATAGATTTTATGGTTTGTTCTACGGATAGTTTTGTCAGCCATCTCGGCTAAGAGAAGATCTAGTTCTAGTTTAATTTTTTCTAGTGTTAATTTACGTGTTTCGGTAGGGTCAGATTGGAATAAAAGAAAGCTATTATGATAGTCAGATTCAAGCTGTTGTAGTTTGAGTTTCTTGTCTCTATTAAGGTGGGATGCCACTGAAATACATGTGCCACGTATCACGGGTTTGTGTGCCTCCCAGAGCAAGATGGGGGAGATGTCGGGGGTTGCATTGTGTTTTAGGTAGTCCTTGAGGGCTACTTGAATATCTAGACGGTAAGATGGGTTGGTTAAGAGAGAGTCATTCATACACCATGATCTGTTAGTAGTTTGTGGGATTAGGGATGACACTGTAGTGATGACGGCACAGTGGTCCGTCCATGTAATTGGTTGGATATGTGAGTGAAGGAGAAGTGGTGCAGATGATATTGAGGTAAATATGTGGTCAATCCTGGAGAATGAATTGTGAGGATGTGAATAAAATGTATAGTTTCTCTTTGAGGGATTGAGTTCTCTCCATGTGTCTAGGAGGGAGGCTGATTGTATTAATTTACGAAATTGTGTGGAAGGGGTGTAGTGTTCTGGAGCATAGGGCGATTTGTCTGTGTGCGGTTGTAGTACAGAATTGGAGTCTCCGCAGAGGAACAAAGTTCCCTTGCAGTGCGCTTGCACGACTTGCAGTAGATGTGAGAAAAAGGGAATCGGGTTTGTGTTGGGGGCATAGTAGGAGACGAAGGTTGTGGTTATGTCCTGCAAGAGTCCCACTAGAATGAGATAGCGGCCTTCAGGGTCTTTTATCTCAGAGAGTGGGGTGAATGGCATAGTATGGTGAAAAGCGAGTAAAACTCCTCTATGTTTAGTATTTGCTGAGGCAGTAAATACTTGTGGGTATCTTGAGCTAAAAAAACTCGGAGTGTGGCATTTGGAAAAGTGGGTTTCCTGGAGGGCTACAACTTTAGCTTTCAGGGACGCAAAGGTTTGGAATGCTTTTACCCGTTTATGTGGGGAGTTTAACCCCTTAACGTTCAGGGTAAGGATTTCAAGTGGGGCCATTATGGGGTGTTTGAGTGGTCTATATCAAGGAAAAGGGCCCACGCGAGCCAACCGGCATAGAAGAAAGAAAGGAGTGAAGGTGTAGAGTCAAAGAGGGGGGGGGAGAGAGGGGGGGAAGAGGGAGAGCATTGTGGGTCGGGTGGAGCACCGGGCGACCCCTTCAGTAAGGGGGCAACACCCCAGTAGTGCCCGACTAACGTGTGCACTGACTCTGCGACCGAGGTTCTGGTCAAAGAGTGAATGCACTACAGGGGGGGTAAGCATTGACTGCTCCCCGCCGCAACCGGGAGCAGCAAAAGATTAAAGATACCTTAAAAGTGAGTATGATAAAAAACAACAAAACAAAGTATAAAGAAAAAAATACAATATATTCCCCTGTGCCCCCAGATAACGTGAATAACAGCAGAACATCAGGTGAAAGGTGGGGGGTGGGGAACGTGAGAGCTTTTGATGCAGCTCAATTCAGTAAGTGATAAGGATTCATGTGAGTTTTTAGTTGAAGTCGCTTATCAAGAGGGATTAGTATCGTTGAGTTGGGGGAAGAGGAGGTTGGGTAGGAGGAGGGGGGAATGGGAAGGAATGTAGATGGGAGGGGATGGGAGGGGAAGGAAGGAAGGAGAAGGGGAGGGTTAGGGGGAGGAAAGGTAAAAAAGGGGGGGGGGGGAGAGAGGGGGGGGGGGGTTAGGATAGAGTAAGGGGAGGAGGGGGGGGAAGGGGAGGAGGGGGGGAAGGGGAGGGTGGGAGAGGGGTAGAAGGGAGGAAGGGGAGGAGGGGAAAAGGAAAAGGGGGGAGGTGGGAGGAGGGGGAGGTGGGAGGGGGGGGGGGAGGGCGGATATGGGGTACATACTGAAAAGATATGCAAGTAACTCACGGTAGGTCAATCAATACATTAAAGCTGTCTAGTTGTTACATTACCGGTACTCAATAATGAAAACGACAGAGTAGCAGGGTTCACCCGGTTCACAAATTGCAAACCAGGTCAAGTGCACTCTGGAATGTGCAAAACTGAATTGTGCGTTTAACAATAACTTTGCTACAATCGCAAAATAAAAAGGATTTGAAAAATAAGAGAAAAATTGAACAAAATTGAACAAAATAACTGAACCTGAGGAGGCCTTAAAAGGCCTACGAGCCCTGAAAAGGAAACAATTTCAGGTTACCAAGAGTCCATTCCTGACGGAGGTCCTCTGGCAGATCTCGGTCACGGGTGGGGTCTCATAAGGTGGTGTGGAGACATTCACTGCTAGTGCGACCGAGTACCTGCATGTTCAAAAAAGACAAAAAAGGAGATAAAAGAAAAGAGAAAAGGAAGTTCCTTGGTCTTCAGCGTGGAGCTCGGGATTTCGGGCTGCGATAGGAGTATTCAGATAATCTGGCTGGTGTTCCTTTCCGGATGGATGGTGGTCCGGTGTTTTTCCGATTAGGGGTCGTGGTGTATGGTTGAGATGCTGACCTGGCTGGAGTGCGAGGAAGGGCTGTGTCTGAGAGGACATTCTGGGGAGACAGGTGGAGCGATTCCAGTAGCCTTTGAAGAGATTCTGGTGAGGTGGAGGTGTGTTGTTGACCTTGATAGGAGAATTGCAGTGCGAATGGGAACCGCCAAGTGTACTTAAGTTGGTGCTGTATAAGTACCTGCAGTTGGGGCTTCATAGCACGGCGTTTAGCAATCGTGAGGGGTGCTAGGTCGGAGAACAATTGATATGTATGGCTCTGAAATTGCAAGGTGTTATTGTTGCGGGCGGCTGCCAGGAGCTGTTCTTTCGTGCGGAAAAAATGCAGTTTGATAATAATGTCTCTCGGTGGCCCGTCAGTTTGGCGTCTGGTGAGCGCTCTGTGAATTCTATCGAATTCAAGACGTTCGATGGGTATGGATGGTGCTAGCTCTTGAAAAAGTGCTGTTGTAAAAGATTGCAGGTCATCGATTGTTTCTGGGATTCCTCTGAGGCGTAAATTGGATCTGCGGGAGCGATTTTCCGCGTCCTCGAGTCGGGATAAAAGCATAGAGTTCTCCTCCCTGAGGGCGATTTGCTCTTGTGTTTGTTCTTGGAGTGTGAGTTCTATATCATCTACCCTTGTTTCAAGGTCTGCTGTGCGTTGGCCTATCTCGCGTATCTCACGTGTCAGACTAGTGGTAATTTGGTCTGATGTTGCTTTGAGGGCCTTATGCAGCATAGATTCCATGATTCTCATAAAGGCAGCTTGTGACATACCTGTATTAGGAACAGATGGGGAGCCGCCTGAGTCCTCTCGTATATCAGCCTCCTCATCGCTGTCAGGTATGTCAGAGTGAGCTGGAGATGTTGCTGTGGGATCAGCCAGGTTCCGGGCCTTCGACGCCATCTTGGATGAAGCGCGGGCCAGCGCTTCTTTGATGGGTTTG
Organism: Aquarana catesbeiana; assembly: GCF_042186555.1. Taxonomy (NCBI): domain Eukaryota; kingdom Metazoa; phylum Chordata; class Amphibia; order Anura; family Ranidae; genus Aquarana; species Aquarana catesbeiana. Next base: position 127,179,462 of record NC_133330.1, read on the forward strand.
TGGTTAGGTTTTCTGCGATGGCCCGTTAACACCATACCGGAAGGTACACTGGTTTGTGGAGAAGCGATCCCCGAGAAAATGGCTCCGATTTGCCGGTTCAGTAAGGCGCAATAGTCTCGGATATGCGGCGGGGAGTGCGGAGCCTCACAGAGACACGTCTGCCATGTAAAGCTTCGCGCATGCGCCCCCACTTTTTACCAACTTTTTTTGTCCAACCTGGGTATGGATATAAAATAGCTCATTTGCTTAAAATATTGAAACTAAGAGTCGTTATATATTTTTTTCTCTGGAGCCAAGAATCTATCTGGTAGACAGACCCTGTGACTGCTGTTGTTTTTAACTAGAGTTTTATGGAATGCCAAGTCAGCAATACATTATAAATAAGTAAGTGTGAGAATTGTGGAAATTAGTTTGGAAAATACTATATTTATATGGATAATACAATGCTTATACCTGTTTTTCCAATATATTTTTCCAGGATAAAAATGTTTCTAGCTCACACCCACCCCTGAGGAAGGAGATACATACACTCCGAAACGCGTTGGGTGCAAGAGCATCTATATCATGTTATGTACATTAATGTAAAACATCTGATATGCATTTCTAACAGTATGTTATATTATTACTATACTTTTTACTGTTTAAATCTAATAAACTTTTTTTGTACTTTAAATATTTTATAATTTTTTATGTGCCTAAAAAGTCCACTATTAGGGGGTTTCTTTTGTTTGTTTAGTTTCAATACTGGATATGGCACAAAAAAATACAGCTAACGGGCATTCTATAATATAAAATCTTTTGATTGATGTCAATGACAACCAATGGTTCTTACTTGATGCCTAGCTGCACCTATTACTTTTCTTTTACTCATGCAGTTATTAATAACTTTTTAATAATTTTTTCTTTGTGCACATGTTTTCTCTGTGCTGGCCCCTGTCCAGGTCCTATTGGTACTGCCCTTTGTGGCCCACCGAGGCTTCCCAGCACGTGGGGGCCCCACTCCAGCATGCGTGCTGTTCTGGGGCAGCTTCCCATTTTGGGTTGTCCGGGCGAGCGCTCCTGTGGAGACAGTCGTTCCCCGCATCTGCGCACTGGACACTCTCATCGTCCAGTTGTATAACAACAGATAGTGCAGCGCTAAAGAAGTAAAACACTGAAGTCCACCATGATATCAATGTCCATAAGGGTAATCAGTAAATCATCCTCAGGTGCGAGCGAACACCAATTTGTAGAGAAGTGATTTCAGGTAGCCCACCACCAAGAAATAGGTTGGCCTCTCACCTGAAGAAATGGACCCTTTGATTATAGAGGGTCATAAATCGCCTTAATCAAGCAAGGAACAGCATGTGTAGGCGTCCGTCAGGGCTCAGGTGTCAAACACTCCTCAGGGACCAAGGGGCTCCGGTGACAGACTCTCCAATATAACCTGTCTTAAAGACGGCCCTGTGTCCCAAAACATTGATCTTCTTCTGTTGCTTACAAAGCATCACAGGGATCTCATTGCTGGAAGGTATCAGTCAGGATGTGTCTCCGACACCACTAAGCCGGAGACACATCCTGACTGATACCTTCCAGCAATGAGATCCCTGTGATGCTTTGTAAGCAACAGTAGAAGATCAATGTTTTGGGACACAGGGCCGTCTTTAAGACAGGTTATATTGGAGAGTCTGTCACCGGAGCCCCTTGGTCCCTGAGGAGTGTTTGACACCTGAGCCCTGACGGACGCCTACACATGCTGTTCCTTGCTTGATTAAGGCGATTTATGACCCTCTATAATCAAAGGGTCCATTTCTTCAGGTGAGAGGCCAACCTATTTCTTGGTGGTGGGCTACCTGAAATCACTTCTCTACAAATTGGTGTTCGCTCGCACCTGAGGATGATTTACTGATTACCCTTATGGACATTGATATCATGGTGGACTTCAGTGTTTTACTTCTTTAGCGCTGCACTATCTGTTGTTATATTTGTATTAAGGGATTTGTTTTTTGACCCTAGTGTTCAGCAGCTTTTAATGCTCATTTACCACTTCGCGCTGATTTGTATTTTTTTCATCAGTCATCGTCCAGTTGGCCCGCCCCTCTGCGTGTCAGCGGCCGCGTTGACGTCTGACGTCACCGCACTCGATGTGACACCGGACGCCGCATCAGCAGGAGGATTCCTCATTGGAGACGGCCACAATGCCTGGTTCTGAGCAACAGCGTATCCAGTATGATGCCTGGCACCTGTGCTCCCACCTGGTTATGATGACAATATCCCTAGAGTTCCTATTGGTCTATCCTCTATCCCTGGGCGTATATATGTCTGCCTGTGCGAGCATTAATTGCTGCACAGCCAGACTACGCCAGGGATTTCTGTGAACGCGATATTCCATCTTTATCACAGGTACTGAAGATTGCTTATTTTGCAGTTTCTATGTTTTTCATACTCCTTTCTTTACATTGTCCCCCTGGAGGGTCGTGAACAATTTGTGTTCACTTGACCCTTGGAGGACTACCAATATACTGTGATATTAACTTTCCCTTATACATACATCATATTTTTTTTACCAGACATCCGCCTCCACCGACTGGTAGTTTACATTTTAACTGCATGAGTTCAAAGTTCCAAACAATTCCAACCAATAGAATGTATCTATGTGGTGCAGCTCGGCAACATCCAGGGCCTGACGTTTCGTCTCATGACTTGCATTTTTTAATTGAAAATTAGATCTGTAAGTACAGGATATTTTCACTACATGTACCATATTGTTGCTATATACCAGATCATTGTATCACAATAAGAAAATATATTACTCCAATACTGATGTTGTTTTCTCCCCTTTCCTTTCTTTTAGTAGAAATGGAACAGTGCGCTTTCTTATAAAACCCCTGAAGAAGGAAATAAACTTGTCAGAAAATCCCTCTTTTGCTTTTCAAAACATGTTGGGTATTTTGGTGCACACACCTCACCAACTTGATTTTCAGCCTTGATTTGTGGTGTGTTCCAAAGTTTCGCAGCTATCCCATTTTGTTATCCTATGTTCCTACATATTGTTTTTAGGTGATTTTTTTTATATTGAATTGTGTATTTTCTAGTTAATAAAATCATTTATACTTCTATTGTTGGTGTACCCTATTTACATATTTCCGTGTCCGTAAAATCCTTGGGGCTTCATCCCTTTCCATAGATAATCTTGGACACATGTTGGCTTCTCAATGGGACCTCGTCTTCTCTGAACCTCAATTGTAGTGTCGTCATGGATGGTGTACAATATGTGCATGTCCCTTTTATCCTTCCACCTCAAGGCCAGCACTTTGTTGCATCTCAATGTTGCTCTTTCCCCCTTCGCAGTTTTTTGTTTACTAGAGATTGTGGGAAGCCCTTCCTATTCTTCCCGGAGGTTCCAAAGGCCAGGGTTTTTGCGATGTACAAGGGGCAGGCTGGTGTAGAAGTTGTCAAGAAATATGTGATATCCTTTGTTTAGAAGTGGGTATGCCAGGTCCCATACAATCTTTCCAGTTATGCCCATGTAGGCCAGGCACTCAGGGGGCTGGTGCTGGGAAGCTCTTCCTTCATATATGCGGAACGCATACAGAAATCCTGTGGCTCTCTCACAGAGCTTGTAAAATTTTACTCCATATCTGGCCCTTTTGCTAGGAATATATTGCTTTATTCCTAGCTGGCCTGAAAAGGGTACCAGGGACCGAGACACATATAGTCTGATCGGGGACATAGAGCTCTGCAAATTGTTGGGAAAAGAAATTTATCAGTGGGCGAATTTTATATAACTTGTCGTAATTTGGATGATTGCAGGGAGGGCAACTGGGTATTGTCACTAAAATGAAGAAAGCACATTATCATCTTGCATCCGTACCTGGACATTACAGCAGAACAAATGGGCATGTGGTGGACGGGGTTGGTGGACCAATAGGCATGTACTTAAATTTGAACTCTTCCAAATTCAGATCTCTCCACTCAAACGGATGGGCATATGATGATTGGGGGTTGTTGGCAATACACTGCTGGGAATATAAATTTGTCTGGTCCAGTGTTTCTCAACTCCAGTCCTCAAGGCGCCCCAACAGGTCATGTTTTCAGGCTCTCCGTTATTTTACACAGGTGATTTGATCAGTTTCACTGCCTTAGTAATTACCACAGCCATTTCATCTGAGGGAAATCTTGAAAACATGACCTGTTGGGGCGCCTTGAGGACTGGAGTTGAGAAACACTGGTCTGGTCAACAAGTGTCGGGCAAAAACACAAAAAACAAAATCGCTGTGAAATTTTGGGTGTTGGCCTGCACACCTGGCTGTGCTTTGCAAGGGGGAATAATTGGTGATCCCGAGTTAGAAGGCAGCCATGTTGGGTTGGCAAGATCATCTGGCATGTATGTAGAGGCCCTGGCTCTTGGGGGATGTCACACTCCAGTAGTTGGGGGATTTGAAATTCCTGTGCGGGTACTCAGGCATGACGTGGCAGCACTGGTACTGGGCCTGGGCATTTGTTACTGGGGCCCTTCGATGGCGGCAGCGCTGGTACTGGGCCTGACAATATGATCCTGGTTGCTGGCAGCTGTCTGGATTCCAGAGTGCCATGCCCTTTTAGGAGTGACTGTCATGAACCTTGGAATACTGGATTGTCATGAAGCTTGGAATACTGAAGTATTTCTCCTCTGATTCATAATGCTGGGACAAATACTGTTAGGAGATGCTGATGTCAATTCCAGCCACCTGTCTGTCTGTTGCCTGCTAGAATGTGTATTGTAAATAAGTCTAGTATGGGATCTAAGAGTCATTAGATCCCCATTGTTGTTTGTGTTAATTAACTCTGCTATTGTGTGAAGAAGAGTTCGGTGTTGATTTGTGATAATGTTGATTGTGTTTTCTAAGCTACAAGATGGCCAGTCTGGCCTAAAGGTCATGACTGAGTCATCTAGGCTGTCTAAAGGGATTAGTTAATTAGCCCATGTTAATTAGGTTTCTGGTCACAGGTGTATGTTCAGAGTAATATGAGCAGGAGGTATGCACCTCCTCTTTTACTGTATAAAAGATCCTGTATTCCTTTCAATAAAAGAGATCCCTGTTTGAACTTACATACAGCCTGCCTGGTGTTTGTTCTGAGCTATCACAACTGGATTCGAACGGCACATAGCTGTAGTTCTAATCCCGGAGCATCGGATGACTGAACCATCAGACGTTGCAATCTGCAATCTGATTCTATAGCAGCAGAGGAGTGTCCCCTTCCGAATCATTTGCGGATTCACTATGGGTTCAAATGCCGAATTTGATTCGGAATCAGAATTAAAATCTGATGAGAACTCCCTGCTGCTCTCATCAGTCATGGAGAGGATCTGGAACGCCTCCTCACTAGAATAAAATCTTTTGGACATGACGCTGATGCCTGTGTGACAGGTGGCGGTCACTGATGGGCTGTGTGATGGGTGGCAGGTGACGTTCACAGATAGGTGATGATGCTGTGACAGGCAATGGTCACAGATGGGTGACAGGCCACGGACGATGATGGCCACTGATGGGTGCACCACTGATGGTCACTGATGGGTGAGGGGTGCACCGCTGACGGTCACTGATGGGTGAGGGGTGCACCCCTGACAGTCACTGATGGGTGACAGTTGACGGTCACTGATGGGTGACAGTTGATGGTCACTGATGGGTGACAGTTGACGGTCACTGATGGGTGACAGTTGACGGTCACTGATGGGTGACAGTTGACGGTCACTGATGGGTGCATCACTGATGGCAGTCTCTTATGTGACTGGTGCACTTTATGGGGTGACTGTTGGGTGACAGATGACAATGGGGGTGCCATGAGACAAGTGTTGCGGTTGGTGCAGTACAATACAGACAGATCGGTAACTCACTGCTCCTGGCTCTTCTCTACTCACACCCCGTTTCCAGTGTGATGAGAGAAGAGCTGGTAATAGCTAGTTACCGCTCTGCGTTTACATTTAGTGATCGGCTGTGAAAGGATCACGCGGTAAACAGCCACGGCCAATGGCCGTTTACCAGCGGTGACTAGCAATGTTCCCGGGAACAGTCGGCGCCACCGATGTGCACGCGCCGTGTACAGTGGGGCGGAACCATCTGTGATCGGCCGTGACTTCATCACGGCCGATCACGTGGTAAACAGCCATGCCCAATGGCTGTTCACCCCCCCCCCTCGGTGGCGAGCAGTGTCTCCGTGACACGCCGCCACCGAAGGTACAGGAATGATCACGCGCATTCCCTGTTCGAGAAAAGATTAATAATCACTAACAAAACCATTAATGTCCAGATCGACATTTAACCCCTTCAACAATAATGTATCTACCAAGTATATCCACTGGATCTCACATATGAATAATTCTCGCACCAGATTTGAGCCCCTCCAAAAAGGTTTTAAATGGTCAATACCCCAAAATTTTAACCCCAAGGGGTCTTGATTGTGGTGGATTTTAAAATGTAATGACACATTATGATCCTTAAAACCCAATTTGATATTGGCTATATGTTCTGCGATATGGATTCTCAATCTTTTCGTGTGGCCTATATAGATTAACCCACATGGGCACTGTAGGGCATAGACAACGTATGCAGTGTTGCATGTGATAAACTCTTTAATTCTCATTTCTTTATTATTAGATGTAGACATAAATCTATCGAGGGCTCTCAGAGGTCTATTAACTTCCCTACATGCACAACATTTCCTACAAGCGTAGAAACCATCCCTATCCCAAAAAGATGGGACATTTGGATGGGGGATCTAACACTTATTTCACTATTTTGTCCACATAATTCGGTAACCTTCTGTAAATAAAGCCAGGTTTGGGTGGAAGTGCTGGTTTGAGAACTCTATCCATAAGGAGAATGTGCCAATGAGAAGAGAAAATAGCTTCAACTTCCTTATATTGGGCATACTTGATTTGTTATATTGGGCATGAAAGCCTGAAATGAAACTCCATTCCTGATTAGTAGCATTAGGGAGATGAATTGCATCCTTCAAGTACTCATCTCTCGGAACTGAGGCTACACCTTCAATGATCCGGTCTAAATGTTCTTCAGAATAGCCTTTTTCTCTGAATTTTTTCTTAACAATCAGTGAGAACCAAAATCTTCATCATACGAACAATTTCTCCTCACTCGGAATAATTGTCCCTTAGGAATATTTTTTTTTTTTTTTGTAATTCTTTTATTTCTTTCAAAGACATCACATGTTAATTAACAAATAAAGATGTAACAAATGACAGCATATACAGAGATGAATGAATCATAAACATGTCACATAAAGGGTTATAAACTGAATCAGAAGTGGCAAACGAACAAGCCCCTTAATTATGTGTTCAGTGTAGCGTATGGAAGGTTAAAACCTTGCGGTGGGGCAGTCTAAGAGCCCAGCCTAAAAAAAAAAAAACTTCTCAAGTATCATCTTAATAACCCGTTTGAGTCTGCATAGCAACCAAGACTGACCAGTGATAATAAAATTAAAAGTTTCCCAGCTGGTTGGAAGGAATACCCCCCATGAGACCAGCTGGGTCCAGTCTTGGGATGCATAGATAGGTAATAAATATCAGGATATTCTCAGTATCTGGTTAAACTTTCCCCACAACTGGAAGGGATTGAGGGGAAAAACAGAGGGGGAGGGCAGAAAGAGAGGAAGGATGGGAATGTGAGGAAGAAGAAGAGAAAACAGCAGCGGTGGCGCCCCCCGGCCAGGCAGGCAGCCCGGGCCCCGGAATCATTCCGCCTGAGCTACCTCTTGGAGGTACGATTCAGAGTAGATGAAGTGTTGCCAAGGTCGCCAAGTCTCCCGAAAGGCCTCCTCCCTGTCATACAGCGTGGCAGTTAGATCCTCCATATTTCGAAGTTCGTTCACCTTAGCATACCACTGCATTTTTGTAGGTGGGGACACCGATCTCCAACATAAGGGTATACATGCCTTGGCGGCATTCAATAATTGGATGGTTAGAGAGGCTTTATATTTCTTGATCGGACGTTTAGAGAGATGCAGCAAGCAGGCCCCATGGTCCCCCTCCAAAGCAACACCGGTCAGGTGCTCAACTGTGCGTGCCACCTCCAGCCAGTAGGGTTTGATTTTGGGACAATCCCAGAAAACATGGAGCATCGTTCCCTCTCCCTCCCCACACCGCCAACATGAGCTAGAAACCTGCAGGAAAAAACGGTGCAGAGTAGAAGGCACTCTGTACCAGCGAGTCACAATCTTATAGCATGTCTCTGGAACCCTGGTGGACAAGGATGATTTCTGGGCAAAATGTAGGATCTTTTCTCTTTGTGGTTCAGTGAATTGTACACCTAGTTCTTCTTCCCACTTAGAGAGAAAGGGGGGTACGAATCCTTCTGCTGGTGATATCAGCGAAGAGTATATCAACGATAGACAATGGCGGGTCGGTTCTTTGCGATGGCAGATTTGTTCCAGCTCTGTAAGCTGGCGCGATATACCCGGAGTCCGCGCACAACGGCGTAGGAAGTTGCGAAGTTGGAGGCCGCTTAAAAAGTCTAATGGAGGGTCAGAACCTGCCATCCCGGCGTCCGCCGTAAGTTGGCCAGTCGGGCCCAGGAAATCGTGGAGGTGTGGCCACCTGCCCATCTTCGTCAAGTGACGGAATACAGGACCCCGGCAACTGGGTGGAAAATCAGGGTTGCCCGGAATTGGCACCATAGGTGAGGGTATTGGGAATATCGAGGAATGTCTGAACGCATCTCTCGCCACCTGAATTGTGCTTCCTAGAGTGGGGTGGGCAGCGATGGTCTTCGGTATGGGAGTGGTGGTCCAAGGCCAGCTCTTGGCCGTGCCTTCGGAGTCCTCTAACTCCATTGTCACCCACTGCTTTGCCTCCGCATGACAGTGCCAGTCCACTACCCTGGTGAGGTGTGTTGCCCTATAGTAGGCTTTCACATCGGGAAGACCAACCCCACCTTTGTGTTTTGCCGTGTGGAGAAGTTGCAATTTAATACGTGGCTTTCGGTGTGACCAGATAAAATCGCGGAACAGTGAATGGATTCGCTTGAAGAAAGGAGGGGGGAGACGAATGGGGAGGGCCTGTAGCAGATAGAGCACCCTTGGCAAGGCTGTCATCTTGATGGCATTACATCGACCAAACCACGTCAGGGTTAGGGAGTGCCAGTAAAGCAGATCCGTCTTGAGACGAAGGAGTAGAGGAGCAAAATTCGCCTGGTATAGATTGGCAGGGTCAGGGGTAATGTCAACTCCCAGATATGGGATAGTATCGGTTGCCCAATGTAACTGGTACTCCACGCGCAGACGGCGTACTATGTCTGTGCCCACCGTAAAGTTAAGTAGGGAGGATTTTGTTAAATTAATTTGGAACTGAGAGAGATCTCCATAGACTCGGAGGGAGTGAAGTAAAGTAGGAAGTGAGGCCAGTGGGTCTGCCAGGAAAAAGATGAGGTCATCCGTGAAAGCAGCTACTTTATGTGCCCCGGAAGATTTGTGATAATGCTCGAGTTCGCCCTTATCCTGCAAAGGAAGGGCTCCAACGTGAGTATAAAGATTAGCGGAGACAGAGGACAACCCTGTCGGGTGCCATTGCGTATGGTAAAGTAGCTTGACCTTGTTTCGTTTACCTTAACTGCTGCTGTAGGATGGGAGTAGAGGGACAATATCCAGCTGAGCATTGATGAGCGAAGACCGATGTGCTCCAGGGTGGGCTGTAGCCTTCTCCGCGTCTGTAGACAGCAGGAGAAGGGGTCGCCGTGACGTCCTGGCTGCATGGATTAAATTGATTACCCTGATGGTGTTATCGCGGGGTTCTCGCTGTGGCACAAAACCTGCCTGGTCCTTATGGATCAGGCTCGGTATATGCAGAATTAGCCTATTGGCCAGTATCTTGGCAAACAATTTCAGATCAGTGTTCAAGAGAGCTATCGGCCGATAGCTTCCTCACCGCAAGGGATCCTTCCCCTCTTTAGGGATAAGGGAAATATAGGCTCTTAAAGTGTCAATGGGAAAGGAATTGCCTTCAGTGATCGAATTAAGTGCAGATATCAGGGGTTTGGAAAGCGTCTCAAAGAATGTCTTATAGTACGCCGGTGTAAACCCATCCGGGCCTGGGGCTTTCTTAGGCTTTGAGTTTGCCAGTGCCACACCCAACTCTTCCAAGGTGATGGGATCCTCTAGTTCTTCCTGAACCGCAGTCGGGAGTGAGGGCATACCTGACAAGGCTATATAAGATCGGGGGGTAAATCCCCCAGCAGAAATAGGGTCCTCAGGTGGTTGCCTGTCAAGGTTGTAGAGGCCTTCATAGAAGGATCGAAACTCTGCTGCGATATCGGAGGATGCAGTCATCTTCCGACCAGAGGATGACAGGATGTGGGAAATATAAGTTTTGGTACGGGGGCCCTGGCTAGGAGCGAACCGGGTTTATTGGAGTACTCGTACATCGTTCGGCGTGCCCATGCCAGTTTTTGTTTCGTTTTATGAAACAAAAGTGCACGAAGCTCCTCGCGCGCTTTAAGAAGATCATGGTGGGTGGAACGGGCAAGACTGGCCTTATGAGCACCCTCTAGGGTACGGATCTGAGCGAAAAGTTCATCAATGCGACGTGTTCTATCCCGTTTTCTATCCCGTTTAAGGCGGGCACCTATGCTAATTAAAGTGCCCCTAACAACTGTCTTGTGGGCCTCCCAAACCGTTAACAGGTTAGGGACTGAGGCTTCGTTGACAGAGAAGTATTCCCGCAACTTGGCCTGTATTTCTGAGTGGATCTTCTCTGACTGCAACAAGGCTTCATTAAGCTTCCAGGAGGGTGGAGTCCAGGTCATCGGCCCCAGCCGAAGTGTCATATGAATCGGTGCATGGTCCGAGAAGGAAATGACATCTATGGAGGTATTCACCACCCTAGCTAGATCTTTATGTGTAATCAGCAAATAGTCCAATCTCGAGTAAGAGTGGTGAACTGAGGAAAAATATGTATAATCTCTATCCTGGGAGCGTGACAGACGCCAGGGATCTATTAAGCGTAGAGCATGGAGGTCTGCTTTCATTTGCTTGAGGCGTGCGTAAGAAAGATGGGACGAGCCGCGGGAGGCATCCAGTAAGGGATCCATTGTAAAGTTAAGATCCCCCCCAAAGACAAGCACCCCCTCCGAAAACTCCAATAGCTGAGGTAGCAGCTTCCGCAGGAATTGTGGGTGGTCAACATTGGGGAAGTAGACATTGGTGAAGGTGAAGAAGGGGTAAAGCAAGCAGGGGGGGGGTAGAGGAGGGGGAGAGCGAGCGAGAAAGGGAGGGGGGATGGGGATAGAAGGGAGGGGTTAAGGGAAAAGCAATCTAGCAAGACAGTTACTCTCTGGAACCCTCGATTAGCACTAAAAAGTCCAATCGGGTGACCGCCCTAAATGGGGGTGGACAGGGCAGTGAGGATTGTTTTTTGATCAAACAATTCAATGACCAAAAATCAAACAAAAATGTCATTGAGTTAGGAGATGCACTAGGTAGGGGCTATGAGAACCATAAAAGACAAATATAACGTTAGGACCAACTTAACATCAGATATAATCAAGGGAACATGTAGTAAACATACCATAGGTAAATACAGGTCCGTTGTAACTACAGAGTGTTGCTGCATCGAGAGGAGGGCTCTGTGTCTCAGGGATCCGACTTAGGTCAGAGATGCCAATAGGTTGAACCTGCCCGAGTTTTCGCCGTCCCTTCCCCCGATGCATCAAGACCGGGACACCATCTTTCCTGAAGAATAAATAATTGCAGCAATTGGATGTAAAAATAAAGTTAAGTGGGCTAGAAAAAGAAGGATAACATTAGCAACATAGATGCTGTAACAACCTGAAGTACATCTCAACTAGTTAGGACCCAACATATTCAGCTGTAAACAAAGGTATTTAGGTCAACTCTTATTATGATCTGGCAATCTGAGATGTAAAACACCCCCCCCTCCCCACCAAGACAGTCCCCAAATATAAAAATAAAAAACAGGCACTCAGGGTGAAAGAAAAAAAGGGGAGAGACGTCTTCTTCTGCTGCAGTTATAACCAACCAGCTATTTGCAAACCTTGTCCATGAGACAGAAAAAGAAAAATGATAGGTGCCATCTCTTGGGTTAACCAAGGGTCTTGGTGGTTGACGGGACAGTTTCAGAGGAAGTCATAAGAGCAAAACAGTAAATGGTAGAGACTGCAGGGGGGGAATACTGCACAACCTTACCAGACCGTGCAGAGGGAAAGGCGGTCAATCTTCGGATGACGTTGGATGTGGTCTGTAGGCATCTCGATTGGGTGGACGGGAACGTGATCGCCTGATCCGCTGCTGCCTGGGCAATGCTGGACTTGGGGTGTCCTGAGACAGCAGGTAGTCAAACCAATTAGGAACACTGACGGCAGGTTTGGCAATGAATTGGAACAGGTCTGGAAGTTGATCTGGTGTGCGGAGGTGAAACTCCGAGCCTTGCTTCCCGTATCACCTCTAGCAATGGTCGCAGCAGGCCTCTCATAACATGGGTCTGTCTGGATATGTCAGGAAAGATCCGTATGGGCGCTCCATCAAAGTCAATCGTGCCCTTCTCCCATGCTAGGCGCAGGATCTCCTCTTTAATTGTGAAGAAGTGCACCCTGCACAGAACATCCCGGGGAAGATCTTGGTCTGCTGGGGCCCGCTGCGCTGTAGGAGGGGGCCGGGTATACGGTGAACCCTATCCAGCTCCAAGTCTGCGGTAGGTGGCTTACCTAAAACCTGGTTCAGGATTGCCACGACAGTAGAGCGGAGATCTGGGCCCATGGTGGCCTCCGGGATACCTCTGAGGCGTAAATTGTTCCACCTGCTCCTATTTTCGCCATCATCGATCCGCAGGTGGACATCCACAAGATGGCGGCGGTAGACTTTGTGATCCAGTTCTAGGGAGGTGATGCGTGCCTCAGTGGTTGTCTGAGAGGACTCCAACACAGTCACCCTCTCCTCCACCGTATCTACCTGCCGCTTTAAGTCATGCAATTCGTTTGTGAGAGCATTGACTATGGAGGTTGCCATTGCATTGAGATCCTGCTTTGTGGGCAGGCCTGAGACTATGTCCTTCAGGGATTCCTCTAGGAGGCTGCTCGTTCCCCCTGTGCTCTCAGAGAGCAATTGTGAGTTCAGGAAGGGGTTGGCAGGGGACTGTATGGGAGAGTGTGACCTGGGGGGTAGAGGGGGAAAATCCTCCTTCCACTGCTGCGGCATCCACCTGCCCCCCCTTCTTACTTGCTGATACGGTGGTACCTCCCGGCGGGACTCGTGGCGGCGCCATCTTGCCTCGTGCGGCCGGAGAAGAAAGCTGGTGCTGCCGCAGGAAATAATAAGAGATCTCGGGTCCCCTCCGTTCTTCACTGGCCGGCGGGTGTTTACGATCCCCTGGCATGGGAAGCTGGCTCGTCTGAGCGGTTCTACGGGTGATTCTCAGCCCGTCCTAGTGCAGAGCTCCTGGCTGTGCGTCCTCACGCTTCCATGGTTAAGCCACGCCCCTTAGGAATATTTTTTAACCACATCGGGTGATGTCCACTTTGTGTAGGTAGATAACTGTTTGAGTCTGTGGGCTTGAAATATAATCTAGTGCCTAATTTATTCCCTTGCCTGTAGATATTGACGTCCAAAAAATTTATATTACTTTTGCTGATTTTACTTGTCAATCTGATATGGCTGGTGTTAGTTTAATTCTTCTAAAAATTCATGCAGAGATGATAGTGATCCTCACCAAATAAAGAACAGATCATCAATATATCTTCTATAAAGTAGTAGTTGATCCCTCTTAACAGAAAAGATTGTTTTGTCCTCCCATTCACCCATAAATAAGTTCGCTATGCTGGAAGCGAATTGTGCACCCATAACGATGCCTTGTTTCTGGGAGTAAAAATTTCCACTATACCAAAAGTAGTTGTGGCCTAGACAGAAATCTAGGGCATTCCATATGAAAATCTTCTGGCTGTGCGTTATATCATCCCTCTGGCATAAGGCCCAATTAAGGGCTAATAGAGCATCATCATGCTGTATGATGGTATAAAGGGATGTAACATCAGCGGTTACCAGGTAAACTTCTGTTCTTTCGGTTAGGTCTATCTCCTGTAAAAGCTGTAGAAGGTTCTTTGTGTCCCGTAAATACGCTCTTGTTTGCACCACACTCTTCTGTAAAAATAAAAAAAAACTGTCCCATTTGCGACACAATGGATCCAATCTCATTACCAATGGGTCTTCCAGGAGGGCATTGTATATCCTTATGGATCTTGGGTAAAGTGTAGATAGTCGGGATGCTACTACCACTTGGTGTTAAATATTTTTTCTCTTTATTGGATAGGACTCCTGTTGAGTACGCCAATTCTACCAACACTTTTAGTTCCCCTTCATATTGTGTGGTTGGGTCTCTTTCTAATTTTTTATAGGTGTCCTCATCCATTAACATCTCGTCAGTTGATTGTGATAGAATTCCTTCGTAAGTATCACCAAACCTCTGCCTTTATCAACTGGTCTTACGATTAATGCTTTCCCTTTTTTTTCAGCATCTCAAATCCCCTCTTGTATGTGGCGAGGATTCACATTTTTTTTTTGGTATTAAACCTTCAAAGTCTCGTAACTTGAGTCCTTTGAATACTTCCACCTGTTGGTTAGCGCCATTTAGAGGGTTAAAAAGCGACTTATTGTGCAACCCACTATCCACTGGTACTGATGAGATATTGGTGACTGGCTGGGAATTTTTATTTAAAAAATGAAAAGTGAAAACGCTTTTGGGGAGGGGGATAGGCAACATCTGCAGGTAGAAAAGCACCCTAGGAAGGACGTTCATTTTAAGTATGTTGATTTTGCCTAACCACGTGAAGGAGGTCCTGGCCCGGTTCTGCAGATCTCCACGCACCGTATTCAAAAGAGTAGAGAAATTAGCAGAGTACATATTGTCAAACTGGTCTGCGAGTTGGATTCCCAGGTATTTAATAGAGTTTTTAGCCCAACTGAATGGGAAAGCTTGCTGTAAGTCAGTAGCCATCCTCTCGGGAGTGGTAATGGGCAGGATTTCAGATTTGGTGTAATTAATCTTGAAATTTGATATTTGTCCAAAAATTTTGAGTTCCCTCATAAGGTTTGGCAGCGAGACATGAGGTTGGGTCAGGTGGAAGAGCACGTCATCGGCATAAGCCGAAAGTTTGTGTTCCGTGGACCCCACCGTCACCCCTCTGATGTCACTGTTCGCCCGTATCGTTCTAAGCAGAGGCTCCATAGCTAGAGCGAACAAGAGGGGCGAGAGGGGGCACCCCTGTCTCGTGCCATTCCGTATGGGGAACCCCAAGGACAGATGGCCATTTACCTTGACCTTTGCGCTGGGGGTCGCGTAAAGTGCCATGATCCATTGGAGCATATGGGGGCCTAGCCCTAGAGTACCTAGAACCGCCTTGAGGTATGACCAGACTATTCTGTCAAAAGCCTTTTCGGCATCTGTGGACAGAATGAGGTAAGGAGTGGAGTCACTGTGGGAACGGGCCCACTGAATGAGCTGCATGGCCCGGATGGAATTGTCTCTAGCTTCTCTCCCTGATATAAATCCCGTTTGATCGGGATGAATAAGGGATGGTATGATATGTTTTAATAGATTTGCCTTCATTTCTGCAAAAAATTTTTATATCGACGTTAAGTAGTGATATCGGTCGATAGCTTTGTGGAAGTGTGGGGTCCTTGCCTTCCTTAGGAAGT
Organism: Aquarana catesbeiana; assembly: GCF_042186555.1. Classification (NCBI taxonomy): domain Eukaryota; kingdom Metazoa; phylum Chordata; class Amphibia; order Anura; family Ranidae; genus Aquarana; species Aquarana catesbeiana. The sequence continues at coordinate 127,195,137 of NC_133330.1, forward strand.
ACTGTGATGTGTGCCAACAAGGCTTCAGGCGGGCTCGGGTGACTTGTGGCGAGTGAATTAAAGTACCTACACATGTGATTTTGTAGCAGGGGGAGAAATTTCGCATAATAAGCTTTAGTATATCCATCCGGGCCAGGGCTCTTGCCATTAGGTAGGGCCTTCACTGTCACAGTAACCTCCTGAGGGGAGATGGGTAAGTCTAGGTCCAACTGTTGTTCTGGTGTCAGAGAGAGGAGTCCGGCTGAGGCGAGGTAGTCTCTGATAGCTCTAAGTTTAGCAGTCTGTTCCGTCTGGGAAATACTTTTATCTAGATAGAGGTCTGCGTAATAGTCTCTAAATATTGAAGCAATCCCAGAGGAGTGCAGATTTGCCGTAGCGGTGGGGGATCGAAGCGTGTATATGTGGGAAATTATGCGCGCTTTCGAAGTGCTCTGGCTAGCATTCTGCTGCACTTATTCCCATGTTCGTAACACTTATGGGATAGGTAGTGCAATGGTCTACGGGCGCGGCGGTCAAGGAGGCGTGAAAACAGCTTCCTCAGCTCGGTTACCCGCTCGCGAGCCTTAGCATCCCCCTGGCGTTTATGTTTAAGTTCTTCCTGTTGTAAAGCTGACAGCACCCTCTGGAAATCTATCTGTCTTTCTCCTTTGAGTCTGGAACCCAATGAGATCAGTTTGCCCTTGAGTACCACCTTGTGACTCTCCCAGACAATTCCCTCAGCTAGATCCCCAGACACATTTTCTGCAAAATAGTGCTTAATGGTTTCGGAAACCTTAGCTGCCACAGAGGCGTCATCCAGGAGATTTTCCTTGTGTCTCCAAGACCAAGCCTTCGGTGACCCATCTGGGACCTTAAACACAGCCAGCACAGAGGCATGGTCAGATATAGTGATGTTCCCTATTTCAGTGGATTGCGATAGTTCTAGGCTTCATGATCTACACACATGAGATCAATGCATGTATATACATCGTGCACCCCTGAATAGTAGCTGTAATCTCTGTCCGACGCATGAAGTGCTCTCCATGTGTCTATAAGAAAGTTATTCTGCAGCGATTTGCGAAAGTGTCTGAGGAAAGCTTGGGAATGGGTAGGACAGCCACAGGATGTGTCCAAAAATGGGTCAGGGCTTACTTTAAAATCACCTCCGAGAATTAAGGAGGCCCTCCCTAAATTCATTCAGCTTGTCTAACACGGAGTCTATGAAAGAAAGTTGTTTAGCGTTGGGTGCGTAAAGAGTCGCAAAAATTTTGTGTTGGCCAAGACCCCCTTCACGAAGACATACCTGCCCTGCGGGTCTACCAGGCTCTCTGAAAGTTGGAATGGGCAGGATTTGTGAAATGCAATGGCCGTACCGTGTGATTTAGCCACAGGGGAGTTGCTAAAGAACCATTGGTTGTAAAGATGCGTGGGTATCTTGGGGAATGATTGTTGTCTAAAGTGGGTTTCCTGCAGGAACACCACCTGGGCCCCTAGACGTTTCAAATTGAGCCAAAGCCTGTTGCGCTTATGTGGAGAGCACAGCCCCCTAGGACAGTACCTGTAGCGATGGCATACCTGAAGCCGATGGCAATCGGTTCGTGTCACCCCCTCTAGGTCCTCCGCGCGTGCCCATAGTTGAGAAAGAGGCTACCTGAAGGTCAAAGCAGTAAACGTTTAGTTATCAGAAGCAATATGGGGGACAATGGTAAAAATAAAAAAGGAGGGAGGAAAGGAGAGGGGGAAAGGGGGAATAAGGAGAGGAGGGGGTAAAGGAGTGGGAGGGGGGAGAGAGGAGGGAGAGGGGATACTGAGGCTCAAATGCACAACAGGGGCTGCACTTTGTCTAGCAGGCCCGGTATATTGCACAGTAATGAACTGCAGAGCCAACCCAGGGGGGCAAAGAACTGCCCGTGTGTTGGCTCAGGGTCCCTCTAGGGACTGTCACCTCATAAAGTGAGGCCTAAGTGGGGTACGCGGGCAGCCACCAAGGGGTCGCGGCGCCCATTGCCTCGTCCAGTCCAATAAAACATAAAAAACAGGGTGAGAACGTGGCGTATACAAACTTGTATTCCCCAAAAGTGTAATACACAGGATCCAAACCATGGGCTGAGTAACAAACTCCTCAGTCCTTCATATATCAGGAAGCTCAATGTCAAGCTACGTAACAGTACAAAGAACCCATAGAACAGTATCTTTCAAGAAGAGGTTCAGTACTTACAGCATTGCGTCCATTGGGTCCTGTGCCCCAACCAGAATGTTAATGAAGGAAAGGGGGTGATCTGTGGCCCTTTCAAGGGACTAGAGATGTGTTAGCAGCGGCGCAGTCAGTCGCTTGTAGCAGAGGTACCCGGGGAGGGATCTTCCGCTTGCCTTTGGCGACCACGGGAGCGTCGACTTTTGATCTCCGGGATCCACGGCTGAGGTAGTTGAGGAATCGGAATGTCCGGTATGTTGCGCCAATCCGGGAAGTCCACAGGGCCAAGCTCCAGGGTGTGTAAGAAGCGGGAGAGATCATCTTTAGAGCGCAGCACAGCCCAACGGCCATTTTTGGACGCCTAAAAGGCTGAACGGGAAGCCCCAGTGGTATGTGAGACCTGCTGCTTGGATTTCCGCCAGGAGTGGGCGTAGGGTCCGTCACTGCATTAGGTTGCGTCTAGAGAGGTCTTCATAGAAGGACAGCTGGGCTCCAACAAAGTCAAAGACCGGCCTGTTGCGCATCTTTTGCATAATGCGGTCCTTTAGGGTAAATTTATGGAGTTTGCAAATAACATCCCTAGGATTCTCCGGGTCTTCGGATGGGGGCCTGAGTGCCCTGTGAGCCCTGTCTATCTCAATCGGGACCGTAGGCGGCAGGCTCAAAATTTCACAAAACACTCCTTGCAGTGTAGGGATAATCTTTAGGCGCGGTAGCTTCTGGGAGGCCGCGTATGCGAATGTTCGCAAGCCGGCTGCGATTTTGCTTGTCATCTAATTGACATAAGAGGGCTTAAATTTGGTGACTGTGGCTCACAGACTGCTCTCTGAGCTGGGAAATGGCGGGCACAGTATCATCAAACTTCTGCTCCAAAGTCTCAACCCTGTGACCCAGCTCAGTGGTGTCTGTTTTCGATTGTTCAATGTCCTGCTTGAAGGCACTCTCAATCCTGCTGGTAAAGCGCTCCAGGTCTTCTTTAATGGGGAGAGACCACAGGTGCTGCCTGATATCCCTGTCTTCAGCCAGGCTCGGAAAGGAACGATCCCTGGCTGTGTGAGTGGGCTCTTTTCTACTGCGATGAACCCCGGCACTGCTGTGACATGCCCTGGGTAGAAATCAGGGGGATAATCACCCCTGTAGCTGCTGATAAAGCTGCGGACTAGACGGAGCTCAGGCACAGCACGTCTTTACTCCTCCATAGCCAGGCCACGCCCCACCCATGAGCATCATTCTAACTTCTTTTGGTGAATTGATCCATCAACATAGACTAGGAGGACAACACATGAGAGGTAAGTTTAAACTGAGAGTCAATAAAAGCAGTGGTGAAGAATCCATACCTGGCTGATGCAGAACTTTTATAAAGTAGCAAACATTGTCCATTGATCTAAATACTAAACCAAGCCAGCACTGGCTTGAATGGACTGTATGTCACAGTTTGGTTCCATGGCTGCTTTAGAATATGCAAGACATTTTGACCCTAAGCAGGTTTAGTGAATAGACATCCAACGTAGGTTATGTGAACTACAGAGAACACTGGGCTAATATCCACATACCGGTGTAATGCTCATGTAGAAAAAGCACTAAGAGCAATTTATACCTTGCGAGAAACTGTACTTTTTTTGTCTGCGGGAGAAAGTACTAAATTCTGGGAATACCAACTTCTGATCTCATAATTAGAAACTACCGACCGTTGAAATCTGCTGCACAAACTACTGCGCTAATCACTACTAAACTCCTTACATGCTATTGATTATTTCACAACTACTGGAATCTAATCTCTGCAAAGAACTTGGCTCTAAACTTTCCTGTATTGAATAAGGTACTGAATTTCTGTGCAGTTCAATGTACCGAACTCCGAGGTAAAGACAAATGAACTCTGATCTCTCTGGTGCCAAATAGTGAAATCTCAACTCTAGGGCTGAAAAAAATAATCGATTAATCGACAACTAATCGATTATGAAGTTAATCGATTACTATTTTCATAATCGATTAATCGGCCAGTAACATAATTGGGTTAAAAAAAAAACCCCATTATGTTAATAAACGTCTTAGACCTGGTTCACACCTATGTGTTTTTTGGTCCTTTTTGCAGAAACGCACTACAGTTCATTTACATGGTTTCCTATGGGACACGTTCACATCTATGCATTTTTCAGCCGCTGCGTATTTGGAAAGGGTCAGGGACTTTTTTTTTTTTTTAACGCAAAACAGTGCTCTTTTGGTTCAATATACTTCAATGGAGAAGCTGCTAAAAAGCATGTAATGCGTTTTTGGAGTAATTTGTGTTTTTTAATCTGCCCAACAACAAATTCTCCAAAAAAAATGCAACAAAATCACGTGTGCAAAAATCAAAACGCACAGCAAAAAGCACTGCAGAAACGGATCAAAAGCAAACTGCATAGGTGTGAACCGAGCCTTATGCTGGCTATACACGTATTGATTGTCGGACGAGAATATTCAGACGAAAAATCTTTGTACATTCGCTGAATGAAAGAATGTTGTTTGACATTTTCACTTGTTTTTAACATTCTGTTTTTAAAATGAATGTAATTTCTGAACGAAAACCACATACACTGTCACAACCACAAAATTCCTTTCACCAAGAAGTTTTCTATTAATTCTCGATTTGACCCCACTAATGATTATAAAATCAAACGAACGCTCCTAAAATGACACTTTGTTTTTGAAGGAAGACGTTGTTTTTTAAATAAAAAAAAAGTTGATCTCTGAGTCTGATGATATTTACCAGATTCACCCTTTAATAGTATATCTCCTCTAATAGTATATACAGTATATCTACCCTGTCTTATTCTCAGAGTGGATTAGAGCTTTTGCTCCCTAACCATAAACTTGGTAATTTATATTTACCACTGCATTGAGATATTTAAGAATACATTTCTTTTTTTTAAAACTTTACATATTAAACTAAATTATACACCACACTTTTTTTTAAGGTTATTAACCGAATAATCGATTATTCGAAACAATAATCGGCCAACTAATCGATTATGAAAATAATCATTAGTTGCAGCCCTACTCAACTCAAAACTAATTTCTGATCTCTATGGTACCAAGTCTTCAAATATTTTAAAATACTGAATGCTTAAATCTGTGATACAGACAAATGCGGTATAATATATTAAACTGTGCTTTACAAACTATTGAACACTACGATATTAATTACTGAACTCTGATCCATGCAAAGTACTGAAATTTGATTTGGAATGTGAAAAACATAATCCTCAACTATGGCAATCTACTCATATCTGATCTCTGTAGTACAAAGAAATTTTACTGCTGTAGCATTAAAAAAAAAAAAATACCAATCTGTACACTGGACACTAAGCCTGAAAACTACTAAACGCCGATTGTTGCAGTACAAACTACAGAACACTGCAGTACTAAACTTTGCGAAACAAAACTACTGAACTGTTTTTTTTCTGCTGTATAAATGACTGAACTGTACTTCAACTGTAAAAACGATTGAAATCTGCAGTAAAAACGAAGCTCTGTAGTACAAACTACCACAAACTACTCAAGCTCGCGTTGAAAAAAAGAACTGAACGCAGGGGACAAACTAATACGAAGTATAGAAAACTGCTGTACAAGCTACTGAACTATTTCTATTTCTACTATTCTGATGAAGGCTGTACTCCTATAAAAAGTGTTAAAGCGTCCTATAACAGAGCTTTAAAAGTCAAACACATTATTATATGCATACAAACGCTTTAATATGTAGCTTACGTTTTCATGGGATATTAACTCAAACCTGTTTATGATTGTTTTTTTTTTTTGTACTCTGAGTTCAAAAACCATGTCACATGTTTGATTTCTATAATATTATTATTATTATACAGTATTTATATAGCGCCAACAGTTTACGTAGCGCTTTACAACTTGAGGGTAGACAGTACAAATACAATACAATTTGATACAGTAGGAATCAGAGGGCCCTGCTCCTTAGAGCTTACAATCTAAGAGGGGAGGTCAAGAGATACAAGAGGTAATAACTGTGGGTGATGTGCTGATTGAGAAGATAAATGTACAGTTGTTAGGTGGGGGCCAGATAGGCTTCTCTGAAGAGATGAGTTTTCAGGGATCGTCTGAAAGTGGATAAAGTAGGAGAAAAACGGACGGATTGGGGTAGAGCATTCCAGAGGATGGGGGAGGCTCTGGAGAAGTCCTGAAGGCGAGCATGGGATGAGGTGACAAGGGTGTTCGAGAGCAGGAGGTCTTGGGAGGAGCGAAGAGAACGATTAGGTTGGTATTTTGTGACTAGGTTAGAGATGTAGCTAGGGGCCAAGTTGTGGATGGCTTTGTAAGTTATAGTTAGTATCTTGAATTTAATTCGGTGACTGAGTGGCAGCCAATGGAGGGATTGGCAGAGGGGTGTAGCAGACGCTGAGCGGTTTGTGTGGTGGATGAGTCTGGCCGCAGCGTTCATGATGGACTGAAGTGGGGATAGCCTATTTAGAGGTAAACCAATGAGGAGGGAGTTGCAGTAGTCAAGGCGGGAGATGACCAGGGAGTGGATTAGAAGCTTTGTGGTGTCGATGGTTAGGAAGGGGCGTATCTTGGAGATGTTGCGAAGACAGAGGCGGCAAGCTTTGGATAGTGATAGAATGTGGGGTCGAAAGGTTAGTTCAGAGTCCAGGATTACACCTAGGACCTTGGCGTGGGGAGATGGGTTACATTGGTCTATCCAACAATTCAGCTATTGCTGAACGTGTATAAAAATAGTCCTTGGCTCTATAGAGTTTAAGCTGCTCTCTAAAAAGCAAATGTGTCAGGCACAATTAAGCAGTTTTATAGCCCTAGTGAACTTAGTGATCCATAATGTTTAAATTAGAAAAATTATTCCATGTGGTAAGTGTTAGTTAATATTGAGGGTACTGACTAACACTCAGCACATGAAGTACTTTTCCTAATGAATGAGAAGTAATCACGTAGTAGTGACACAAATGATAGGTCACTTATTCCTCTCACTTACACCACTGACGGGTCACTATTTTTTCAACTGACACCAATAATGGGGACTATTTCATCCACTGGCGACAATGGGGTACTGTTTCTTCCACTGACACCAATGATGGGTCATTATTCCATGTCCCTGACACAAATTATGTGTCACTATTCTTTCCATGGTCACCAATAATGAGGACTATTTCTTCCACTGACCCCAAGAATGGGAAAATCTACCTCCCGCATCACCAACAATGGGGTACTATTCCTTCCACTGACACCAATGATGGGGTACAATTCCTCCCACTGACACCAATGATGGGTCACTATTCCATCCATTGACACTAATGACAGCACATTCTTCCTGCCAAGCACAGGAGGAGGTGGAAGGGGGCAATCGGCAGCTCTATGGTGCCTGTGGACCATGCGATCTCCCTGGGGTTTGTAGTTCTCTCGAGTGTATATACTGTAGAAGGGAGGGGCCTCTGACCCGGGCAGCTATCAGCAAGAGTGTACAAGCAGAGCGACTCACTTGTACACACTGCAGAGTAAAACTGATAGCTACCCGGGTCAGAGCCCTCCCCCTCTCCACTGTATACACTTGGGAGGAGAACTACAAGCCCTGCGAGCACCATAGAACTGCCGATCGCCGCCTCCCACTCCCCCCACTGCATCCCAAACTGAAAGCCAGAGGTGCAGGGGGAGATGTCGGGTCTTGGGCCCCCCCCCAGAAGAACGGCAGGGCCCAGTTGCAATTGTGACTGCTGCGACTGGTCACTATTCCTTCTACTGACACCAATGATGGATAACTGTTCCTTCCACTGACACCAATGATAAACCAGATACGGGATACTTTTCCTGCCAATGTGGTACAATTCCTCACACTGACAGACACCAACAACTTCCTCCACATACGCCAATTTTTGCGAGTGTAACTCTGTTGTAAACTCTTCCAGATCACATAATTGAAGAGACTGTTATTTGAAGCACCACTTCCCTGCAGCTTGGCAACAATTGAGGCACACATGTTCTTTATATTTTTAAATTTGAATTAAGAAAGAAGAGATTTGAGCATTTGCATGAGATTCTCGACATCTAAAACAAAGCAACATTTTCATTTAACAAATGTGAACCTCAGTTTAAGCATTATTCAACAGTTTTGCTCTCAGTTCTTAACAAAGAGAGGACACAATAGAAGGAGGAAAAGGGAATGCTGCTCACCCCTAATGATTAGAGCAAAAATGGAAGGAGGGTTTCCCCAGGTGGGGTTTTTAGGCAGCAGGATTAAAGTATTGAATCAATGTTGTAAAAAAAAAAGATTTATGTTTTATTGTACAAAAGTTACTTCAACACAATGGTTAAAAAAATGAGCTCCAATATAGAGTGTTTACAAGTCTCGTGACATCCGACACGCATGATACAAACATATTTTCATAACAACATAGTATATATATTGTCAATATCAGAAAAATGGACCTGTCGCGTTTCGACCTATATATCCCAGGTCTTCTTCAGAGGTCAGTCTGCTAAAAAATATATAACAAGAGTACATATATAAGAACTTGATTACATGTATTTTTAGAAAAGATATACCATATTCTATATAACATAGTTACCCAATAATGCGTGTCCTAAGACGATAAGCTTCCTATAAAAGAGTCCCCTTAAAATCAAAAAAAATGCCTGCTCACTTTCCCCTAGGGGTCCTGCGGCGCCCCCACCGGCGCAGCCTCCAATACCAGGGCAAAAAACCAAAGATGTGGCTTACGAGAGGTCACACCAGAAATCGCCCCCCATATGTATGCCTGGACCACACGATCGGTCGGGAAGAAGGCGACACCTGCAGCAGAAACCCAGAGGGAAAACATATTTAGGAATCACATACATAATGTGTATTCAAACATTGGATTAAGAAGTATTTACTTAGTCCAAAAATAGCATAAGTCTGTATGCATATCTCATACACCGACTATAACCTTATAATATTGGGTATATATATGTGAGATATTGATGGATGAATCGTGCATAAAATAAATTGGAGAACCAAAGGTTGAAACATAAAGGAAGGCATGCCCAAATAATGTGCATGAGCTAGTTTATAATACTAGTAAGGAGTGATTATATCAAGGTGGTGATTAATATTTTGGCTCTAGAGGTGAAAACATCCAAGTGAAGTGAATGCCAAAGTGTATGGCAGACAGGAAAAAATGAAACAGTGCAAAGGGTGTCATGCTGAAACAAGTAAAATAGTGAAAAAGTGCCCACAATGAAAAGTGACAAATAATCTTAAATGTATTACCTAATATCAGTGTACTAGTAAATGTGAAGCCGCACTGTGTTGTCCTGTGTGCTTGGACTCAATTGTGACCTAACCCGGGATTGGCCACAGGATTTATCAGGCTCAATAAGCGCCCGTCCAAGCAAAGTTAGCAAATCTGAAAGTATATAGAATAAGGGTGATATTGTATACAAAAAAAATAAATGAGGCGTATGTTATATATATATGATCAGTATGGTAGACCATTCCATATAGGACAACGACAGTGCGGAAGCACATTATAAGTAAGTGTACTTACAAGGTGAAAGCTGCAGGAAAATCCACCAACCAGATAGAGAGCTTGCCAGTGTTTGTGCTTCAGAAAGATATATATCCCCTTATTTATAGGCGTGTATCCATCGGGAGCAGATTCATCTCAGGTGTAAGCAAATAAAGAAAAAACAGGGGAAGAGGAAGACATGATCATTATTTATATTCACTTCATTAATGGAGATAAATGTATAAGGGACTAATAGTCCATCGCATTCATGGACATACCATCCTAAACTGATATACACATTGATTTACAACGTAAATGCACATGAGACATCCATATGTGTGGGGAAAGTTCACATACCTTGGTATATAGGAAAAAAGATGGATATTTGGAGCAAGAAAAGAAGAAAAATAAGATAAAATATGAGAATACAAAGAGTACACAAATGTGTATCTATTGATACATAAAAAATCAATTCATGATAATTGACAATCATAAATATCCCTAAGGGGGAGGGGGAAGATAGGTCTTCGAAAAGGGAACAAGGGAGGACCTATGAGAAAACAGGATGGCTCTTTATTGGTCAAGAAGGGCCAAAAAAGGCTCTAATGAGTCTTCCCAGACACGAAACCTTTTAAAAACGGGGCAAACGAGATGGCCTCATTCAACCCCGGGAACGAGGTGGCATTTAATTTGAATATCCACCTCTGTTCGTGTTGTAACAAAATTTTCTTCCAATCACCGCCTCGATTCGGTATATGTATCCGATCGAGGGCGGTGAAGGATACTTTGGGCATCCTGTAATTGTGTACTGTCACTACATGTCGACCTAATGGTAGATAGTGATTACCAATCTGCATGTGATAAATATGCTTAGACATCCGACGGTGGAATTCTTGTTTGGTTTTGCCAACATAGTAAGCGCTGCACTCGCATGACATGAGGTATACAATCCCTCGTGTTTGGCAGTTGGTAAAGTGCTTAGGCTTGAAAAGTACCCCGTTTGGAAGGCGGAAGATTTTATCACGTCTTATATATTGGCAAAAAGAGCAGTGTCCACATGGAAATGATCCCAAGGTTGAACAATGTTTGGATCTTTTTTGTTCGTCCTTGAACTCACTTTGGACCAATTTGTCTCTTAGAGAGGTAGCACGTCTATAAGTAATTGATGGTTTATTGGAAATGAAGCTACGAACCTTTGGATCATCCATGAGTATGGGCCAGTGTTTTTGGATGATGTTACTGACCACCTGGTGTTGTCTACAGAATCGCAGGATGATCCTGGTAGGATCAATACCAGGGCCATCCGTTGCCTTCTTTTTAAATAGAAGTTCACACCGGGATTGTGCAGTCGCTCTGTTGTAAGTTTTTCGGAGGCAGGAGCGGCTGTAGCCTCGTGCCAACAGTCTAGTTTGCAAGTTATAGGCTTCTTGTTTGAAAAGGGCATCGTCCGAGCAATTCCTGCGTAAACACAGGTATTGTCCATACGGGTTCGACCTTTTCAATACTGTGGGATGAAAGCTGTCCGCATGCAGCACCGTATTGCCTGCAGTGCTTTTCCGAAATAGGGTGCTTGAAATCTTATTTTCTGGGGTGCGTCCTAGCTTGACATCCAAGAAAGTCATTTGATCGCGATCATAGGTCAGGCATTGAATGAGTTCATTATTGATGGACTTGATTACATTTTGCATCACAACTTTTTCTGTTTTAACAACTCCCATTACCTTCAGGTGCAGGGCGTGGCCACGGGCACTTGTTGTGCCCTGGCCTACACCAATCTGTACCTGGCGGAGTGGGAGAAGGCCCTCCTAGATGATGGGGACCTTGCGGTGTACACGGGCCACGTATCTTTGTGGTTATGGTACATCGATGATGTCCTCATCATCTGGGAGGGCACGGAGGAAATGCTACTTCAATTTCTGGATTGTATCAATCAGAATAAATGTAATCTAAAATTCACTATGACCTATGATCGCGATCAAATGACTTTCTTGGATGTCAAGCTAGGACGCACCCCGGAAAATAAGATTTCAAGCACCCTATTTCAGAAAAGCACTGCAGGCAATACGGTGCTGCATGCGGACAGCTTTCATCCCACAGTATTGAAAAGGTCGATCCCGTATGGACAATACCTGCGTTTATGCAGGAATTGCTTGGACGATGCCCTTTTCAAAGAAGAAGCCTATAACTTGCAAACTAGACTGTTGGCACGAGGCTACAGCCGCTCCTGCCTCCGGAAAGCTTACAACAGAGCGGCTGCACAATCCCAGTGTGAACTTCTATTTAAAAAGAAGGCAACGGATGGCCCTGGTATGGATCCTACCAGGATCATCCTGCAATTCTCTAGACAACACCAGGTGGTCAGTAACATCATCCAAAAACACTGGCCCATACTCATGGATGATCCAAAGGTTCGTAGCTTCATTTCCAATAAACCATCAATTACTTATAGACGTGCTACCTCGCTAAGAGACAAATTGGTCCAAAGCGAGTTCAAGGATGAACAAAAAAGACCCAAACATTGTTCAACCTTGGGATCATTTCCATGTGGATACTGCTCTTTTTGCCAATATATAAGACGTGATAAAATCTTCCGCCTTCCAAACGGGGTACTTTTCAAGTCTAAGCACTTTACCAACTGCCAAACACGAGGGATTGTATACCTCATGTCATGCGAGTGCAGCGCTTACTATGTTGGCAAAACCAAACAAGAATTCCACCGTCGGATGTCTAAGCATATTTATCACATGCAGATTGGTAATCACTATCTACCATTAGGTCGACATGTAGTGACAGTACACAATTACAGGATGCCCAAAGTATCCTTCACCGCCCTCGATCGGATACATATACCGAATCGAGGCAGTGATTGGAAGAAAATTTTGTTACAACACGAACAGAGGTGGATATTCAAATTAAATGCCACCTCGTTCCCGGGGTTGAATGAGGCCATCTCGTTTGCCCCGTTTTTAAAAGGTTTCGTGTCTGGGAAGACTCATTAGAGCCTTTTTTGGCCCTTCTTGACCAATAAAGAGCCATCATGTTTTCTCATAGGTCCTCTCTTGTTCCCTTTTCGAAGACCTATCTTCCCCCTCCCCCTTAGAGATATTTATGATTGGCAATTATCATGAATTGATTTTTTATGTATCAATAGATACACATTTGTGTCTTCCTCTTCCCGTTTTTTCTTTTTGCTTGCCCCTCCCCCTGTGAGGTGTGACCGCTCCGCTGCCATAACCTCTGAGCCGGGGTTTTCTTTCCCTTTGATGTGCCTTCCCAGCAAGGGGGGGGGGGGAGAGAGCCTCCTGTACGGCTGGCTCCTCCTCACCCCTTCCCCATTGGTCACCCAGGCTGGCCCTGGCTGCCACATTGGGGATACTTCCTCCCTTGCCAGGGGCGTTCGGGGACATCCTCGGACGCTCCCGCTCACTGCGCATGCGCGGGGGCCCGCACGTGCCACGTGATGCGTCGCCTGATTATGACGATGATGACGTCAGGGACAGGGCTCCGTCTCGTCCCGAACGCCGGTGGGGCCACACAAGGCTGCCGTTTGGCGGTCATGCCCTCCAGCACGGTCCTATGGATCGGTCCAATGAGTGGGGGGAGGCGCTTACACCTGAGATGAATCTGCTCCCGATGGATACACGCCTATAAATAAGGGGATATATATATCTTTCTGAAGCACAAACACTGGCAAGCTCTCTATCTGGTTGGTGGATTTTCCTGCAGCTTTCACCTTGTAAGTACACTTACTTATAATGTGCTTCCGCACTGTCGTTGTCCTATATGGAATGGTCTACCATACTGATATATATATATATATATATATATATATATATATATATATATATATTAACATACGCCTCATTTATTTTTTTTTTGTATACAATATCACCCTTATTCTATATACTTTCAGATTTGCTAACTTTGCTTGGACGGGCGCTTATTGAGCCTGATAAATCCTGTGGCCAATCCCGGGTTAGGTCACAATTGAGTCCAAGCACACAGGACAACACAGTGCGGCTTCACATTTACTAGTACACTAATATTAGGTAATACATTTAAGATTATTTGTCACTTTTCATTGTGGCCACTTTTTCACTATTTTACTTGTTTCAGCATGACACCCTTTGCACTGTTTCATTTTTTCCTGTCTGCCATACACTTTGGCATTCACTTCACTTGGATGTTTTCACCTCTAGAGCCAAAATATTAATCACCACCTTGATATAATCACTCCTTACTAGTATTATAAACTAGCTCATGCACATTACTTGGGCATGCCTTCCTTTATGTTTCAACCTTTGGCTCTCCAATTATTTTTATGCACGATTCATCCATCAATATCTCACACACACACACACACATATATTATATTATAAGGTTATAGTCGGTGTATGAGATATGCATACAGACTTATGCTATTTTTGGACTAAGTAAATATTTCTTAATCCAATGTTTGAATACACATTATGTATGTGATTCCTAAATATGTTTTCCCTCTGAGTTTCTGCTGCAGGTGTCGCCTTCTTCCTGACCGATCATGTGGTCCGGGCATACATATGGGGGGCGATTTCTGGTGTGACCTCTCGTAAGCCACATCTTTGGTTTTTTGCCCTGGTATTGGAGGCTGCGCCGGTGGGGGCGCCGCAGGACCCCTAGGGGAAAGTGAGCAGGCAATTTTTTTGATTTTAAGGGGACTCTTTTATAGGAAGCTTATCGTCTTAGGACACGCATTATTGGGTAACTATGTTATATAGAATATGGTATATCTTTTCTAAAAAGACATGCAATCAAGTTCTTATATCTGTACTCTTGTTATACATTTTTTAGCAGACTGACCTCTGAAGAAGACCTGGGATATATAGGTCGAAACGCGTCAGCTATATTTTTCTGATATTGACAATATATATACTATGTTGTTATGAAAATATGTTTGTATCATTCGTGTGGGATGTCAAAAGACTTGTAAACACTCTATATTGGAGCTCATTTTTTTAACCATTGTGTTGAAGTAACTTTTGTACAATAAAACATAAATCTTTTTTTTACAACATTGATTCAATACTTTAATCCTGCTGCCTACAAACCCCAGCTGGGGAAACCCTCCTTCCATTTTTGCTCTCAGTTCTTTTACTCTTGGAGACTCTTGTTTTGCCATCAATGTTATGGATGGTTGATTTCAGAAATCTATAGAAACTACAAAGTGCATCATCATAGGATAGGTTAAAAAAAAAATGAACTTTGAAAATGTAATCAAAAGCACCCAGAGAACAAACTGCTTCACAAGGAATAAGCTTCTGACACCAACAATTCCTTAGGCCCCATAAACATTTTTAGATTTTCTGCAGATTTTTGTCTTCAGATTTACCAAAACCATGTGTGTCTCTCTGGGGGATGTCTATGGTGCAGGCTCTCTGGATACATTACCTATTCCTGGATACCGTCTTACTGGAATGTATTGGTGTGGCTCTGATCTGCATACCCTTTACAGGTTTAAACAATTATTAAATGCAAAAAGGTAAAAGCATAGAATGACACGCTGACGTCACCTCGTTTCCTGGAAGGAGGGGTTTGTCTGATTGTGCACTGGCCAGCACATCAGACTTTAGGCTCTTATTGATGCTACCATTGTAAGTGTAATATTTTAAAGTTTAATAAATGTAAAAAAGGTTTTACACTATTTGGAGCATTTTTTTTTCTATGTACCACGTGCACCCACTTCACCGCGTGTACCACGTGCACCCGGCGGGTCTGGGCTTGTAAAGAGGCGGCCTGAAGAGTTTTGAGTGTGCTCACTGTGTATTGGAACCAAGCTGTGTTGAAACTACAATGCTTCCTGTTAGGGGCAACTCTTAAACAAGTTGCTTATAGTTTATATTGCTTTGTCTAATTATTGCTTCATATAGGAATTAAGACACAGAGTCAGGTATGTCTGTATCAAAGTTCTGAGCATCCCCAAAAGGACTGCTCCCTTTACTTCTTTTATAGGCAGTTCCAAAAGCAGTAATCTTATCGGCATTACCAAATGAGGTTAAGGTACAAAGAGTTTCTCATCAGCGAACATGTAATGATTATTCAGCAGTTCCAAATTCCATCTAGATACAGATTGATAGAACAATTGATACGTACACAGGTAAGAAAGGAGCACAAACAACTTAAATAGAACAATTGATACGTACACAGGTAAGAAAGGAGCACAAACAATTTAAATAGAACAATTGATACGTACACAGGTAAGAAAAAACAGAAACAATTAAAGTGGAACTCTAAGTCATTATTTCAACCCTATCATTCCCTTGATCCTCTGTAACGGGGGATCACGGTTATTCGGTAAGGAGTGATTTCTTCTATTTGGTGGTGGATTCACCACAACTCTTGACAGCATTTGGAGACGTCATTGTACATGTGGATGGACTTTATTATTATTTGAGCACTGGTGGACTTTATATTTGATTGAGAATCTATATGATTATCATTTATGATTCAAAGGTTTGGCGCGATTCTATTTTTCTATTGATTTACTTTCACTGTGTTTGCGTTATACAGGAGAATTGCAGCTTCCGATTTATTTGAGATTCATTTTCTATATATTTTTTTCTATTTATTTCTATTTAGTTTTCTTAGCGCAGTTTCTTCACTTTTTTCCCATGTAGTGCAAGGGCCTCCCTGATTGCATACAAATTGAAACTCTTAAGGTTTGTTGTGGAAATTTTATGAAGATGTATTTTAATATGTATTGTCATAGCGTCTCCCAGTGATAGTTCTCCCGCAAACCGCTCTAAAGAGAAGTTCCTTAGGTTGGAGAGAAGTGTTTGCGGAGTGGGGATATGTCTGCCAGCAAAGGGTCCCTGTGCGATGCACAGAACAATCGCCTGGCAGGGGGGGGGGTGTGTGTTCGCTCTGCAAAGACATTATCGGTTTAGCGGATGTGCGCTTGTGTCACCCTTGTATGCCTGATCAACATATTTGGGGTGCCATAGGATACACCGGCAGGTAATCTCCCATCAGCAGGAAATGACAGTATAGTCCGGGTATGCGTTGTTCTCTGAACAAATGCAGAATAAGGATTCACAAACGATAAAAAACGGGATTCTTTGAATCGTTGTGGTCAGGAGAATTGTTCATAATCTCAGGCTTCCTGTGATCATGCTGAGGATAGTACAAAACATATTACAGCACACACATTCAAGAATGACGTTTCCTGCAAGGCTAGTTAACCACTTGCCGACCGCCTAACGCAGATATACTGCGGCAGAATGGCACGGGCGGGCAAAATCACGTACCTGGTACGTGATCTGCTTCCCGAGGGCGGTCGTCTTCATTAGGGGAGCGATCCAGGCTGAGGGGGAGACCACTCATTCGTGGCCCCCCCTCGCGATCGCTCCCAACGAATGAAAATCTTCCTCTGCTGCTGTAATGTAAACAGCAGCAGAGGAAGTGATGTCATCTCTCCTCGAGTCGGTATTTTCCATTCCAGCACCGAGGAGAGAAAACATCAAAGTGCACAACACTACACTTACAGTAAAACACACTAGGCACACATTTCACCAGCCATCACCCCCCTGTCACAGTGACACCAATAGCAGTTTTTTTTTTTCTGATTACTGCATTGGTGTCAGTTTGTGACAGTTATAAGTGGTAGAGCAGTTAGTGTTAGCCCCCTTTAGGTCTAGGATACCCCCCTAACCCCCCCTAATAAAGTTTTAACCCCTTGATCACCACCCGTTGCCAGTGTCAGTAAGCAATCATTTTTCTGATCGCTGTATTAGTGTCACTGATGACGCTAGTTAGAGAGATAAGCATTTAGGTTCGCCGTCAGCGTTTTATAGCATCAGGGACCCCATATACTACCTAGTAAAGGTTTTAACCCCCTGATTGCCCCCTAGTTAACCCTTTCACCAGTGACCACCGTATAACTGTTACGGGTGACACTGGTTAGTTAGTTTATTTTTTATAGTGTCAGGGCACCCGCCGTTTATTACCTAATAAAGGTTTAACCCCCTGATCGCCCGGCGGTGATATAAGTTAGGTTTTAGGGTCAGATAGGGTCTGCGTTGCCCCAGGCAGCGTCAGGTTAGTGCCAGTAGCGCTAACACCCATGCACGCACCATACACCTCCCTTAGTGGTATAGTATCTGAACGGATCAATATCTGATCAGATCTATACTACCGTACCCAGCAGTTTAGGGTTCCCAAAAATGCAGTGTTAGCAGGATCAGCCCAGATACCTGCTAGCACCTGCATTTTGCCCCTCCGCCCGGCCCAGCCCACCCAAGTGCAGTATCGATCGATCTCTGTCACTTACAAAACACTAAACACATAACTGCAGGGTTCGCAGAGTCAGGCCAGATCCCTGCGATCGCTAACAGTTTTTTTGGTAGCGTTTTGGTGAACTGGCAAGCACCAGCCCCAGGCAGCGTCAGGTTAGTGCCAGTAGCGCTAACACCCACACACGCACCGTACACCTCCCTTAGTGGTATAGTATCTGAACGGATCAATATCTGATCCGATCAGATCTATACTAGCGTCCCCAGCAGTTTAGGGTTCCCAAAAAAGCAGTGTTAGCGAGATCAGCCCAGATACCTGCTAGCACCTGCATTTTGCCACTCCACCCAGCCCACCCAAGTGCAGTATCGATCGATCACTGTCACTTACAAAACATTAAACACATAACTGCAGCGTTCGCAGAGTCAGGCCTGATCCCTTCGATCGCTAACAGTTTTTTTGGTAGCGTTTTGGTGAACTGGCAAGCACCAGCGGCCTAGTACACCCCGGTCGTAGTCAAACCAGCACTGCAGTAACACTTGGTGAGGTGGCGAGTCCCATAAGTGCAGTTCAAGCTGGTGAGGTGGCAAGCACAAGTAGTGTTCCGCTGCCACCAAGAAGAAGACAAACACAGGCCCGTCGTGCCCATAATGCCCTTCCTGCTGCATTCACCAATCCTAATTGGGAACCCACCACTTCTGCAGCACCCGTACTTCCCCCATTTACATCCCCAACCAAATGCAGTTGGCTGCATGAGAGGCATTTTTTTTTATGTCCTCCCGAGTACCCCTACCCAACGAACCCCCCCAAAAAAGATGTTGTGTCTGCAGCAAGCGCGGATATAGGCGTGACACCCACTATTATTGTCCTTCCTGTCCTGACAATCCTGGTCTTTGCATTGGCGAATGTTTTGAACGCTACCATACACTAGTTGAGTATTAGCGCACACTTTCACAGGGTCTCCCAAGATGCCATCGCATTTTGAGAGACCCGAACCTGGAACCGGTTACAGTTATAAAAGTTACCGTTACAAAAAAAGTGTAAAAAAAATAAAAAAAATAAACAAAACAAAAATAGTTGTCGTTTTATTGTTCTCTCTCTATTGTTCTGCTCTTTTTTACTGTATTCTATTCTGCAATGTTTTATTGTTATTATGTTTTATCATGTTTGCTTTTCAGGTATGCAATTTTTTATACTTTACCGTTTACTGTGTTTAATTGTTAACCATTTTTTTGTTTTCAGGTACGCCATTCAGCTGCAGCGCAGATCTATCTTGACAGCAACAGCGTTTGCTCCCACGATACATAAAGCCGTGACTCCAGCACTGTCGGAGGTGATATATGCCGAAGCATGGGGGCAGCAGGGGCGGAGGAGCGATTTGCTCCTAACTTTTGGGGCGGATGCCCCCATGCTTTGGCATATATAAATGGTGCATGTATGCCCATCATTAGAAGTGGGTGGATGAAGGGAGGTATTCTAATGGTGGGCATACCCACCAATCAATCTCTTTTTTTCGTTCAGCCCACAGGCTGCATGAAAAAAAAAAAAAAAAAAAAAAAAAAAAGATTACAATATATGCCCAAGAAAATTGACTACTGTCCGTGATACTTTTTTTATTTGCACTAACATACAATTTTTCAGGACAAGCTTTCGGGGTATGTCTCCTTCAAGGTCCAAGCAGTACTGATTCACAAATTTTTAAGCAGAATGTTAAAGAAGAAAAAAAAAAAAAAAAAAAAAAAGAGAAAACCAAACACATACAAATTAATGGTAATAAAGATAGCAGCAGAGTTAGTGAGATAAGAAAGTGATTCTTATCTCACTAACTCTGCTGCTATCTTTATTACCATTAATTTGTATGTGTTTGGTTTTCTCTTTTTTTTTTTTTTCTTCTTTAACATTCTGCTTAAAAATGTGTGAATCAGTACTGCTTGGACCTTGAAGAAGGGGACATACCCCGAAAGCTTGTCCTGAAAAATTGTATGTTAGTGCAAATAAAAAAGTATCACGGACAGTACTCAATTTTCTCTGTCACAATTGCACTAATACGGCTACAATCAAATCAAATATATGCCCAACAAAGACCAGCAACGTACTGGTATGTTGCTGGACTTTGAGTGGTTATACCAGAATGATGCCTGCAGGTTTAGGTATCATCTTGGTGTCATTCTTTTCAGCCAGCGGTCGGCTTTCATGTAAAAGCAATCCTAGCAGCTAATTAGCCTCTAGACTGCTTTTACAAGCAGTGGGAGGTACTGACCCCCCCCCACCGTCTTCCATTTTTTTCTCTGGCTCTCCTGTCCCAACAGGGAACCTGAGAATGCAGCCGGTGATTCGGCCAGCTGACCATAGAGCCGATCAGAGACCAGAATGGCTCCAATCATCTCTATGGCCTAAGAAACCGGAAGCTACAAGCATTTCATGACTTAGATTTCACCGGATGTAAACAGCGCCATTGGGAAATTGGGAAAGCATTTTATCACACTGATCTTGGTGTGGTCAGATGCTTTGAGGGCAGAGGAGAGATCTAGGGTCTAATAGACCCCATTCTTTCAAAAAAAAAAAAAGAGTACCTGTCACTACCTATTGCTATCATAGGGGATATTTACATTCCCTGACATAACAATAAAAATGATAAAAAAAAACAAAAAAACGAAAGGAACAGTTTAAAAATAAGAAAAAAACAGCAAAAAAAATAAAGGGAAAAAAAAAAAAAAAAAAAAAAAAAAAAAGCACCCCTGTCCCCCCCTGCTCTCGTGCAAAGGCGAACGCAAGCGTTGGTCTGGCATCAAATGTAAACAGCAATTGCACCATGCATGTGAGGTATCACCGTGAAAGTCAGATCAAGGGCAGTAATTTTAGCAGTAGACCTCCTCTGTAAATCTAAAGTGGTAACCTGTAAAGGCTTTTAAAAAATGTAGTTTGTCGCCACTGCACGTTCGTGCGCAATTTTAAAGCATGTCATGTTTGGTATCCATGTACTCGGCCTAAGATCATCTTTTTTATTTCATCAAAAATTTGGGCAATATAGTGTGTTTTAGTGTATTAAAATAAAAAAAGTGTGTCTTTTCCCAAAAAAATGCGTTTGAAAAATCGCTGCGCAAATACTGTGTGAAAGAAAAAATGAAACACCCACCATTTTAATCTGTAGGGCCTTTGCTTTAAAAAATATATAATGTTTGGGGGTTCAAAGTAATTTTCTTGAAAAAAAATTATTTTTTCATGTAAACAAATAGTGTCAGAAAGGGCTTTGTCTTCAAGTGGTTAGAAGAGTGGGTGATGTGTGACAAAAGGCTTCTAAATGTTGTGCATAAAATGCCAGGACAGTTCAAACCCCCCCTAAATGACCCAATTTTAGAAAGTAGACACCCCAAGCTATTTGCTGAGAGGCATATCGAGTCCATGGAATATTTTATATTGTGACACAAGTTGCGGGAAAAAGACTTTTTTTTTTTTGCACAAAGTTGTCACTAAATGATATAGTGCTCAAACATGCCATGGGAATATGTGAAATTACACCCCAAAATACATTCAGTTGCTTCTCCTGAGTACAGGGATACCACATGTGTGAGACTTTTTGGGAGCCTAGCCGCATACGGGACCCCAAAAACCAAGCACCGCCTTCAGGGTTTCTAAGGGTGTAAATTTTTGATTTCACTCCTCACTGCCTATCACAGTTTCGGAGGCCATGGAATGCCCAGATGGCACAACCCCCCCCCCCAAATGACCCCATTTTGGAAAGCAGACACTCCAAGCTATTTGCTGAGAGGTATGGTGAGTATTTTGCAGACCTCGTTTTTTCTTTTCTTTCTTAATTTTCAAAAACAAATGAGAGCTGCAAAATACTCACCATGCCTCTCAGCAAATAGCTTGGGGTGTCTACTTTCCAAAATAGGGTAACTTGGGGGGGGGTTTGTGCCATCTTGGCATTTTATGGCCTTCATGACAACTTTGTGCAAAAAAAAAAAAAGTTTGTCATTTTCCCGCAACTTGTGGCAAAATATAAAATATTCCATGGACTCAACATGCCTCTCAACAAATAGCTTGGGGTGTCTACTTTCCAAAATGGGGTCATTGGGGGGGGGGGGTTGAACTGTCCTGGCATTTTATGGCCTTCAAAACTGTGATAGGTAGTTAGGAGTAAAATAAAAAATTTACGCCCTTAGAAATCCTGAAGGCGGTGCTTGGTTTTCGGGGCCCCGTACGCAGCTAGGCTCCCAAAAAGTCCCACACATGTGGTATCCCCATACTCAGGAGAAGCAGCTAAATGTATTTTGGGGTGCAAATTCCACATATGCCCATGGCCTGTGTGAGCAATATATAATTTAGTGACAACTTTTTGTCATTTTTTTTTTTGTCATTATTCAATCACTTGGGACTTGGGACAAAAATTTGAGGGGGGTTTTGCTGAGGCATATCGAACGTGCAGAGTTCCTGGCGGGCTCGGCACGTGCAGCTTGCAAACACGCCGGAGCTCATCCTTAGTTGAGACACAGGATCTTCCATTCTATTACTAGGGTAGGACCCACTAATTTGGGGTACTTTGTCACAGTAAGTGGGCTTAGCACTATATGACCATATAGTGTGACCAAACCCCCGTATTTTTTTTAATATGTTCAGGTGTTTTTAACTAGCCTTGGGGGCGTGGCCGGCATGGCGGACTGAGTGGATGTGTTCCCTAAGAGCTCCTGGAGTATAGCTTATACTATCATCCGTATATTGAAAAACTGAGCTGGATCGAGACTCCCCTGGTAACTGGATGCCTTCCAGAACTCCTGGCATACAAAAGCAGGGTAAGAAACTTAAATTTCCCCCAAATATTCCAGAAGACAGCAGCCCGGTCTCCTGCTCCTCAGGCCCTCCTGCGCGCCATTCTAATATGGCGTCGCAGACAGACCATGAGGAGGATCTCCTTGCTACTAACCCGGGAATATCTGAGATCATGGCAGCTATAACATCCTGTCAGGCGGCTGTTACCACTTGCCAATCCGCCCTGGCTTCTAAAATTGAGGAGGTTCAGCTGGATGTGGGCTTGCTGAGGCAGGACTTCGATAAAATCAGGTCTAGAGTGTCGGAGGCTGAGAGGCGCGTAGGCACGGTGGAAGATACAGTCACAGACCATGCAGCTTCGATCCGCACCTTCCAGACGAAGGTTAAGGCTCTTGAATATCGAGCTGAGGACGCCGAGAACCGCAGCCGGCGGAATAACCTACGTATAGTGGGTCTCCCAGAAGGTGTGGAGGGGAGGTCACCGGCTCTGTTTGTTGAGGACTTGCTGCGTACTTTGCTTCCAGCTGCACAGCTCTCCCCTTACTTTGCGGTTGAGAGAGCGCACCGTGTTCCGCCTAGACCCGGTCCTGAAGGAGCCCCTCCCCGCACTCTTATTCTAAGGCTATTGAACTTCCGCAATAGAGATGAGCTGCTGAGGGCCTCACGGGCTGCGGGCGAATTACCATACCGGAATGTCAAACTTCTCCTGTTCCCAGACTATACCATGGAAACCCAGCGGCAGCGCCGTTTGTTTGATGCAGTGAAGGCTGGCCTGAGGAGAAGAGGAGTGAAATATAGTGAAAAATAGTGGTCTCTGTAAGAGAAGCAACTACAAGTGTGTAACCCTAAAGTGTTACAATATCCCGAGGGATATATACAAGTAAATATTGGTAAATACTTTAAGTGTGTAAAAGGGTGAAATGTTACAAAGCAAACCCTGGGTTAATCAGAAAACAACAATGCAAAAATGCCATAATCAAACAGTATTCAAAGAAAAACATTAGACAGTGTCCCAATATATTAGGTGTATAACTCTATAAAGGACATATTGTCCATATGTGAAAATACTCAAAGGAAAAGTGTCCAAAATCCTAAAAGAGTGAACAAATAAAAATATAATGTATAAAGAATAAGAGTCTATTTGATGAAGAGGTGCAATACTTCAGGCGGACCTCACAGCCATTTAGATGTAAGCCGGCTTCATATATGGAAGTTGAAAGGTAGCCTTAAAGATGAATCCTTCACTTATGTAGGTATTTTCAACACCAATAGAAAAAGACAAAAAGATGCCCTTACCAGAGAAGGTGGACTCACAGGCCCTTAGCGGTGAGTCAAACAGGCTTGTACCGTCAAGCGGTGTAGGATGGTACTCCGTAAGAAGACTTGGTGTAGAATCCCATCAGGGGTCCTCAAATAATATGCTGGTATGGAAACAGGAACATCCACGGGTCAGCTTCGATCGCCGGTTGATCGTTTCCTCAGTGGTCCATCCCGTATGTAAATGAATAAATGAAAGAAAAAGGCTTCCACATGGTGTAAATCCTTATTTTTCAAAAGGCATAGTGACACTTTATTCAGATATATACTCCGAAAAATTTACAGACAGGGGCGGTAAAAACTCGGTTCAGAGTACAAATGCAAGTAAAAAATGGTTAAAAAATGATCTAAAAACAGCGCAGTGAGTAGTGGTGGGGTATAAACATAGAGACCCGACGCGTTTCGCCCTCCAAGGCTTCTGCTGGGGTATGGATAAGCCCCCCACACAACTGCGCTTTATATACTCTCTTTTGAATGAAGTGTAACAGCTGATTAGCGCTGTTACACGAGATGACTTCCGGGTTTGGCGGCGTCATAGATGACCAACGGTCACATGATATTTTTGTGGCCAATCACATCTCTGAGAGGTTGTTCAGAGAGCCAAGCCTCACTTTCACTATCCACTCAGCAGGGCATCACTCCTATTGGGCTCTAACGTCACGTGTCGGTCACGTGACGTATATCTCAAGGAGTGACGAAAGGCCGCTCACGGCCTGCGTATCACAGGAGATAGGAAGTGATAGCTTGGCATACTAGGAGCTGGAACGCAAACGCAGTTGCGGTCCCTAGTTGTATTTAGGGTCCAATTTCATATGAAACGGGCTGGATCCCGGGAATCTTCCCCCAAAACACTTCAAAAAACTCTGTACTTTGCACAATAGATATGGCCATTAAAGATTTACATGTGCACAGGAACGGACAGGAATATAATACAATGTGACATATTCTTTTAAAAGTTATAAAAATAAAAATATTAAAAGGTACATAACTAATTCGAAGAATCTGTGCAACCTGTACATAAGACAGCCTACACGAATTATATAGCAGAGATCTGAAACAATTCAATTTATATGTGAAAGCACAGAACATGTTAAAATGTATTTAAGTCTTTTACATATCGAGAAATCATCTATCAGGAAAAAGAAAAAAAGAAAAAATCTTAGTCAGCCTAAAAGAATGTGTCAATACAAAACATATGGGTGACAGTAAGATCTATGGAGTAAGGTAAGTACAGCTGAGATGCTAAGGAGTTAGTACTATCTAGATGGAGACAGTGTTTCACATCAAGCATCAAGATTTTATAGTTCCTCTACCCCAATAGCATGTAAGGTAAGACGAACTTAGAATAAAAAATATATAAAATATAAATGTGAATAAAAAATGTAACCAAGAGGCTGGAGGAATGTTAAACAAGATTCTGAGAATTCCTGAATAGGATTCTGGAAACTCCTATATAAGAAAGATAATAAGGATAATAAAGATCCTTAAGAACATGTTCTACAGAGTGGAAAAGAGTGTATGTCAGGGACCTCTAAGGAGTACTCATAAATCTCATATAGGTACGCTGAAGAGAGATACAACAATGAGAAGAATGTATATATCTAGGTAATGTGGAGGGGTACCATATGGGCCACAAATGATCAGGGACGACCATCGGGGGGATACCCACGCCTAGGACTGATTAATAAAGGCGTTGATATCCCACTCGACGTTGAGTCCATATGGCACATAACACCTCATTAGGTGTATCCAAAAAGTTTCAAGTTTGGAGACACCCCTCGTATTTGGTTCCCCTCTCCAGTGAGGAACGAATTTGTCAATAATTTGAAACTTCGTTCCAGAAGGGTTCTGATTATGATAGTGTAAATAGTGTTTGGGAACACTATGATTGGTGCGTCCTTTCAATATAGCTGTAATATGTTCGTTCACTCGTATAGAAAAATTACGTATAGTACGCCCTATATACTGCTTACCGCAGGGACAAGTGATAAGGTATACGATGAACTTAGTAGTGCAAGTAGCGAAATGTTTCACCTTATATTCCCTCCCAGTTGAGGATGACACAAAGTTATCGATTTTGCGGGATTTGCAAGCGTTAACTTTGCATACCCTGCATTTCCTATGCGTTAACTTTGCATACCCTGCATTTCCTAAGCGTTAACTTTTCACATATGGACAATATGTCCTTTATAGAGTTATACACCTAATATATTGGGACACTGTCTAATGTTTTTCTTTGAATACTGTTTGATTATGGCATTTTTGCATTGTTGTTTTCTGATTAACCCAGGGTTTGCTTTGTAACATTTCACCCTTTTACACACTTAAAGTATTTACCAATATTTACTTGTATATATCCCTCGGGATATTGTAACACTTTAGGATTACACACTTGTAGTTGCTTCTCTTACAGAGACCACTATTTTTCACTTATTTTGTTTTTCATTAGCGCCACACTTGATTATTATTTCTACATCTACAACGGTCAGATTGTTGTGTTGGCTGCTCCTTTTCGTTTAGTTTGGGAGTTGGCGCAATTTCTACACCTTTCTTTCTATAAGTGAAATATAGTATCTTGTTTCCTGCAAAGCTTCGGGTGGTGGATGGTGAGTCGATCCGTTTCTTCACTAATCCCAAGGACGCGGCTGCCTGGCTGGAGACCCTGCCGCCGTAGGGCGCGAGGAGGACTCTTTGTCGCTTAGATGCTATGTGGATGAAATCAGCCGAGATACTGTTCTCCTTTTTGGTTATGTTTATCTTGTTCTTTTTTCCTTTTTTTTGCCTGCTGCTGTAACGTAAGTGATCCGTGTACACTCCTTTTGCACATACACCCTCCTATATACCTGGACACAGTTGATGAGGTGTGGCATGGGAGAACTGGTCGGGAGGTGTATCACCCACTCTGTCTCAGGACTGCCTTACCCGGGTGTTCATGGAGGGGTGTAGAAGGCTGGTGCGTTTAGATACATACCCGCTTTGTGTCTCTGACTGGCGACTTCTATCTACCCCTGTTTTGCCCTTTCTGGCAGTATATGCACTGATACTCCTGTATGTTAATGGGTAATGGAATGCAGCAGTTACTTAAGTATGTGCCCCTGCTCAGGCAGGTGATTTTCAGGTTTTTCTTTTTGCTTTTAATTTTTCAGTTATGCTACTCCATGGCTCGGGGATGAGTTTCCCTGTGTATACTCACATCTAGACTCCCTACTAGGGGTAATGGAATAACAACTGTTGCCGGTAGCACGACCCCATTTTGTTGGCTATAGTCCCTGGACTATGGGTTTTCGGGGATTTAAGTGTGCCTCACTGTTCCGAGGCACGTGGGGTGGGGGGAGGGGGAAGTTGGCACTCACTTGCCTTTGTTGGGTGTTATGGTTTTACTTCAATTATGTATTCAGTGTTGGTCTTTTGTGGTTAAAGAAGGTGAAATGTGTAATCGGCCCTTATGGCTGTGCTTATTTAGGAGGTCTGTCGCAGGCATGTGGGAGGGCCGCGGGCGGTACTTTTTGGCTGCTCTGGCTCGTGTTGCCTCTGTCCGCAGGCCTGTTGCAGACATTTCCATGCCTCTCCTCATGGCTACATGTTTAGTGGTGGCGTGGAATGTGCGGGGGCTTAACTCCGCTATAAAGCGCTCGCTGGTACTTAATTAATCTGAAGAAGCTCCGCCCCCAGGTGTGTGTTCTTCTGGAGACGCATTTGATGGGTTCCCGTATTCTGAGTTTAAAACGAGCCTGGGTGGGTGCTCACTACCACGCACCCTACTCTAACTACCCTAGAGGTGTTACTGTATTAGTGCACAGATCCCTGTCTTTTCAGCTCATGGATGTTAACCTCCCTGGCGGTATTCCCGAGTGTGGCTCGGGGTTAAAATTCAGTACCATTAGCAGTAACCCCGAGCCACACTCGGGATCGCATTGCAGGATCCTGGGGCAGCTTTACTTACCTTGTCCCCGGGATCCTGCGATGTCACCTGCAGTGTCCGAGGGCTCCGTCCTCCTCCGAAGCCTCTCCGTGCCAGGCTCCGTTCCCTGCGAGCGGCGCGACGCACGGGGGCGGAGCCTGGCGGCAAATTAAATAAAAAGTAAAAATCATAACACATACAGTACTGTAATCTTACAGATTACAGTACTGTATGAAATGATTTCACATCCCTTTTGTCCCCAGTGCTTTGTCCCATGCCCTGCATGCAGTTTTACATGATATACACTGTTCTTTCTGCCTGGAAACTGGAGATTGTCCATAGCAACCAAAAAGTGTCCCTTTACGTCAAAAGTGGCTTTAGACCAGCTAGAAAACAGCGATAGTAAATTAGCACTTGCAGAATTGAGCGATAGTGAATTGTGGGGAAATTTATTTTATTACTATTTTTTTTTTTTTTTTTTTAATTATTTATTTTTATTTATTATATTATAATTTATGTTTTTGTGTTTCAAACTTTATCATACCCGGGATATCTACTAGACTCTCGTTTGGACAGATTTAAGTGTGTTATTGTTAAGATTTACAGACCTACAATATAAAACGCCAAATTTCCATGCAAAATAATTGTACCGCTTTCAGCACCTAAAATCCGAAATAATCATACCGCCAGGGAGGTTAAAATCGACTCGGGGGGTAGGTATGTACTTCTGCGCGCCCTGCTTTCTGAAGTCCCGGTGGTGATTGTGGGTCTGTACCTGCCCCCCCCGCCGGTATAGATGTGCTTCATGTGCTGATGCAGCAGGTTACACTTTATAATGTTGAAAATGTACTCTTTATTGGTGATTTTAACATGGCTCCCTCTCCAACTATGGACAGACTCCATGCTTCTGGTCCTCCGCAGCTAGGGTTATCCTGCTGGGCTTCCACATTTCACATGACAGACGTTTGGCGTCACTTTCACCCCTCTGACAGGGAATACACATGCCTATCCACCACATACCGGACATTGTCCCGCATTGACCTGATTTTTGCCTCAGAGGCCTTACTGCGTAGAGTGATCTCTACGGAGATCCTCTCGCGTGGCATTTCGGATCATGCTCCGGTATCTGTTACATTTAGGCTCTCTGAGGAGGTGGGTGTCAGAACTTGGAGGCTGTCCAAATATTGGATTATGGACCCAGATATACAGGAGGAGATGCCGGAGGAACTCTGTAATTTTTGGAATGGGAATGCAGGCTCAGCTGGACCTTTAGTGGTTTGGGACACCCTCAAGCCGTGGCTTAGGGGATCATATATGGCACGTATTGCTGCCAAGAAGTGGCGGTCTGTGCAGTCTCTGAGGCATCTGGAGGAGCAGGCACGGTTAAGGGAGGCTGACTATGTAAGAGCTCCTAATCAAGGAACCTATGTCCCCTGGCAGGATACCCTGAGGGAAATGTCCCTACTCAGGGTTGAACTCACTAAAAAGGCTATGCTGGATAGTGCCCAGCGGGTGTTTGAATTTGGGGACAAAAACGGGAGGCTATTGGCGTGGCTGGCTAAGGGACAACATGCAGTGACCCACATTGGCAGAGTAAGGGATCTGGATGGTCGCATCTTGACTGATTCAGCGGATATAAATGCTAGATTTCTGACATTCTACCAGACACTATACTCTTCTAGGGCAACTTTCCTCACCTCTGAACTCATTGAATATCTTAACCTGATCCCTCTCCCTTCTCTGGAAACAGCAAAAAGTGAGGACTTGGATAGAGATATCTCACTTGAAGAAGTGCAGGAAGCATTGAGATGTATGCTGGCAGGTAAATCACCAGGGCCGGATGGTATTCCTATCGAATTCTATTCTACTTACCAAGAATTTTTGGCCCCTAAGTTCACCTCATTGCTACACTAGTCCCTTGACCTGGACTCCCTTCCGGAGTCATGGTCTGAGGCGATAGTGGTATTGGTGCCCAAGCCTGGTAAGGACCCAGAAGAATGTGCCTCCTACCGGGCTATTTCTCTGATCAACGCTGATGCCAAGTTGTTGGCGAAAATTCTAGCACGTAGGCTCAGTAAGGTGATGGAGGACCTTGTTCATGTAGATCAAACCGGGTTCATGCCGGGTAAGGGCACAGATATCAATATCCATCAATTATTTCTTAATTTGGCCACTCCCCATCAAAATGTAGGTACAAGAGTCATAGCCTCTCTGGACGCGGAGAAGGCTTTTGACTCCGTAGAGTGGGAGTACCTATGGGAGGTGTTGAGGAGCTGGACCTAGATTTTTACGTTGGTTAGAGTTGCTATATAGAGCCCCTAGAGCAAGGATAAGGGTTAATAACACCCTCTCAGATTTCTTTCTCCTCCACAGGGGGACCCGTCAGGGCTGCCCTCTGTCCCCAAGTCTCTCCTCGATATTGCTGGTTTCCCCTCTCTCCCCCCCCCCCCCCCCCTCGTTTCCTAATGGATCCCCTAAATCCTCCCTCCCCCTCCGGTTTTCCTCCTTCTCATCCCCCCCCCCCCCCCCCCATTTTTTGGTTTTCTTACCATTACTGATACGAACCAGTCAAGTTGCTTATAATATGCACTTTATGTAATTGTTTCTTCTGTAAGACATGGGTGTATTATTCTGTGGCCATTCACTGTTCTGATCTACTCTATATTGTATACCATTTCTTTTTCAATAAAGACCAACCTTGTTGTTAAAAAAAAAAAAAAAAAAAACTAGCCTTGCAGGAAATGTCATTCTTGAATGTGGGCCCTGTAATATGTTTTGTACTGTATGTTGGTCTATTAGCAGCACCATCTTGAATCTAAAAGCATTTTAGGGTGTGCCCCCCAAATATGTATTTGCATGCTGAGTATAAGCTAACAGAGACAGGGGGCTGCAGATTGTACACGCTGCCCCCACACATACACTGCTAACCTGACACTCTGCATTATTATTATTAAATAAGAGTCTAATTGCAATGCTGACATGCTGAAATCTCTCAACCAGTGGATCGCTCAACTAATATCAGTGCTAAGCACCCAGAATAAGCCGACCGTGCTGTAGCCATCTTTCGGCTATGGCCCGGTCGGCAAGTGGTTAAAAGAACACGTAATAAAACTACTCACAATGATAGATAAAAATCACACTTAAAATAGTCTTTGACTTGTGACAATCTGTCCACTGGTAGCAGTCTCCAGATCCTATGAAGAGGACGTACAAACCACTGCTGGCTGACGCTTCTTCAGAGCCTAACAGTGTTCATTTCTTACAACTACTTAAATATATGTGCTCATGAAGGAGGCACAAATCAGACAGACTTTGGTGCCCCTCCCATGTAGGTGGGCGGACTTGGCACAGCATCATGGAAACCACCTGTGTACACACACCCACATATAGGGATGCGTAATGGGCACCCGTGCACAACACACAAGTACACGCATGCACCCAAAAGAGTTAATCCAAAAAAAGCCCCTGCAGCTAAACCAGCCCACAGACACAGCAACAACAATGATATCACGCACTGACAGATCCACACACAATGCGACACATCACTCCAACCAGGCAGGCACCGATCCCACACATACGGCCACATGCATGAGCAGACTATGTGTAAAGATGGTGCACACCGGCCTGCACACGGAAGGCACCGGGAGGAAAATCAGAGCAACCAACATCATCAGCAAGGGCACCCACACTGGCATCCGCACCAACCCAGCAAAAGCTACATATATCTGCCATCCGAGGGGAAGTCCCGTCATCCCCAAAGGTAAACCGCACACTGTAGACAATCATTGATGCATTACCTTGGATGAGCGCTGCAATGCCCACAGGCGGCGGCTGGAACGCACGCCATATTTGTTGTTATTTTTTTATGCGGTCCAGACAGCAGAAATGGAGGCTGAGCGTCATTTCCTGTGCGCCCGCTGTCGCGCTGAATGTAAGTCAGCAGTGGGAAATGCCTTGCGCCATAATATTGAAGGCATACCATAGAGGCCAAAGGCGGACACATGACCAGGCTCACAGGGAATAAACAGCCACACCAATAAATGAATGGTGAATGAATATAAAGAAAAATGAATAGCTGGAAATAAAATTAAGAAAATGAAAAGAATGAATAAAAAAATATATAGAAAAAATAAAGAGAAAATATAAAGAAATAATAAAAAAATATATAGAGAGAGAAAAATGTGTGGAAAATAGGTAGAAAAATATGAAAAAATAAATTAAATAAAAATATAAATAAAAATATAATTTAAAACAAAAAAGTGGTGGATGATAATGTGCACATAGGAAAAAGAAAAAGAAAAAAAGAAGAAGAAAGAGAACTGCAGGCTAAAGTGGATAGAAATACATAGTGCAAAGACACAGACGGTACAAATTGCATCTGTACAATCACATACAGTCGCACCCCCACAAGTAAAGTGTGTATACACATGCACGCAAAAGGGGCATAGCTGTCAGTGTGAATAATTACTAGATAAGTCGTTATGTGTGTAAGGACAACACACATAAATTAGGTATTTCAAATTACCAATATCTTCTGAAAGCATGTGCCTAAAGCAAAAGGGGCTAATGGAACATGCACATCTATCTATAAAAAACAACTGTGTCTGTACATGTGTGCAACAGTGCACATACCAGGACACATGCAAGAGATGAAGACATGTACTCTAGATACAAATATAAATAGTGCATATTGAATAGACGCATAGTTCTGCATTTAAAATGGTATACAATAACATTTTCATAAATATAACAAGGTCGAGGATACCCAATCAAATAGATTTTTTCTAAAAAATATATATATGCGTATATATGTGTACACATACACCTTTCAAAGCACCCTTGGCTATGAAAAAAGATCGCAATTGATAAACTATTGGGGACACATATATACATATACATACACGCATAAATATATATATATATATATATATATATATATATATATATATATATACAACATATTACAAAGACAGAAATATAAAGCAATAATAAAACAATATGTGAACATGAATTTTATCGCACGGACTGTGCGTATTAATAAATATCATATTTACAAATAGTGTACAAATGGTAATGCATATGTGGATAGTGGATATTAGTAAAGATATATATATAAAAACAAAAAAGGGGGGGCACCCTTCTAAAATCGAAATTTTAAAAAATGTTTAAAAATCTTACAAAGATTTTTCTAAAAATATTTTCATTGGAGCCGACCTGAGTCCTAGGTCCTACATGAGCGGTAATGCACCTCATATTGGATATACTAGATAGAAAGAAGGGATGCACAAGGACCTATACAGCAGCAAACTCTATACCACTTTAACACTATTTTGTGTATTTCGGGGTCTTCATTGAGGCCTCCGGGGGCAATGCTGCCAAGGGTGAAAATCCAGTAGGCCTCACGTTTACATAGTCTCTGGTGTTTCCTCCCTGAGTCTAGCCCCCCCGATTGACTCAATTCCAAAAACCCTCATACCTGCGGGGTCTCCTTGATGAGCCTCTAAAAAATGGTGAGGAACTGGGTATTTATCTTGTAGATTAATGATACCACACTTGTGTTCTCCTATTCTGACCCTCATAGGGCGCTGAGTTTGGCCCACATAGAGACGACCACAAGGGCAAATGATGCCATAAACTATGGCACTATGGCTTTTACTGCTATATTTTCACTCTTGTAATGCAACGATCACTCAACTAATATCAGCCATCCTGACCTTCTGCTATAATTAGGGCCATGCAACTAGCTCTTAAACAATAGCAGTAACAGGCGTGTGCTGTGAGGACACGTGTGCAGTGAACGCCCAAGTGCTGCAAGTACCGTGTGAGTATTGTAGCATAACTGAGTATTATGGTATAACCGGGTATTGTTGGGTAACTCAGTATTGTGGATTAACTGTATTTAGTACTGAGAGTAATCTGAGTAATACGGTATAACCGAGTACTGTTGGGTAACTGTGTATTGTTGAGTACTGCTAAGTAACTGTGTATTGCTGTGAGTACCCGTGTGCTGTGAATACCCGTGTGCTGTCGATCAGTAGTGTCAGGAAGCTAGTTGTCAGTTAACTGGACATAGCATAATTACCATTAAATTAGCTGGTACTATGACCGGCAGGTATGAAGATGCGACTTGGTGTACATCTTGCGGCATGTATGCGTTCCTTGATCGAGGGCGAATACTCCTGCACAAAATGTAAGCTCGTTGTTTCCCTGGAAGCCCAGGTCCTAAATCTAGGGCAGTGTTTCTCAACTCCAGTCCTCAAGGAGCCCCAACAGGTCATGTTTTTCAGGATGTGCCTCAGATGAAAAAGTTGTGGTAATTACTAAGGCAGTGAAACTGATCAAATCACCTGTGCAGTGGCATGAACAGACACACTGACTGAGCGTGTTGCCCAGTGATCCCTGGGGGCTCCAGGAAGATGGGTTGTGGTGTTCGGCAGGCTCCAGACCGGCTAAAGCATGTCCACACGCCACCGTACAGCTGCACCTCTGCCTGGTGGTGGTGGAAAGAGCCAGGCTAACACTCTCAGAGCTTACCTCTTGGCGCAGAGTGCAGATCCTGGGAGTGCAATTAAAAGAACCCCGGTTCAGGAGGGAAGGAAGTTTGGCTCCGCTGATAGGAGGGGGGACCAGTGAGGGTCGGATGTGATCCCTCCGTACAGGGCCGAGGAGTGACAGGCTTTGGAAGGGGTGTTGTAGCACATGGCAATGACCAAATGCCTCTGAGCCCAAAGCAGAGCTGTACAACCCTGAAAAGGGATTTCCCAGGAGAAGGGAGAGACACCTCGGTTTATGCTGGTGGAACGGAGGGTCTGGAGGGGGAGTGCATTGGAGGGGAGGTGGAAGGAATCCCAGGGGGGACGGTTGAATCCCTGGAAGTCATGGTACTACAAAACCCAGCAGTGAATCAGCAAAAATCAGCAAAGGACTTGTGATGAATCCAGAGACAGCCTCTACAGAGCAGGTGCAGTATGTTAACCCTTTGTATGGTGATCCTAATAATGAACTAAGTGCATCTCAATCAGAGCTAATAGTGGATTGGGACTTAAAGCGGAATTCCACCCAAAAATGGAAATTCCGCTTTTCGGAATCCCCCCTCCGGTCACATTTGGTACCTTTCAGGGGGAGCAGATACCTGTAATACAGGTATTTTGTTGCCACTTCCGGGCATAGATAGCCGAGCCACCCGCAGGTATCTATGCCACTTCCGGCGCCTTCACCCCCGCGCTGTCTTCTGGGAGACACACAGGTCCCAGAATACAGCAGGGAACCAGGAAGTGAAGCCACAAGGCTTCACTTCCTGATTCCCTTACCGAAGATGGTGGTGCCTCCACCCGAGAGCTGAGGTACGGGTCGGCTTCGGGTGCTGACATCGTGGGTGCCCTGGACAGGTAAGTGTCCT
Source organism: Aquarana catesbeiana (assembly GCF_042186555.1). Lineage (NCBI taxonomy): Eukaryota > Metazoa > Chordata > Amphibia > Anura > Ranidae > Aquarana > Aquarana catesbeiana. Next base: position 127,230,461 of record NC_133330.1, read on the forward strand.
TATTTTAAAAGTTTGTAGCTGCTGACTTTAAAAAAAAAAAAAATTAGGCGGAACTCCGCTTTAAGATAACATTTGAGAGCACTTCCTATAAAGAAAGACATTCAATTACTTATAACCGCTGTTGAATCATCCTGCAAACAGGCCGTGGAGGGGTTAGGGGAGGAAATAGGGGCACTAGGATACAAAGTAGAGGAAATGGAGATGGACCAGGAAGATATTAGACAATGAGTGGCTGATATCCAAGATATGACAAAACATCATGAGGGAGTGTTGAATTCTCTGTTAGATCAAATGGATAATCAAGAAAATAGAGATCGTAGGCAAAATATATGTATAAGGGGCCTGCCTGAAATAAAACAACATTTTGAATTGCTTTCAAAAGTGATCAGTCTGTTCAAGTTAATTCTGCAGCCATCTGAACCGGATAAGATTGAAAAAGACAGTCCATTGTGCCCTTGCCCCTACCCCCCAAAATGCAGAAAAACCAAGAGATGTCATTTGTAAACTACATAAATATCCAGTGAAAGAAGCCATCATGAAAGCAACCCGCAATAAATCCATGGTTGATTTTGAAGGTGCACAAATAGCCTTATTTCCAGATTTATCTTATTGTTATTATTATCATTATTATTATTATTATTATTATTATTATTATTATACAGGATTTATATAGCACCGACAGTTTACGCAGCGCTTTACAACATTAGGGCAGACAGTACAATTACAATACAATTTGATACAGGGGGGAATCAGAGAGCCCTGCTCGTTAGAGTTTACAATTTAGGAGGGAGGGTCAAGTTATACAAAAGGGTAATAGTTGTGGGCTATTGTAGAAGCTAATGTAGAAAATAGTGCAGTTGTTAATTGGAGGCAGGATAGGCTTCTCTGAAGAGGAAAGTTTTCAGGGATCGCCTAAAAGTGGATAAATTTGGAGACAGTCTGACAGATTGGGGTAGCGAATTCCAGAGGATGGGCGAGGCTCGGGAGAATTCCTGGAGGGGGATATGGGAAGAGGTGATGAGGGAGCTAGAGAGCAGGAGGTCTTGGGATGAATGAAGAGGGCGATTAGGTTGGTATTTTGAGACTAGGCTAGTGATGTAGTTGGGGGCAGAGTTGTGGATGGCTTTGTAACTTGTTGGCATTATGAATTTAATTAGTTGGGCAAGTGGCAGCCAATGGAGGGATTGGCATAGAGGGGTAGCAGACACTGTGCGATTTGATAGGTGGATGAGTCTGGCAGTAGCATTCATGATGGACTGAAGGGGGGATAGTCTATTTAAAGGTAAGCCAATGAGGAGGGAGTTGCAGTATGTGCACTGAAGAGCACAGTAATGGAGACCAAGGGAGTAAAGTTTTTTTGAGGAGGAGGAGGTGGTCAACCATGTCAAAGGCAGCTGAAAGGTCCAGAAGTAGGAGTACAGAATAGTGTCCGTTGGTTTTTGCAGTTAGTAGGTCATTTGTGAGTTTTAAGAGCAGTTTCTGTGGAGTGTTGAGGGCAAAATCCAGATTGAAGGGGATCAAGAAGGTTATTCCTAATGGGGTGGTCACTCAGTTTTTTGTAAACCAGGCGTTCCAGGAGTTTAGAGGAAGAGGGGAGCAAGGAGATAGGGCATAGGTTGTTAAGATTGGTGGGGTCCAAGGACAGCTCTTTACGTATGGGGGTGACCAGTGCATGTTTTAGAGCATTGGGGAAAATGCCAGACGTAGGGCCGATCCCAGACGGGGTGCACGGGGTGCAGTGCACCCAGACGCCAGAGAGGTGGGGGCGCTGAAGCGCCAGAGTGCTCCCTTCCCTCCTCCTCCTCCTCCTCTTGATTGTGTCCGGCGGCCGCTCTCCGCTGGTGTTCCAAGAAGAAAGGCGCCGCTGTTTGCTGCTCAAGCCCCTCCTCCTGTCAGAGAAAGAGAGCAGCTGCCAGCCGGAGATGACATCGGAGGCAGAGCGGCTGGTCTCTGCCTGGAGAGAGACCAGCCGCACAGTGATGTCGCACGGGGGGGAGCGGAGGAGCGGTCCGTGCCTGACACATTCTCCTCTCTGTGTCTCCCACTCCTGCCTGCTTTGATCTGCTCTGCTCTCCACCCAGGCGGCGCGGCTGGCTGCACACTGTCCTCTCCTCTCCTCTCCAGCTGCTGCCCTGGTGTATTTATGTACCCTAATGGAGGGGGGTCTGTACTGTACTAATGGAGGGGGGGCTGTACTAATTGGGGGGGGCTGTACTAATGGAGGGGGGCTGTACTAATAATGGGGGGGCTGTACTAATGGGGGGTCTGTACTAACGGGGTCTGTACTAATGGAGGGGGGTCTGTACTAATGGGGGGTTCTGTACTAATGGAGGGGGGTCTGTCCTGGGTGGTCTGTACTCATGGAGGGGGGTCTGTACTAATGGAGGGGGGTCTGTACTAATGGAGAGGGGGTCTGTACTAATGGGGTCTGTACTAATGGGGGGGTCTGTACTAATGGAGGTGGGGTCTGTACTAATGGAGAGGGGGTCTGTACTGGGGGGTCTGTACTAATGGAGGGGGGTCTGTGTCTCTGTGTCTCTGTGTCTCCCACTCCTGCCTGCTTTGATCTGCTCTGCTCTCCACCCAGGCGGCGCAGCTGGCTGCACACTGTCCTCTCCTCTCCAGCTGCCGCCCGGGTGTATTTATGTACCCTAATGGAGGGGGGTCTGTACTGTACTAATGGAGGGGGGGGCTGTACTAATGGAGGGGGGCTGTACTAATAATGGGGGCTGTACTAATGGGGGGGTCTGTACTAATGGAGAGGGGGTCTGTACTAATGGAGGGGGGTTCTGTACTAATGGAGGGGGGTCTGTCCTGGGTGGTCTGTACTCATGGAGGGGGGGTCTGTACTAATGGAGGGGGGTCTGTACTAATGGGGTCTGTACTAATGGGGGGGTCTGTACTAATGGAGGTGGGGTCTGTACTAATGGAGAGGGGATCTGTACTGGGGGGTCTGTACTAATGGAGGGGGGTCTGTACTAATGGAGAGGGGGTCTGTACTAATGGAGGGGGGTCTGTCCTGGGGGGTCTGTACTAATAGAGGGGGGTCTGTACTGGGGGGTCTGTACTAATGGAGGGGGGTCTGTACTAATGGAGAGGGGGTCTGTACTAATGGAGGGGGGGTCTGTACTAATGGAGGGGGGTCTGTACTAATAGAGAGGGGTCTGTACTAATGGAGGGGGGTCTGTACTAATAGAGAGGGGGGTCTGTCCTGTGGGGTCTGTACTAATGGAGGGGGGTCTGTCTTGGGGGGTCTGTACTAATGGAGGCGGGTCTGTACTAATGGAGAGGGGGTCTGTACTAATGGAGTCTGTACTAATGGAGAGGGGATCTGTACTAATGGAGGGGGGGTCTGTACTAATGGAGAGGGGGTCTGTCCTGGGGGGTCTGTACTAATGGAGGGGGGTCTGTACTAATGGAAAGGGAGTCTGTACTAATGGAGAGGGGTCTGTACTAATGGAGGGGGGGTCTGTACTAATGGAGAGGGGGTCTGTCCTGGGGGGTCTGTACTAATGGAGGGGGGTCTGTACTAATGGAGGGGGTCTGTACTAATGGGGGATCTGTTCTGGGGGGTCTGCAGTGGCGTATCTAAGGTTTGGCAGCCATGGCAAGTGCCATGGGCGCCATGGGGTGAAGGGGCGCCAAAAAGCCGCCCTCTGCATGAATAAAAAAACCCAACCTGTCCTCCCAGACTAATATAGCCCCCCGCGCCGCGGCCAGCCTGCAGGATCACAGCGCTGTTGTTCTATCATGTTGGGCTCGATTTAGGCTGAGGGAGGCCCTGTCTGCAGGGAGGGGCGGGGCAGGGAGCTCCACTTATGCTCTGACCCTGCCCTGCCCTGCCCCGCCCCATGTACTCTGTATGTGCTCGGAGCACTGACATCACCTTTCCTGGACCACGAATATTCCCGCCCCCTACCGCCGTAAGCCCCACCCCTACCACGGAAAGCTCCGCCCCCTGACCTCTGAGAGGTGAGCCCGGCTGGTCAGGTAGGTCTTTCTACCTATAGACTCAGTGTTACTAAACCCTCCCTGACGAGGTTCTTTATCCCCCTGTATAGCTGTGCATTGCTGAAAGCTTAAGTGCCGGTTCACACTGATGCGAGTTCATAACGAATGCGATGCGTCAAAAGCACTTTAAATTTGCATGTCATCCCTGAAGTAATTGTTTTTAATGACGGTCCTTCACATACATGCGTTGTGATTCCTCTACGAATGCGATGCGATAAAAAAAAGGGTCTTGTGCGAGTTTGCTGCTTTGCGTTGCGAATTTAGTCTCTATAGACATCAATGTAAGTCGTTCTGGAATCGCATTTGATGGTTCACATATGTGCGAATTCGTAACCTCCAGCTCCTCCTCCCGGCACTGCCCCCTCACCTCTCCCAGTACCGCCCCCTCACTTCCTGTTTCCTGTCTCATGTCCATATGCAAACAGATAAGATGGCCCCCCGGCGTCGGAACTCCATCAACAACGAGGAGCTCATCAGGCTTGTTCGTGACAGGCCATATATATGGGACAGCCGTATAGCTGAATATAAAAATAATGCCCAGAAGGGCAAAGGCTGGGAAGAAATATGTAAAACTTTATATTCTGACTGGGAAGACTTCACTCTACAAGTTCGCAAACATAAACGTAAGTACCTATTTATTCATCCCACTGACCACCAATGTAAGGGCATGCATCCCACTGACCCCCAATGTAAGGGCATGCATCCCACTGACCACCAATGTAAGGGCATGCATCCCACTGACCACCAATGTAAGGGCATCTATCCCACTGACCACCAATGTAAGGGCATGCATCCCACTGACCACCAATGTAAGGGCATGCATCCCACTGACCACCAATGTAAGGGCATGCATCCCACTGACCACCAATGTAAGGGCATGCATCCCACTGACCACCAATGTAAGGGCATCTATCCCACTGACCACCAATGTAAGGGCATCTATCCCACTGACCACCAATGTAAGGGCATCTATCCCACAGACCACCAATGTAAGGGCATCTATCCCACAGACCACAAATCCCACTGACCAGCTGTGTAATGAGCATTGTTCCCACTCACCACCAATAAATTGTTTATGTTTTATTTGATTACAGAAGAACTCATACGTACTAGGAAGCCTGAAGGATACACTTCAAAGACACCAGAGACTGGAGCGTGAAGCACGAAGTGGGTCTGGTGCTGCCCCAAAGTGTCCCTATTCTTTAGCTAGATACCTGGACTTTCTCAAGCCAGTGCTAGAATTAAGGAAGTAAGTTTACATACAAGAATACCTCTCTCTACCATCCCTCTCTAATATACCTGTCCTCCCCCTAACCTTTGCTTCTACCGCTATCATCTTTAGTTAGAATTTCAAGTATCAACTTTTGTATTTCTGCACAAAAGCAAGTTGGGAAGAGGAGGAGAAAGAGGGAGAGGAGCATGCTGCTATTGTTGACGTAGATGAGGGAGTTTCATTCGCTTGCCAAAACATAGAGGAATCATCATCTATTGAGGTAGAGGGTGACGCAATCGATGTACATGAATCATCGACTCAGGAGCAAGATAATGAGTCTACTGACATTTCTACACCTTCCAACAGACGGAAAAAGCTAACATCTACCTCACGCAGGAAGCGAAGCAGCAGGGCAGCAGAACAGGTGGAAGAACAAGATGAGACAAATCAATTACTCAATATTGTGTCAGGGATCACTGAACAAATGGATGTTCAGAGATGCCCTCATACAATGTTTGCCCTAAGTTTGGTGCCTCTTCTCAAAGAGGTCTTACCAGAAAAGTACTTCAACATGAGGATTGCAGTGCAACATTGCATACATTCCTTCACTATTCCAAGCCATGTTTCAGAGCCAACGCAAGAGAGTACTAGTACTCAAATAATTACACCCTTTTCTGCTGCTCAAAATCCTGCACCAAACCCTTATCCTTCCAGTTTTTCTGACCACCCAAGCATATATGAGACCCCCAGATCAAAAATCCCATATCCGATTCCTCCACCAATTGCTTCCTTAATCATCCCTCCAACTAGTACCCCTGGTATAACAAGGGCAATGGAATTGAGACCACGCAAATCAATTCTTCACCATTTACCACAACAAAGCAGAGTTCCACAGCTCTACAATGCCATCCATGCCAAACCGCTATACACCTGTGTCAAGACCTATGGAACAGCCCAAACAAATCAATCCTAGTCCTTATCCCTATAGAAATCAATCACTTGAAGATAATTCAATTGAGCCTCCCACAAATGCACAATATAGGCCCCCGAATGAACCACTGGATAGAGTGATATCCTCGCCTGTGCCTTTGAGGCAAGCAATGCCTGAACAACAGAGTGTTACAAAGTATTTGAATTTATAGATTCAAATATGTTTTAACACTCTGCCTGCAGCCTACCTGTTGAATGGCACTGCCACTTTCATGTTGTTAATCCATATTGGATTTGTTTAGGTTATGTTTTCTATTTTTTAGAGGATTTGCATCCCACCTGACCACCAATGTCAGGACTTGTACCTATGACCAAAATGTAAAGGCATGCATCCTATTGACCAGCAATCCTAACGACCACCAACGTAAGGGCATTTATTGGTGGTCATACAAGCCCTGACATTGGTGGTCTGTGAGATTGCCTGCCCACCAATGCCAGGGCTTGTATCCCACCTCTGACCAAAATGTCAAGGTCTGTGATGCGGTTATGCTATATGGGCCCGCCACGAGTGAACCACCAGATAGAGTGATATCCCTGTTTGTACCTTTGAAGCTAGTAACACCTGAGAAACAGAACTATTATTTTAAATTGATAGATGCCTACCTGTTAAACGGCACAGCCTCTTTCATGTTGTTAACCATATTGCATTTGTTTACGTTATGTAAAAGTTTTTTGGTCCTACCAACTTTTCAGGTCAGCGTGGATTAAGCAGTGGGATACATGTACAAATGTAGGATGAAGAGAGAGAGTGAGGTGGAGGTTTAGGTGAGAGGATCATAGGAAGTGAGAGGGTCAGAGGAAGTGAGAAGGTGAGAGTAGGTGAGAGGGTCAGAGTAGGTGAGAGGGTCATAGGAAGTGAGAGGGTCAGAGGAAGTGAGAGGGTCATACTTGAAAGAAGAGATCGAGTGAGGGGAAGAAAGAATGAAGGGTGAGAGAAAGGGAAGTAGGAGACAGAGTATTATCTCTTGGTTATGTGGTTCTTTACAATGTTTGAAGTTTGAAGTATGATTATTTCCAAAAAATGTTTCAAAAAGTATGTAATTACATGAAGATTACGAATGAAACAAATAAAAAAAATTTTTGAGAAGAGAACAATGGTGTGATATCTGTCTGCATTGCTTCTATTGCTTACTATGGCGCAAATCATCCATCTCATGTACCATGACCGTTACAGATTACCTCCTGGAACCTATAAACCCAATTGTAAGTATATTGCTTATCACTGTGTATTTGTCTATTGAAGCACTGATTGGAGACGTCAGGGTTAGGCTACATTGTACGGTTAGGGTTACGGAAAGGGTTAAGGTTATCTGTAGTGAGGAGATGGTATGTGAAGATCGATATGTACACAACACACTCTGTAAAATAATGACACATGAACAGTATCCTCCAATTCAATTTTTTATTTTCAACTGGGAAAATTGACACCATGCTTACTGTTTCAGGTTTTTGATCTACGTAATGGTTTAGTGTATGCAACACCTACATCATATACGTGAGGCCAAGAGTGGCTCAGCTGCCATGATAAATTTAAAAAAAAACATACGCATTTGATGGCTATCTGCCTTTTTATTAAATATGTTACCTTAAGGTGACAAGTAATCGCTCAGCTGGCTCCACACTATTTCTATTTATTCATCCCACTGACCACCAATGTAAGGGCATGCATCCCACTGACCCACCAACCCCACTGTTCACCAATCCCACTGTCCACCAATCCCACTGACCACCAACCCCACTGTCCACCAACCCCACTGACCACCAATGTTGTGGAAAGATATTGCATGCTCTGTATGTTGACACAGAAAGTGCCAAAAATAGATGGACACACTGTCGAACAATAAAACTTTATTACATTTATAGAAAAAAGTACAGATAGTAGAGGATGCAGCATTGACAGAGAAAAGGTTATTGGTCTTTATTAAATGGCATCTAGCTGCCATGATACCTGACTGGCAGGACTCATAAAGAAGTCAGTAAATTTCTCACGTATGCTGGCCCCCCTGTAATTGCCCCTTGTATGTGTCCAATCTGTGCCTTCCATCTCATCCATTAAAGAGTCCTCGAAAAGGTATCCATCTCTTTTGCAGACAAAATTGTGGAGTACACAGGCAGCTTTTACGGCAATTATGGCGTTTTCCATGTTTAAGCTTATTGGCGTGTGAAGAAAACGCCATTTGTTTGCCAGGATTCCGAAAGTACACTCCACAACTCTGCGTGCTCTTGTTAGCCGATAAAGAAAGACCCTTTTCTCCACAGACAGTGACCGGTTAGCATATGGCCTGAGCATTTTTTCTGATAGAGCGAAAGCCTCATCACCGACAAATATTAAAGGGAGAGAAGGTTCTGATGTTCCAGGGAGTGGTCGTTCGTTTGGGAGGTCTAGTGCATTCTCCTGACTCATTCTTCCAAAAGTAGAGTGGGAAAAAATGCTGGAGTCAGAACTGCTCCCATAAGAACCAATGTCGATGTAGGTGAACGAGTAGTTTGCATCAGCCACTGCCAGAAAAACGAAAGAAAAATATTTTTTATAGTTAAAAAATTTTGACCCACTACCGACTGGCCTCACAATTCTGATGTGCTTGCCGTCTGTGGCACCAACACAGTTAGGGAAGTTGCAGCGCTCCCAAAACAACTCAGCTTTGGTGTTCCATTCCTCTTTGTTTGGTTTTCTCATGACATCTCTTAGGACCTCCCAGATGGCGATACAGGTGTCACGCACAATTGTGCTCACCGTAGATTTTCCTATTTTGAACTCGTAGTGTAAGCTGGCAAATGAATTTCCAGTTGCTAGGTACCTGACAAAAAATATAAGATTAGGGGGAAAGTGGAGATGAAGATGCGAGGGAGGGAGGGAGGATGAGAGAGTTGGAGATGACAGGGAGGATGAGTTGGAGAGATAGAGTTTGAGTTACTAAAGTTTTGTAACTTAATATTTAAAGTTCAGTTACGTTCAAGCTAGACAGTCAGAGGAAGCAAGACAGTCAGAGGAATTAAGAGAATCAGGGGAAGTTAGAGAGTCAGAGGAAGTAAGAGAGTCAGAGGGAGTTAGAGAGTCAGAGGAGGTTAGAGAGTCAGAGGAGGTTAGAGAGTCAGGGGAAGTAAGAGAGTCAGAGTAAGTAAGAGAGTCAGAGGAAGTAAGAGAGTCAGGGGAAGTAAGAGAGTCAGAGGAAGTAAGAGAGTCAGAGGGAGTTAGAGAGTCAGAGGAGGTTAGAGAGTCAGGGGAAGTAAGAGAGTTACAGTAAGTAAGAGAGTCAGAGGGAGTTAGAGAGTCAGAGGAGGTTAGAGAGTCAGGGGAAGTAAGAGAGTTACAGTAAGTAAGAGAGTCAGAGGGAGTTAGAGAGTCAGGGGAAGTTATAGAGTCAGAGGAGGTCAGAGAGTCAGAGGGAGTTAGAGTCAGGGGAAGTAAGGGAGTCAGATTGAGTTAGAGAGTCAGGGGAAGTTAGAAAGCTAGAGAGTCAGAGGAGGTCGGAGAGTCAGAGGGAGCTGGATTGTTTCCAAAATATTTCATGCCAAGTATGTAATCCAAAAAATGTACATATTAAGTTTTTTAAAATAAAAAAATAAATACTTTTTTTGGAAAACAATTTTGTTGTCATATCTGTCTGCATTCTTAGCATTCCTTACTATAGCTTACTATGGTGCATAGCATAAAATTTCACACACAAAGTATATCTATAAATTTTACCTTAATGTAACAAGCAACCTTTCCGCTGGCTCTACACTATTCCGAAAGGTGGTGTTCTGATACTCCAAACGTGTACCAAGCAGCCTAAGCAATTCATCGAAACTAAGGAATAAAACCACAAATTCAATGTAAGTGACAGGCTAAAGCCCATACACATAAAATCAAATAAAATGGTAATAGGAAAGAGTTCTAGTAAAAGGAGAAAAGTGATCAAAAGTTGGATTGGTGGTCAGTGGGATTGGATTGGTGGTCAGTGGCATTGGTGGACAGTGGGGTTGGTGGACAGTGGGATTGGTGGTCAGTGGCATTGGTGGTCAGTGGCATTGGTGGACAGTGGCGTTGGTGGACAGTGGGGTTGGTGGACAGTGGGGTTGGTGGTCAGTGGCATTGGTGGACAGTGGTGTTGGTGGTCAGTGGGATTGGTGGTCAGTAGGATGCATGTCAGTGATAGATAGTAAGAAGGAGGGAGGAGGAGAAGGAATAAGGGTACAGGTACTAACCTATTTACTGACATCCGGGAATAGTTCAAGAACTTCTCCTCATGCTGCCTGAGATCATTGTAGAGGATCCTGAACTGGCCTCTCTCTTCTCTATTTTGAATAATTGGATGGACCCAATATCTTCTTGTACTCATCAGTCTCTTCCTCATCCTCCTCCTCCTCCTCTTCCTCCTGGCTTTGTCCATCAGGACTGCAGCAGTAGCAGTAACAACTGCTGCTATGATCAACGGCATTTGATGAAACATTATGATCAAAAATCAAAATCCTCACTGACTACTCACAGACAAACCACACTCCTCAACGACAATACTCTCCCACAAAGGAAAAAAACGAAGAGCACAGGAAGTTAATACCCATTTTTTTCTTGCCTTTTCGATTGGCCTGAGCACAAATCGCATCTGTGCCTAATTTACATGAAAAGCGCATACAATTCGCATTGAATTCGCAATACAATCGCGCTGGTAATAATCAAACACGCAAATAAAAAATTTGCATCAAAATCGCATCGCACAAGTGTGAACCGGCACTAAATTTTAAAACTGGCTACTTGGTCATCTACTGTAGTATGTCACATTCGCAGTCTGGTCATCTGCTGTAGTATGTCACATTCGCAGTCTGGTCATCTGCTGTAGTCGCATTCGCAGTCTGGTCATCTGCTGTAGTTGCATTCGCAGTCTGGTCATCTGCTGTAGTCGCATTCGCAGTCTGGTCATCTGCTGTAGTCGCATTCGCATTCTGGTCATCTTCTGTAGTCGCATTCGCAGTGTGGTCATCTCCTGTAGTCGCATTTGCAGTGTGGTCATCTCCTGTAGTCGCATTCGCAGTCTGGTCATCTGCTGTAGTCGCATTCGCATTCTGGTCATCTCCTGTAGTCGCATTTGCAGTCTGGTCATCTGCTGTAGTCGCATTCGCAGTCTCTGGTCATCTCCTGTAGTATGTCGCATTCGCATTCTGGTCATCTCCTGTAGTATGTCGCATTCGCAGTCTCTGGTCATCTCCTGTAGTATGTCGCATTCGCAGTCTCTGGTCATCTCCTGTAGTATGTCGCATTCGCAGTCTGGTCATCTGCTGTAGTCGCATTCGCAGTCTGGACATCTGCTGTAGTCGCATTCGCAGTCTGGTCATCTGCTGTAGTCGCATTCGCAGTCTGGTCATCTGCTGTAGTCGCATTCGCAGTCTGGTCATCTGCTGTAGTCGCATTCGCATTCTGGTCATCTTCTGTAGTCGCATTCGCAGTGTGGTCATCTCCTGTAGTCGCATTCGCAGTCTGGTCATCTGCTGTAGTCGCATACTGGTCATATCCTGTAGTTGCATTCGCAGTCTGGTCATCTGTTGTAGTCGCATTCGCAGTCTCTGGTCATCTCCTGCAGTATGTCGCATTTGCATTCTGGTCATCTCCTGTAGTATGTCGCATTTGCAGTCTGGTCATCTCCTGTAGTATGTCGCATTCGCAGTCTGGTCATCTGCTGTAGTTGCATTCGCAGTCTGGTCATCTCCTGTAGTCACATTCGCAGTCTGATCATCTCCTGTAGTCACATTCGCAGTCTGGTCATCTCCAGTAGTCACATATGCAGTCTGGTCATCTGCTGTAGTCGCATTTGCAGTCTGGTCATCTGCTGTAGTCGCATTCGCAGTCTGGTCATCTGCTGTAGTTGCATTCGCAGTCTGGTCATCTGCTGTAGTCGCATTCGCAGTCTGGTCATCTGCTGTAGTCGCATTCACATTCTGGTCATCTGCTGTAGTCGCATTCACAGTCTGGTCATCTGCTGTAGTCGCATTTGCATTCTGGTCATCTGCTGTAGTCGCATTCGCAGTGTGGTCATCTCCTGTAGTCGCATTCACAGTCTGGTCATCTGCTGTAGTCGCATTTGCATTCTGGTCATCTCCTGTAGTCACATTCGCAGTCTGGTCATCTGCTGTAGTCGCATTCGCAGTCTCTGGTCATCTCCTGTAGTATGTCGCATTCGCATTCTGGTCATCTCCTGTAGTATGTCGTATTCGCAGTCTCTGGTCATCTCCTGTAGTATGTCGCATTCGCAGTCTGGTCATCTCCTGTAGTCGCATTCGCAGTCTGGTCATCTGCTGTAGTCGCATTAGCAGTCTGGTCATCTGCTGTAGTCGCATTAGCAGTCTGGTCATCTGCTGTAGTCGCATTCGCAGCCTGGTCATCTGCTGTAGTCGCATTCGCAGTCTGGTCATCTGCTGTAGTCGCATTAGCAGTCTGGTCATCTGCTGTAGTCGCATTCGCATTCTGGTCATCTGCTGTAGTCGCATTCGCAGTCTGGTCATCTGCTGTAGTCGCATTCGCATTCTGGTAATCTGCTGTAGTCGCATTCGCAGTGTGGTCATCTCCTGTAGTCGCATTCGCAGTCTGGTCATCTGCTGTAGTCGCATTCTGGTCATATCCTGTAGTCGCATTCGCAGTCTGGTCATCGGCTGTAGTCGCATTCGCAGTCTCTGGTCATCTCCTGCAGTATGTCGCATTTGCATTCTGGTCATCTCCTGTAGTATGTTGCATTCGCATTCTGGTCATCTCCTGTAGTATGTCGCATTTGCAGTCTGGTCATCTCCTGTAGTATGTAGCATTTGCAGTCTGGTCATCTGCTGTAGTCGCATTGCAGGCTGGTCATCTCCTGTAGTCACATTCGCAGTCTGGTCATCTCCTGTAGTCACATATGCAGTCTGGTCATCTGCTGTAGTCGCATTCGCAGTCTAGTCACATTCGCAGTCTGGTTATCTGCTGCAGTCGCATTCGCAGTCTGGTTATCTCCTGTAGTCGCATTCGCAGTCTGGTCATCTCTTGTAGTCGCATTCGCAGTCTGGTCATCTCCTGTAGTATGTCGCATTCGCAGTCTGGTCATCTCCTGTAGTCACATTCGCAGTCTGGTCATCTCTTATAGTCACATTCGCAATCTGGTCATCTCCTGTAGTATGTCGCATTCGCAGTCTGGTCATCTGCTGTAGTTGCATTCGCAGTCTGGTCATCTCCTGTAGTCGCATTCGCAGTCTGGTAATCTCTTGTAGTCACATTCACAGTCTGGTCATCTCCTGTAGTATGTCGCATTCGCAGTCTGGTCATCTGCTGTAGTCGCATTCGCAGTGTGGTCATCTCCTGTAGTCGCATTCGCAGTCTGGTCATCTGCTGTAGTCGCATACTGGTCATATCCTGTAGTTGCATTCGCAGTCTGGTCATCTGTTGTAGTCACATTCGCAGTCTCTGGTCATCTCCTGCAGTATGTCGCATTTGCATTCTGGTCATCTCCTGTAGTATGTCGCATTTGCAGTCTGGTCATCTCCTGTAGTATGTCGCATTCGCAGTCTGGTCATCTGCTGTAGTCACATTCGCAGCCTGGTCATCTCCTGTAGTCACATTCGCAGTCTGGTCATCTCCTGTAGTCACATTCGCAGTCTGGTCATCTCCAGTAGTCACATATGCAGTCTGGTCATCTGCTGTAGTCGCATTTGCAGTCTGGTCATCTGCTGTAGTTGCACTCGCAGTCTGGTCATCTGCTGTAGTTGCATTCGCAGTCTGGTCATCTGCTGTAGTCGCATTCGCAGTCTGGTCATCTGCTGTAGTCGCATTCACATTCTGGTCATCTGCTGTAGTCGCATTCACAGTCTGGTCATCTGCTGTAGTCGCATTTGCATTCTGGTCATCTGCTATAGTCGCATTCGCAGTGTGGTCATCTCCTGTAGTCGCATTCGCAGTCTGGTCATCTGCTGTAGTTGCATTCGCATTCTGGTCATCTCCTGTAGTCGCATTCGCAGTCTGGTCATCTGCTGTAGTCGCATTCGCAGTCTCTGGTCATCTCCTGTAGTATGTCGCATTCGCATTCTGGTCATCTCCTGTAGTATGTCGTATTCGCAGTCTCTGGTCATCTCCTGTAGTATGTCGCATTCGCAGTCTGGTCATCTCCTGTAGTCGCATTTGCAGTCTGGTCATCTGCTGTAGTCGCATTAGCAGTCTGGTCATCTGCTGTAGTCGCATTCGCAGTCTGGTCATCTGCTGTAGTCGCATTCGCAGCCTGGTCATCTGCTGTAGTCGCATTCGCAGTCTGGTCATCTGCTGTAGTCGCATTCGCATTCTGGTCATCTGCTGTAGTCGCATTCGCAGTCTGGTCATCTGCTGTAGTCGCATTCGCATTCTGGTAATCTGCTGTAGTCGCATTCGCAGTGTGGTCATCTCCTGTAGTCGCATTCGCAGTCTGGTCATCTGCTGTAGTCGCATTCTGGTCATATCCTGTAGTCGCATTCGCAGTCTGGTCATCTGCTGTAGTCGCATTCGCATTCTGGTCATCTGCTGTAGTCGCATTCGCAGTCTGGTCATCTGCTGTAGTCGCATTCGCAGTCTGGACATCTGCTGTAGTCGCATTCGCAGTCTGGTCATCTGCTGTAGTCGCATTCGCAGTCTGGTCATCTGCTGTAGTCGCATTCGCAGTCTGGTCATCTGCTGTAGTCGCATTCGCATTCTGGTCATCTTCTGTAGTCGCATTCGCAGTGTGGTCATCTCCTGTAGTCGCATTCGCAGTCTGGTCATCTGCTGTAGTCGCATACTGGTCATATCCTGTAGTTGCATTCGCAGTCTGGTCATCTGTTGTAGTCGCATTCGCAGTCTCTGGTCATCTCCTGCAGTATGTCGCATTTGCATTCTGGTCATCTCCTGTAGTATGTCGCATTTGCAGTCTGGTCATCTCCTGTAGTATGTCGCATTCGCAGTCTGGTCATCTGCTGTAGTTGCATTCGCAGTCTGGTCATCTCCTGTAGTCACATTCGCAGTCTGATCATCTCCTGTAGTCACATTCGCAGTCTGGTCATCTCCAGTAGTCACATATGCAGTCTGGTCATCTGCTGTAGTCGCATTTGCAGTCTGGTCATCTGCTGTAGTCGCATTCGCAGTCTGGTCATCTGCTGTAGTTGCATTCGCAGTCTGGTCATCTGCTGTAGTCGCATTCGCAGTCTGGTCATCTGCTGTAGTCGCATTCACATTCTGGTCATCTGCTGTAGTCGCATTCACAGTCTGGTCATCTGCTGTAGTCGCATTTGCATTCTGGTCATCTGCTGTAGTCGCATTCGCAGTGTGGTCATCTCCTGTAGTCGCATTCACAGTCTGGTCATCTGCTGTAGTCGCATTTGCATTCTGGTCATCTCCTGTAGTCACATTCGCAGTCTGGTCATCTGCTGTAGTCGCATTCGCAGTCTCTGGTCATCTCCTGTAGTATGTCGCATTCGCATTCTGGTCATCTCCTGTAGTATGTCGTATTCGCAGTCTCTGGTCATCTCCTGTAGTATGTCGCATTCGCAGTCTGGTCATCTCCTGTAGTCGCATTCGCAGTCTGGTCATCTGCTGTAGTCGCATTAGCAGTCTGGTCATCTGCTGTAGTCGCATTAGCAGTCTGGTCATCTGCTGTAGTCGCATTCGCAGCCTGGTCATCTGCTGTAGTCGCATTCGCAGTCTGGTCATCTGCTGTAGTCGCATTAGCAGTCTGGTCATCTGCTGTAGTCGCATTCGCATTCTGGTCATCTGCTGTAGTCGCATTCGCAGTCTGGTCATCTGCTGTAGTCGCATTCGCATTCTGGTAATCTGCTGTAGTCGCATTCGCAGTGTGGTCATCTCCTGTAGTCGCATTCGCAGTCTGGTCATCTGCTGTAGTCGCATTCTGGTCATATCCTGTAGTCGCATTCGCAGTCTGGTCATCGGCTGTAGTCGCATTCGCAGTCTCTGGTCATCTCCTGCAGTATGTCGCATTTGCATTCTGGTCATCTCCTGTAGTATGTTGCATTCGCATTCTGGTCATCTCCTGTAGTATGTCGCATTTGCAGTCTGGTCATCTCCTGTAGTATGTAGCATTTGCAGTCTGGTCATCTGCTGTAGTCGCATTGCAGGCTGGTCATCTCCTGTAGTCACATTCGCAGTCTGGTCATCTCCTGTAGTCACATATGCAGTCTGGTCATCTGCTGTAGTCGCATTCGCAGTCTAGTCACATTCGCAGTCTGGTTATCTGCTGCAGTCGCATTCACATTCTGGTCATCTGCTGTAGTCGCATTCACAGTCTGGTCATCTGCTGTAGTCGCATTTGCATTCTGGTCATCTGCTGTAGTCGCATTCGCAGTGTGGTCATCTCCTGTAGTCGCATTCACAGTCTGGTCATCTGCTGTAGTCGCATTTGCATTCTGGTCATCTCCTGTAGTCACATTCGCAGTCTGGTCATCTGCTGTAGTCGCATTCGCAGTCTCTGGTCATCTCCTGTAGTATGTCGCATTCGCATTCTGGTCATCTCCTGTAGTATGTCGTATTCGCAGTCTCTGGTCATCTCCTGTAGTATGTCGCATTCGCAGTCTGGTCATCTCCTGTAGTCGCATTCGCAGTCTGGTCATCTGCTGTAGTCGCATTCGCAGTCTGGTCATCTGCTGTAGTCGCATTAGCAGTCTGGTCATCTGCTGTAGTCGCATTCGCAGCCTGGTCATCTGCTGTAGTCGCATTCGCAGTCTGGTCATCTGCTGTAGTCGCATTAGCAGTCTGGTCATCTGCTGTAGTCGCATTCGCATTCTGGTCATCTGCTGTAGTCGCATTCGCAGTCTGGTCATCTGCTGTAGTCGCATTCGCATTCTGGTAATCTGCTGTAGTCGCATTCGCAGTGTGGTCATCTCCTGTAGTCGCATTCGCAGTCTGGTCATCTGCTGTAGTCGCATTCTGGTCATATCCTGTAGTCGCATTCGCAGTCTGGTCATCGGCTGTAGTCGCATTCGCAGTCTCTGGTCATCTCCTGCAGTATGTCGCATTTGCATTCTGGTCATCTCCTGTAGTATGTTGCATTCGCATTCTGGTCATCTCCTGTAGTATGTCGCATTTGCAGTCTGGTCATCTCCTGTAGTATGTAGCATTTGCAGTCTGGTCATCTGCTGTAGTCGCATTGCAGGCTGGTCATCTCCTGTAGTCACATTCGCAGTCTGGTCATCTCCTGTAGTCACATATGCAGTCTGGTCATCTGCTGTAGTCGCATTCGCAGTCTAGTCACATTCGCAGTCTGGTTATCTGCTGCAGTCGCATTCGCAGTCTGGTTATCTCCTGTAGTCGCATTCGCAGTCTGGTCATCTCTTGTAGTCGCATTCGCAGTCTGGTCATCTCCTGTAGTATGTCGCATTCGCAGTCTGGTCATCTCCTGTAGTCACATTCGCAGTCTGGTCATCTCTTATAGTCACATTCGCAATCTGGTCATCTCCTGTAGTATGTCGCATTCGCAGTCTGGTCATCTGCTGTAGTTGCATTCGCAGTCTGGTCATCTCCTGTAGTCGCATTCGCAGTCTGGTAATCTCTTGTAGTCACATTCACAGTCTGGTCATCTCCTGTAGTATGTCGCATTCGCAGTCTGGTCATCTGCTGTAGTCGCATTCGCAGTGTGGTCATCTCCTGTAGTCGCATTCGCAGTCTGGTCATCTGCTGTAGTCGCATACTGGTCATATCCTGTAGTTGCATTCGCAGTCTGGTCATCTGTTGTAGTCACATTCGCAGTCTCTGGTCATCTCCTGCAGTATGTCGCATTTGCATTCTGGTCATCTCCTGTAGTATGTCGCATTTGCAGTCTGGTCATCTCCTGTAGTATGTCGCATTCGCAGTCTGGTCATCTGCTGTAGTCACATTCGCAGCCTGGTCATCTCCTGTAGTCACATTCGCAGTCTGGTCATCTCCTGTAGTCACATTCGCAGTCTGGTCATCTCCAGTAGTCACATATGCAGTCTGGTCATCTGCTGTAGTCGCATTTGCAGTCTGGTCATCTGCTGTAGTTGCACTCGCAGTCTGGTCATCTGCTGTAGTTGCATTCGCAGTCTGGTCATCTGCTGTAGTCGCATTCGCAGTCTGGTCATCTGCTGTAGTCGCATTCACATTCTGGTCATCTGCTGTAGTCGCATTCACAGTCTGGTCATCTGCTGTAGTCGCATTTGCATTCTGGTCATCTGCTATAGTCGCATTCGCAGTGTGGTCATCTCCTGTAGTCGCATTCGCAGTCTGGTCATCTGCTCTAGTCGCATTCGCATTCTGGTCATCTCCTGTAGTCGCATTCGCAGTCTGGTCATCTGCTGTAGTCGCATTCGCAGTCTCTGGTCATCTCCTGTAGTATGTCGCATTCGCATTCTGGTCATCTCCTGTAGTATGTCGTATTCGCAGTCTCTGGTCATCTCCTGTAGTATGTCGCATTCGCAGTCTGGTCATCTCCTGTAGTCGCATTTGCAGTCTGGTCATCTGCTGTAGTCGCATTAGCAGTCTGGTCATCTGCTGTAGTCGCATTCGCAGTCTGGTCATCTGCTGTAGTCGCATTCGCAGCCTGGTCATCTGCTGTAGTCGCATTCGCAGTCTGGTCATCTGCTGTAGTCGCATTCGCATTCTGGTCATCTGCTGTAGTCGCATTCGCAGTCTGGTCATCTGCTGTAGTCGCATTCGCATTCTGGTAATCTGCTGTAGTCGCATTCGCAGTGTGGTCATCTCCTGTAGTCGCATTCGCAGTCTGGTCATCTGCTGTAGTCGCATTCTGGTCATATCCTGTAGTCGCATTCGCAGTCTGGTCATCGGCTGTAGTCGCATTCGCAGTCTCTGGTCATCTCCTGCAGTATGTCGCATTTGCATTCTGGTCATCTCCTGTAGTATGTTGCATTCGCATTCTGGTCATCTCCTGTAGTATGTCGCATTTGCAGTCTGGTCATCTCCTGTAGTATGTAGCATTTGCAGTCTGGTCATCTGCTGTAGTCGCATTGCAGGCTGGTCATCTCCTGTAGTCACATTCGCAGTCTGGTCATCTCCTGTAGTCACATTCGCAGTCTGGTCATCTCCTGTAGTCACATATGCAGTCTGGTCATCTGCTGTAGTCGCATTCGCAGTCTAGTCACATTCGCAGTCTGGTTATCTGCTGTAGTCGCATTCGCAGTCTGGTCATCTCCTGTAGTCGCATTCGCAGTCTGGTCATCTCTTGTAGTCGCGTTCGCAGTCTGGTCATCTCCTGTAGTATGTCGCATTCGCAGTCTGGTCATCTCCTGTAGTCACATTCGCAGTCTGGTCATCTCTTATAGTCACATTCGCAATCTGGTCATCTCCTGTAGTATGTCGCATTCGCAGTCTGGTCATCTGCTGTAGTCGCATTCGCAGTCTGGTCATCTCCTGTAGTCGCATTCGCAGTCTGGTAATCTCTTGTAGTCGCATTCACAGTCTGGTCATCTCCTGTAGTATGTCACATTCGCAGTCTGGTCATCTGCTGTAGTCGCATTCGCAGTGTGGTCATCTCCTGTAGTCGCATTCGCAGTCTGGTCATCTGCTGTAGTCGAATACTGGTCATATCCTGTAGTTGCATTCGCAGTCTGGTCATCTGTTGTAGTCGCATTCGCAGTCTCTGGTCATCTCCTGCAGTATGTCGCATTTGCATTCTGGTCATCTCCTGTAGTATGTCGCATTTGCAGTCTGGTCATCTCCTGTAGTATGTCGCATTCACAGTCTGGTCATCTGCTGTAGTCGCATTCGCAGTCTGGTCATCTCCTGTAGTCACATTCGCAGTCTGGTCATCTCCTGTAGTCACATTCGCAGTCTGGTCATCTCCAGTAGTCACATATGCAGTCTGGTCATCTGCTGTAGTCGCATTTGCAGTCTGGTCATCTGCTGTAGTTGCATTCGCAGTCTGGTCATCTGCTGTAGTCGCATTCGCAGTCTGGTCATCTGCTGTAGTCGCATTCACATTCTGGTCATCTCCTGTAGTCGCATTCGCAGTCTGGTCATCTGCTGTAGTCGCATTTGCATTCTGGTCATCTCCTGTAGTCGCATTCGCAGTCTGGTCATCTGCTGTAGTCGCATTAGCAGTCTGGTCATCTGCTGTAGTCGCATTCGCAGTCTGGTCATCTGCTGTAGTCGCATTCGCAGCCTGGTCATCTGCTGTAGTCGCATTCGCAGTCTGGTCATCTGCTGTAGTCGCATTCGCAGTCTGGTCATCTGCTGTAGTCGCATTCACATTCTGGTCATCTGCTGTAGTCGCATTCGCAGTCTGGTCATCTGCTGTAGTCGCATTCGCATTCTGGTAATCTGCTGTAGTCGCATTCGCAGTGTGGTCATCTCCTGTAGTCGCATTCGCAGTCTGGTCATCTGCTGTAGTCGCATTCTGGTCATATCCTGTAGTCGCATTCGCAGTCTGGTCATCGGCTGTAGTCGCATTCGCAGTCTCTGGTCATCTCCTGCAGTATGTCGCATTTGCATTCTGGTCATCTCCTGTAGTATGTTGCATTCGCATTCTGGTCATCTCCTGTAGTATGTCGCATTTGCAGTCTGGTCATCTCCTGTAGTATGTAGCATTTGCAGTCTGGTCATCTGCTGTAGTCGCATTGCAGGCTGGTCATCTCCTGTAGTCACATTCGCAGTCTGGTCATCTCCTGTAGTCACATTCGCAGTCTGGTCATCTCCTGTAGTCACATATGCAGTCTGGTCATCTGCTGTAGTCGCATTCGCAGTCTAGTCACATTCGCAGTCTGGTTATCTGCTGTAGTCGCATTCGCAGTCTGGTCATCTCCTGTAGTCGCATTCGCAGTCTGGTCATCTCCTGTAGTATGTCGCATTCGCAGTCTGGTCATCTCCTGTAGTCACATTCGCAGTCTGGACATCTCTTATAGTCACATTCGCAATCTGGTCATCTCCTGTAGTATGTCGCATTCGCAGTCTGGTCATCTGCTGTAGTCGCATTCGCAGTCTGGTCATCTCCTGTAGTCACATTCGCAGTCTGGTAATCTCTTGTAGTCGCATTCACAGTCTGGTCATCTCCTGTAATATGTCGCATTCGCAGTCTGGTCATCTCCTGTAGTCGCATTTGCAGTCTGGTCATCTCTTGTAGTCGCATTCGCAGTCTGGTTATCTCCTGTAGTATGTCGCATTCGCAGTCTGGTCATCTCCTGTAGTCACATTCGCAGTCTGGTCATCTCTTATAGTCACATTCGCAATCTGGTCATCTCCTGTAGTATGTCACATTCGCAATCTGGTCATCTCCTGTAGTATGTCGCATTCGCAGTCTGGTCATCTCCTGTAGTATGTCGCATTCGCAGTCTGGTCATCTCCTGTAGTATGTCGCATTCGCAGTCTGGTCATCTCCTGTATTCGCAGTCTAGTCATCTCCTGTAGTCACATTCGCAGTCTGGTCATCTCTTATAGTCACATTCACAGTCTGGTCATCTCCTGTATTCGCAGTCTGGTCATCAGCTGTAGTCACATTCGCAGTCTGGTCATCTCCTGTAGTCACATTCGCAGTCTATTTAAAAGTAGTACCTGCTGTTGCACAAATCACTTTATTACACTTTTATTTCTGATATTTATGGCTATGCATATTAATTTAATCCATATTGAGCACCATATTTGATTGGCTGCTTCTGCTTGGCATATACACACAATAAAATAGTGCTCAATATGGATTAAATAAATAGATATCATAAAGTTTAATAAAGTGATTTGTGCAACAAGCTCCTTAAACATTCTACATCCAGTGAAAGTTCATGCAGTGCAAACTTTGCAGTACATGAACTTTCACTCAATGTAGAATGTTTAATGACCAGGTGCGAACTGATCCATTGGGCAGTTTATGTAGTACTAATCCATAATTTGTTAATAGAAAGATTAAAGAGCTTGACTTGTAGTTTAGTTAGCTGTTTTTTTGTTTTTTTTTTGACAGGGGCGCAGTTTCAGTGCTTGCCATAAGGCGCCATTTTCACTAGATACGCCTCTGGGGGTCTGTACTAATGGAGGGGTGGTTTGTCCTGTGGGGTCTGTACTAATGGAGAGGGAGATCTGTCCTGGGGGTCTGTACTAATAGAGGGGGGTTACCTGGGGGGGATCTGTACTGAGTAAGATCTGTACTGAGGGAGGGGTTTATACTTAGTGCGGGTTCTGCACTGACGGAGGGGGGTCTATATGTAGTGGAGGGGGTTCTGTACTGAGGGGCGACTATAGTTGGTGGAAGAGGGGTGACCCTAACCCTAGTGAAGCCAATGCAGCTGCGGGCTCTCCTTTCCCCCCTCCCTTTCCTTTCCCCCCTCCCTCTCCTTTCCCCCCTCCCTCTCCTTTCCCCCTCCCTCTCCTCCTGTGTGTAGCTGTACTAGTGAGCGGTGCTTGCCAGCACATCTGCTCACTATGTTTCTTCCCCCGCCTTCATATCAACCAGGGAGGAAACAGAATAGAAAAAGGAGCAGAGAAGAGGATTGTGGGACATATAGTCCAGAGGACTGGCAGCCCCACTGTAACACGGAAACTGCAGCCCACACAGCATGCTCAGCTAAATGGGAAAGAGAGAGAGAGAGACAGGAGCCTGGGAAAGCTTTCAGGGAAGTACACCCAGGACTCCAGAGGGAGAGGACAGTGCTGAGAGAACACCATCAGAGAGAGAACCCCGCTGCCCTGCGCCACCAGAGGGAAAGCCACACAGCCTAGCGCCATCCCTGGCAGAGAAAGGAATGGAGTCATTGCAGGAATACAGATCTGGGTGCTACCCAGCGGAGTCACCATGGGCAATTCAGAGTGAGCTGACTCCTGATCAGAGGAACCGTTGCTGTATCGCTGGGTCAGGTGAGAGGGCCGATTGGCCATTATGTACTAATGTCCATAGGAACTGAAGTCTCTGACCATCTCTTGTAACATGTCTGCAGTCTCTGACCATCTCTTGTAGTATGTCTGCAGTCTCTGACCATCTCTTGTAGTATGTCTGCAGTCTCTGACCATCTCCTGTAGTATGTCTGCAGTCTCTGACCATCTCTTGTAGTATGTCTGCAGTCTCTGACCATCTCCTGTAGTATGTCTGCAGTCTCTGACCATCTCCTGTATTATGTCTGCAGTCTCTGGGCATCTCCTGTACTATGTCTGCAGTCTCTTACCATCTCCTGTACTATGTCTGCAGTCACTGATCATCTCCTGTACTATGTCTGCAGTCTCTGACCATCTCCTGTACTATGTCTGCAGTCTCTGACCATCTCCTGTTCTATGATTGCAGTCTCTGACCGTCTCTTGTATCATAACTACAGTCTCTGACCATCTCCTGTACTATGTCTGCAGTCTCTGACCATCTCCTGTACTATGTCTGCAGTCTCTGACCATCTCCTGTACTATGTCTGCAGTCTCTGACAATCTCCTGTTCTATGACTGCTTTCTCTGACCATCTCTTGTAGTATGTCTGCAGTCTCTGACTATCTCCTGTAGTATGTCTGCAGTCTCTGACCATCTCCTGTATTATGTCTGCAGTCTCTGGGCATCTCCTGTACTATGTCTGCAGTCTCTGACCATCTCCTGTACTATGTCTGCAGTCTCTGATCATCTCCTGTACTATGTCTGCAGTCTCTGACCATCTCCTGTACTATGTCTGCAGTCTCTGACCATCTCCTGTTCTATGATTGCAGTCTCTGACCGTCTCTTGTATCATAACTACAGTCTCTGACCATCTCCTGTACTGTGTCTGCAGTCTCTGACCATCTCCTGTACTATGTCTGCAGTCTCTGATCATCTCCTGTACTATGTCTGCAATCTCTGATCATCTCCTGTACTATGTCTGCAGTCTCTGACCATCTCCTGTACTATGTCTGCAGTCTCTGGGCATCTCCTGTACTATGTCTGCAGTCTCTGACCATCTCCTGTACTATGTCTGCAGTCTCTCACCATCTCCAGTACTATGTCTGCAGTCTCTGGGTATCTCCTGAACTATGTCTGCAGTCTCTGACCATCTCCTGTACTATGTCTGCAGTCTCTGGGCATCTCCTGTACTATGTCTGCAGTCTCTGGGCATCTCCTGTACTATGTCTGCAGTCTCTGACCATCTCCTGTACTATGTCTGCAGTCTCTGACCATCTCCTGTACTATGTCTGCAGTCTCTGACCATCTCCTGTACTATGTCTGCAGTCTCTGGGCATCTCCTGTACTATGTCTGCAGTCTCTGACCATCTCCTGTACTATGTCTGCAGTCTCTGACCATCTCCTGTACTATGTCTGCAGTCTCTGACCTTCTCCTGTTCTATTATTGCTTTCTCTGACCATCTCCTTTACTATGATTGCAGTCTCTGATCGTCTCTTGTATCATAACTACAGTCTCTGACCATCTCCTGTACTATGTCTGCAGTCTCTGGGCATCTCCTGTACTATGTCTGCAGTCTCTGATCATCTCCTGTACTATGTCTGCAGTCTCTGACCATCTCCTGTACTATGTCTGCAGTCTCTGGGCATCTCCTGTACTATGTCTGCAGTCTCTGACCATCTCCTGTTCTATGAAAGCAGTCTCTGACTGTCTCTTGTACCATAACTACAATCTCTGACCATCTCTTGTAACATGTCTGCAGTCTCTGATCATCTCCTGTATTATGTCTGTAGTCTCTGACCACCTCCTGTTCTATGATTGCAGTCTCTGATCGTCTCTTGTATCATATCTACAGTCTCTGACCATCTCCTGTACTATGTCTGCAGTCTCTGGGCATCTCCTGTACAATATCTGCAGTCTCTGACCATCTCCTGTACTATGTCTGCAGTCTCTGACCATCTCCTGTATCATGTCTGCAGTCTCTGACCATCTCCTGTACTATGTCTGGGGGCTCTTTCTAACAGACTCTCTAACAGAAGCCCTCTTTGTGTGCATCAGAGAGACCTCCAGGTCTCATCAGTGTACGCTCTTCCTGTATTTTTTTTATTGTTAAAAGATCATGGGAGGATCCTAGGGTAACAAAGACTTCTTAGGGGTGCATCTCTGTGTTTGAGTCGTTGCCATAGAAACATTTGTAATGGGGAGGAGTTGGTAAGATGACCACGCCCATGTGGGGGCGCCAGAAATATTTCTGCACCCAGGCGCCGGCCAGGTTTACTGGTTATGGGAGGGGATTTTAACATTACCTTGGTCCCTAGTCTAGACACCTCTTCAGGGAAAACCTTTGTGTCTCATAAAGCATTAAGCTATGTTAAACAGCGCCTTCGCTCTCTGCATTTGGTGGACAGTTGGAGTGTACTGCATGAGCGGGACAGGGATTTTAGTTATTACTCCAAAATACACAATGTATATTCAAGGATCGATATGTTGTT
The DNA here is from genome assembly GCF_042186555.1 of Aquarana catesbeiana. Taxonomy (NCBI): domain Eukaryota; kingdom Metazoa; phylum Chordata; class Amphibia; order Anura; family Ranidae; genus Aquarana; species Aquarana catesbeiana. Next base: position 127,255,921 of record NC_133330.1, read on the forward strand.
GATCGATCAATATTATCTGAATTATGTAAATTCATCAACTATTGAGTCAATCACCATGTCAGACCATGCTCCAATAAGTTTATGTCCAGCATCCATTGGGCGCCTGGAAAACTTGGTGATTGAATAAATCTATTTTGGATGATAAACAGAATGTGGAATCCTTGTCCCGTACATTAGCATTATATTTTGAGACCAATACATCAGAGGAAGTGTCCGACCAAGTGGTATGGGAAGCCCACAAGGCGGTCAGAGGGGAGTTAATTTCAATGGGTTCACGTATTAAAAAAGAGAGACAGAAGGAAATGGTCAGGCTCTTATGCCGCGTACACACGAGCGGACTTTACGGCAGACTTTGCTCAGCGGACTTTACGCCGGACTTTGTCGGCTCCTTGCGCTGGACTTAAAAAGGGACGGACTTGGACACACACGATCACTGCAAAAGTCCACTGGTTTGGAATGCGGTGACCTACAGCACGTACGACGGGACTATAAAAAGGAAGTTCAAGCCCCACTATGGCACCCTTTGGGCTCCTTCTGCTAATCTCGTGTTTTTCTAGTGTTAGCAGAAGTTTGGTTAGAGACAATTCGCGCTTTTCACACTTCAGCTTATTTCGATCATTTTCTGCAGTTCAGTTTGTGCTTGTGAGGTTTGTATCTGCTTTTCAGTGCGTGTTGGTCAGTTTGTAACCTGCCTTGCAGGCCGTTCTGGTCCGCTCGCTCCTGATTTTCAGGTCATTCTTCATAGGCCTTGCTGTTCTTCAGTGCGTTTGTTATAAGTTTGTTTGTTTGACCAGCCGACCGTTTTGAAGCCATGTCACGTGGACGTACTCGTTCTCGAGTTTGTGCTGCGTGGGGACTTGGTGTTGGGGTTAATACTTTGACCCGAGCCCAGTCCATGAACAGGGCGAGGAGGAGTTCATGGATGAAGAATTGGTTGCGCCAGCGTGACCAATTCTCGCATATGCCTTTGCTCCGTGAGCTCCATTAGAATAATCCGGACCCCCGGATGAGAATAAAAACGGAACCCATTTTCGAGCATCTCCTGGCTATGCTGACCCCCTATATCAGCAGGCAGGATACCTGCATGAGGCAAGCCATCAGTGCGGAGCAGAGGCTAGTTGCCACTTTACGTTACTTGGCGACTGGGAGAAGTCTTCAGGACTTGAAGTTCTCGACAGGCATCTCCCCCCAGGCTCTGGGGATAATAATCCCAGAGACTTGTTCTGCCATCATTCAGGTCCTGCAGAAGGACTATATGAAGGTAAGTTTTATCCTTTAACATTACATGATATGTATTAAATGTTTGCTAATGTATAGTCTAAATGTCCTCCTTACCTAATTACCATGCTTGGAATATGCTGTGAATGTCCCCTTTATTATCTTCATGCATGCCTGTTTTTGGACATTAATCATTTATTGCCCTACATGCATATTTACATTCAATAACCTCCCCGCCATGTGTCAAGGACTATACTCACCGAGGCCGAGATGCCGAGAGCGGCTCGCCCTTACGACCACGCGCACCCGACCCCTGGAGGTGATACAGGGAGCTGGGAGCACGCGGAGGCACGGGCTTCCAGTGGAGACTGAATTCCCGAAGGAAGTCCGTGTAGCCGTTGGGCACTAGAGGAGCTGCAAAACAAGTGGTTAACTGGAACTGGGGTATCAGGTCGGGTAAGTCCGTTATTCAGGCAGAGATCAGGACCGGGGTATCCGGCAAGAACAAGTCCGTGTAACAGGCTGAGATCAGGGGTATCAGGCAGGCAGAGGGTAATCCGTTAAACAAGCAGAGGTCAGAGGTATCAGGCAGGCAGAGGGTAATCCGTTAAACAAGCAGAGGTCAGAGGTATCAGGCAGGCAGAGAGTAATCCGTTTCACTAGCAGAGGTCAGGGGTATCAGGCAGGCAGAGAGATTAGTCCGTTACACAAGCAGAGGTCAGGGGTATCAGGCAGACAAGAGTAATCCGTTTCACAGGCAGAGTTAGCACAGGGAACACACTAGGAAGCAGGGAATATCAGGCACAGGGGACAGGGTACAGCTGACGACAAACCAGCAACCCGACTGGGTGCTGGAGCCGTCAGAAGTAGCCCACCGGCGAGCGCGTCAGCGTGACGCACCGCCGGGCACCCGCACGGCCACGGCGCGCACACGGGGACCGCCGTGCACCCGCGCGCGCCGCACCATTGGGCCGCGAACGGGTGTACGGCGCAGCGTGAGTCCTCCGCGCATGCGCCGTGGAGCCCGGCGGACGGAGGCGGCTTGTGCCTCCTGACAGTGCCCCCCTCCTAAGGGCGGACACTGGACGCCCAGACTGGACATCACCTCCGGGTGGTCTCGGTGGAAAGCTTGAATTAAGCGTGGTGCATGTAGGTTCTTTGCGGGTTCCCAAGAGTTGTCCTCAGGTGGATAACCCTTCCACTGGATCAGATACTGCAGTTGTCTGCCCTTCTTCCTACAGTTAAGGATGGACTCCACCTCAAACTCATTCTCTCCATCCACCCTAACTGGTGGCGGAGGAAGCTCCCCTCTTTCCGGAAAAGTGCTGTCCATCACGGGCTTCAGTAAGGACACGTGGAAGACAGGGTGGATTCTGTAAGTCTTTGGTAATGCTAGCTCCATAGCCACAGGGTTGATAATCCTTTTGATGGGGAAAGGACCAATGAACTTGGGTCCCAATTTCCGCGAAGGCACGGATAGTTTAAGGTTGGTAGTGGATAACCAGACCTCTTCTCCTAGTTTAAAAGTTGGATTCTCCCTCCTGCCCCGATCATACTGCTCCTTGTAATCCGTTTGAGCCCTCTGCAACATGTCTTGAATCCTCTGGAAATTTGCTTGTAAAGAGGCTATTCTGTCATGAACCGCAGGGACTGCTATCTCAGGGACATCGTTGGACAGAAAGGTGGGATGGAATCCACAATTTGCCCAGAAAGGCGTTTGGTTGGTAGCAGCGTGAACAGAATTGTTATACGCGAACTCTGCGTATGGGAGAAGGCTTGCCCAATCATCTTGAGATCCCGAGCAGAAACACCGCAGATATTGCTCTAGAGTCTGGTTCGTCCTCTCCGTTTGGCCGTTACTCTGAGGGTGGTAAGCTGATGAGAGGCAGACTTTGATATTTAAGGCTTTGCAGAGCTCCCTCCAAAATTTGGACGTAAATTGTACACCCCTGTCTGATACGATGTTCTTTGGTACTCCATGGAGCCTGATGATTTCCTTTAGAAAAATATTGGCGGTCTCTAAGGCCGAGGGGGTGCCCTTCATGGGCAAAAAATGGGCCATCTTGGAGAGACGGTCAACCACGACAAAAATAGTGGTAAAACCCCCCGAGGCTGGCAGATCCACTATAAAATCCATGGAGACGTCAGACCATGGTCGTTCGGGGATCGGTAGAGGTCTTAGTAAACCCCAGGACTTGGCGTTTCGACCCTTGTTCCGCTGACACGGAGGGCAGGATGCCACATATTCTTTGCAATCCCGTCTCCACCCAGGCCACCAAAAGGAACGAGAGACCAGCTCGGACGTCTTCCTTACTCCAAAATGCCCTGCGAGTTTATGGTCATGGCACATCTGAAGGGTTAGTGACCGTGTCTCCCGAGGTACAAAAATTTTTCCACGGATCCAAAAGAAATTACCATTTCTTTCCAAGGATTGCACCTCTGGTTCCATGCAAGAGTTGGATGATGATTTGATGGATGACATCAAATCCACTTGTGTCACCCCAAGGAAGTTTTGGGAAGAGAGGATTGTACCAGGTTCTGAAGTTTGGGACTCTGCTGAGAACATCCGTGAGAGTGCGTCTGCCTTTCCATTCTTTGAGCCAGGTCTATAGGATATGTGGAAGTTGAAGCGAGAGAAAAAGAGAGCCCAGCGGGCTTGTCTAGGTTTTAGTCGTTTTGCTGTCCGTAAGTATTCTAGGTTTTTATGATCTGTAAAGATCATTACTGGATGCAATGCGCCTTCGAGCAGATACCTCCACTCTTCTAGAGCGAATTTAATAGCCAGCAGCTCCCTGTCACCCACATCATAGTTTAACTCGGGCGGGCTGAGTTTCCGAGAAGCGAATGCAACGGGATGAAGGATGGCCTTGGGCCCTTGTCTTTGAGAGAGAATTGCTCCCGTGGCAATTTCCGAAGCGTCCACCTCCAAGACATATGGCTGAGAAGGATCAGGATGGTGAAGAATTGGAGCCGAACTAAACAGATCCTTTAACTTCAGAAAGGCCTTTTGTGCGGCCTCACTCCACCGGAAAGAGTTGTGCTGACGGGTTAGCTGGGTGATAGGTGCTACAATGGTCGAGAATCCGCTAATGAACTTCCGATAAAAGTTAGCGAATCCGATGAATCGTTAAACCCCTTTCTTATCGGATGGAGCTGGCCAATCTTGGATGGCTTGTATCTTTTGAGGATCCATTGCGATCCCGTCGGCCGATATGATGAACCCCAGGAATTGTACCACTGACCTCTCGAATTCACACTTCTCCACTTTCAGATAAAGCTTGTGCTGTTTTAATATGGTGAGGACTTTTTTGACATGCCCCTTGTGTAGCTCAATCGTGGAAGAGAAAATGAGTATGTCATCTAGATACACAACAAGGAAGTCATCCAGGTATTCTCGGAATATGTCGTTAACCAGGTGCTGGAAGGTGGCTGGAGCATTGCATAGCCCGAATGGCATCACCAGGTACTCGAAGTGTCCAAACCTGGACCTGAACGCTGTCTTCCACTCATCCCCAGCTCTGATTCTAACAAGGTTATAGGCACCCCGCAGGTCTAATTTGGAAAAGACCTTGGCAGATCGGAATCGTTGGAATAGCTCCGGGATGAGTGGTAGTGGGTACCTGTTCTTAATGGTGATATTATTAAGCTGCCGGTAGTCCACACAAGGTCTAAGGGACCCATCTTTTTTCCCGACAAAGAATATCCCTGCTCCAGCAGGTGAGGATGAAGGACGGATAAAACCCTTTTCCAGGTTCTCGTCGATGTACTGTCTGAGCGCCTCCAGTTCAGTCTCGGAGAGAGGGAATATACGACCGAACGGAATTACTGATCCTGGCAACAGGTCGATCGGACAGTCATAAGGCCGATGAGGTGGTAGGCGATCAGCCATTTGTTTATTAAAGACCTCCTGGAACTCCAGATATTCAGCGGGAATCTGCTGAAGTTTGTCTGATGAGGTAGTAACCGTAGCACACACCTTCGGGGTTAACGGGAGGCAATGCTCAGAGCAGTATGGAGAGGAGAAGGACACCAACTTGGTGCTCAATTGGATCTGCGGATCATGAGCTTGTAACCAGGGCAGACCGAGGATGACTGGGAAGATGGGAGAATGGATGAGGTCGAGCCGTAGGAGTTCCTGATGCCCGGAGTCGGTGGTTACTAGGATAGGCTGGGTCTCTTGGGTGATTGGACCTGAACTAGGAAGAGACCCATCAGCTAGATGCACTTGTAAACCTTGGGCCTTTGTTTGTAAGGGAATACGGAGGCTGCGGGCCAAGGCTGCATCCATGAAGCAGCTACAAGCCCCCGAATCAATGATGGCGGGTAGGCGAGACTCCCCTTCCGGTAGCTGCAAGGAAACAGACAACATCACATAAGACTTTGGAGCATCATTATCCAGGTAATTCATCAATCTAGGCTGAAGGAACTTACTGGGCCTTATTGGACAACTGCGCAGGAAGTGTCCCGCTCCCCCGCAGTACAGACACAAATTGGACTGCCGTCTGCGTTGCCTCTCTTCCGAAGTTAGCGGGGCCCGGACCAGGCCTAACTGCATGGGCTCGGCTTCAGGAGGTGTGGTGGAAGATGGTGACGGCATGGATGGGGCTCTGAATGGCGTCCACGTAGGGCGTGGACCCTGAAACCGCTCTGAGCGGCGTTCTCGCAAGCGCCTGTCCATTTTCGTGGCTGCCTGAATGAGCTCTTCCAAGGTCTCCGGAGTCTCCATCCTGGCTAGCTCATCCTTGAGAAGTTCAGATAAACCTTGACGGTACTGGTAATGAAGAGCCGGCTCGTTCCAATTCGTGTCGGCCGCCCATTTACGGAACTCTACCGTATAATCTTCAATGGGTCTCCTTCCTTGGGACAAGTGGTGGAGAATGGCTTCAGCGGTAGCCTTCCGTTGCGGGTCATCATAGAGTTTGGCCATACCCTCGAAGAAGGTATCTATGGAATTTAGCACAGGGCTTCCCTGTTCCATTAAGCCGTGGGCCCAGGCCTGAGGTTCCTCTGACAGCAGCGAGATAGCGAAACCCACCTTGACGATCTCTGATGCAAATGTCCGAGGCTGGAGGGCAAAGTAAAGAGAACATGCGTTCTTAAAAGCTCTGAATCTTTTACGGTCCCCGGAGAACCGTTCGGGCGTAGGGACCCTAGGCTCGGGAAGCGCCATGACAACGGTAGGGCTGGCGGTGGCCTGGGGAAGCGGACCTTCATTGCTGGGTGCCGGAACTGCAGCGGCAGGGGGAAGTACTCCAGTAATCTGTTGGAGGCGGTTGTCAATTTGAGTATACCCCTCCTGTAACTTCTGGACTGAGTCGGCCAAAGTGGAGACCTGTTGACACAGGATCTCCAAAGGAGAGCGCGCTCTGTCGGCCTCGGACATGGCTGGTTTGTACTGTCAAGGACTATACTCACCGAGGCCGAGATGCCGAGAGCGGCTCGCCCTTACGACCACGCGCACCCGACCCCTGGAGGTGATACAGGGAGCTGGGAGCACGCGGAGGCACGGGCTTCCAGTGGAGACTGAATTCCCGAAGGAAGTCCGTGTAGCCGTTGGGCACTAGAGGAGCTGCAAAACAAGTGGTTAACTGGAACTGGGGTATCAGGTCGGGTAAGTCCGTTATTCAGGCAGAGATCAGGACCGGGGTATCCGGCAAGAACAAGTCCGTGTAACAGGCTGAGATCAGGGGTATCAGGCAGGCAGAGGGTAATCCGTTAAACAAGCAGAGGTCAGAGGTATCAGGCAGGCAGAGGGTAATCCGTTAAACAAGCAGAGGTCAGAGGTATCAGGCAGGCAGAGAGTAATCCGTTTCACTAGCAGAGGTCAGGGGTATCAGGCAGGCAGAGAGATTAGTCCGTTACACAAGCAGAGGTCAGGGGTATCAGGCAGACAAGAGTAATCCGTTTCACAGGCAGAGTTAGCACAGGGAACACACTAGGAAGCAGGGAATATCAGGCACAGGGGACAGGGTACAGCTGACGACAAACCAGCAACCCGACTGGGTGCTGGAGCCGTCAGAAGTAGCCCACCGGCGAGCGCGTCAGCGTGACGCACCGCCGGGCACCCGCACGGCCACGGCGCGCACACGGGGACCGCCGTGCACCCGCGCGCGCCGCACCATTGGGCCGCGAACGGGTGTACGGCGCAGCGTGAGTCCTCCGCGCATGCGCCGTGGAGCCCGGCGGACGGAGGCGGCTTGTGCCTCCTGACACCATGCAATCCTGGGTCCATTTATATTTCTAGCCTATAGTCCCTTGAACAATGTATATTGTCAGCTCCATTGTACTGTTTGACCCTCCCCCACCCCTCAAATGTTTAAAAATGTCAGGTGTGTTTTTGACCTATTTAGAACCCCTCCCCCACCCCTCAAATGTTTTAAAATGTCAGGTGTGTTTCTTGACCTAATTAGAACCCCTCCCCCACCCCTCAAATGTTTTAAAATGTCAGGTGTGTTTTTGACCTAATTAGAACCCCTCCCCCACCCCTCAAATGTTTTAAAATGTCAGGTGTGTTTCTTAACCTAATTAGGACCCCTCCCCCCACATTAAAATTGATCAGTGAGCCATCAGAGGGGGTGATTAATCTTATAAGTGGGCCTTATGTTTTTTCTAATTTAAATAACAAACACACATATTAATAATGTTTGACTGCTGTTGTTCACTAATGTTTTTGTGTAATCTGATATCCAAGTTATGTTTTAAATTCCTTATATTAATTTTTTTTGTTCACAGGAATGGCAGACTGTGGCCTCCCAGTTCGCTGACCGTTGGGACTTTCCCAACTGTGTCGGGGCCATTGACGGGAAGCATGTCTGCATTGTGCCACCACCGCATTCGGGGTCTTATTTCTATAACTACAAGGGGTTCCATAGTGCAGTTTTGATGGCGGTGGTCTCGGCACATGTGGACTTTCTGTTTGTGGATGTGGGGAAGAACGGCCGGATGTCTGACGGAGGAGTGTTTGCACAGACCGAGCTGTGCCAGCGTCTACAGACTGGTGGCATGGGATTGCCACTTGATGACCAGAATGTGGATGGACTCCCCTTAGTTTTTATCACTGATGAAGCGTTTGCTCTCGGTGAGCACTTGATGAGGCCGTTCCCCCAAAGAACACTCACCCCTGAGAGGAGGGTATTTAATTACCGGCTGGCCAGAGCAAGAAGAGTTGTGGAGAATGCCTTTGGGATTCTGGCCAGCCGGTTCCGTTTGTTCCTTTCAGCCATAAATCTGGCGGACTATAAAATTAATCACGTCATACTTGCTTGCTGCATACTACATAACTTTTTACGTAGACATTCTGCTACATATCTAACCTGTTGGGCCTGAGGCCGGACTTGTACAAGATCCAACAATGACAGGCCTGGAAATTGGCCGTATTGGCTTGGCCCCCCGAACCGCACGTCAAGTGCGTGAGCGATATGTGAATTATTTAAATGGTCGGGGGGCCATTACTATTCAAGAAGAGCTTTAATTTTACAAAAAAAAAAAAATTTTTTGAAAAAATATCTTGTTTTTCTTCTTGTTTGCATTTAGTTTAGTCTGTCTCCTAGTGCACTTGTAGTAGTGGCAAGTGCATTTACCTTTAGTTAATAAGGCCCTTTGTCACTGTAACCACACAAACATTTACTAAACATATTATTGAGAAATAATCAGCCACACACATTGTAGTAGTAAAAACATTTTACTGTGTGCACATTGAAAGGTGCATTTTTTGAAACATTTTTTGTTTTTTGGTTATTTTAAATTTTTTTTTTTTTTAAATAATTTATTTTTTAGAAAACGTTATTAAAGGCATATTTAAACAAAAATACACCTTGTTTAAAATCTTAAAATTCACAACAATGTTTTGAAAAACATACAAAAAAATCAAAGAACTTACAAATTTCAACATTTTAAGAACGGGGCTGGTGATGTCACCCTTGTAAATAGAACATTTTTAAGATGCTCAAAATTGAGCATTACAAAAGGGTCAAGTCAACATGTGCTATCTCCCATCATGGGGGAGCAATGTACGTGTTTTGTGTGTGCAATCCCCTTGTTCCTCTCACCACTCAATAATTTTGAGGATGAAGGGGTTGCAAACACAAAACAAGTACATTGATATCCCATGATGGAAGATAGCACATGATGACACACCATGTGCATCATAAAAATTTCTTGGTAATGAAAACACTTGAAACCAAAATTTCAAGAAGAAATAAACTTCACAAGGAAATGCAGAACATGATTGATGTTTTTAGGCAAAACGTTATTATATTCTGCCCAAAACATCAATCATGTTCTTCATTTCCTGTTGCATGGAGTCCAGGTGAAGTTGCATTCTGTGAATTTGGTCACACATTTTATCAATTTGGCCATTCCACAGCATTATCTGGCCAATCAGTCTTTGGGCACTGTCTGTGGTGAATGGCTCTGCCGCTTGGCCTTCCACAACCAGAAGCTCACCTAAAATGTGTGAAAAAAATAAGGGTTAAAATATGTGTCCTGTCCTCACATTACACTGAATCATTTTTGGAGAAGCATTATATTTTCCCACACATCTACACCACATCCACAAATTAGTGGAATACGAAAAATTATCAAGACATAAATGTATATGTCCAACCCTGTACCATCTTATTTGGCGAAAAAAACCCGTAATTTTCTTTAGTATCATATGTCTTTTACAAAGAACGGTCTTTACGAACGATGCTGTATAAACGGAAAAAAATATTGATGAGCATGCAAGTTAAGTATCTCAATAGGAAAACACAAGTACTTACTTTTTTTAAGCAGCTTCTTTATTCGCCAATATTGTTCTGGCTCCCGACTTTTGATGTCAGACCACCGCTTCCTCAATTGTTCTTTAGACCGTTTTGTGCCAAATTTAACTTCTAGAGCGGTGACCACTGAGGACATTATTTTGTCCTTACGCATATGTGTACATCGTGTGTATGGTCCTTTTTTGCCATCGTAGCCCTCCCTTCTCAATATGGACACCATCTCCACCATCTCTTCAAAAGCCATGTTGGTGGCCTTATATCTCCTCCTGGATGTGGATGGTTGTGGCTCCGGGCTTTCCTCCACACTACTTTCACTGATTCCCTCCGCCATCTTTCTCTATCTACTCCCACTGCGCAACGAAGAGTGAAGGGGCGGGGACAAATCGTACTAAAGAACGTCAGGGGCGGGCGACGCAGGTGGAGCATGACACATACGCAGTGTATATAAAGCTATTACGATGGCCTACGTATGTCCGTGCGGAAGTAGCGAGCGTCAGAAACGAAGGTAAGATTAAACGTGTGTATATGTGTCCCCTAGATTCTTCACGGAATAATCCTGGGAGTTCTGACTGACATTACAGTTTTGATCTTGTGTCTTGTATTTCAGCAACAATGAATCCCTTTAAAGAGGCAGATTTTTTGTCGCGATTTATAGACTTATATCAGGAAAAGGAAAACCTGTGGGAGGTCAAACACCCACTATATTACAATAGAGATGTAAGGAAGGCAACACTGGGCACACTTTTAGAATTTGTGAAGACTCGAGTCCCCAAGACAGACCTCAAGTTTGTGGACAAGAAAATTGGTATCTTGCGAAACATGTATAAGCGGGAACACAATAAAATCCAGGAGTTGCTCAGATCCGGAGCAGCAGCCGACAAAGTTTATGTACCCAAGTTGTGGTAGTACCACAAAATGCGATTCCAGGATGACCAGACAGAAGCCAGGCAATCACTTTTGACCCTTCCCCCCACCATTCTCCCCACCCTTCCCTCCAGCCTTCCCCCCACTCTTCCCTCCAGCCTTCCATCCACCTCCACCTCAGCTGAGGAGTCCCAGGAAGAACTGGGCCTTTTCATCGCTGATGAAGTGGATGCGCCCAGCTTCAGCCAGGTATCCTTTTTTGTGGAATTTGTGATTGTGTAAATGTTATTAATGATGTTAACGTGTCAAATTTTTAAGTGCTTCATAAAAAATGACTTCATCACAAATATTAATATGTAGACATATCATTAGACAGTAGTGGCCAAAAATATACTAACTTCAGATATTGTTGATCAGCTGTAATAATGGTGGTGTCAAATAGATAGCCTTTACTATTTGTTGAGAATTATATTTGCAAGTCATGAGCTGAAAATTGTGTGTGATTGCGTAACACAAAATTACAACTATGTCCCTTTTTTTGACACAGGATGACCTCAGCCAGGAGGAGGCCTTGACCAGTGGGAGAGAGGAGGAGGCCTTGCCCAGTGGGAGAGAGGAGGAGGCTGTGGCTGGGCCGAGTAGAAGCCGCACGGAGAGTCGGGTGCCTCCCCTCCGCCTTCTCACCAAAAGGCCCAGGAGAATGACCCATGGCTGAGTAGAGACACGTCTGAGTAGAGCTCCCGGCCATCTCCTATCTCATCCACCTTGCATAGCTCCTTTGACCGCATAATGCTCAATGCTCTCATCTAAGAAGCTTTCATCAAAGAGGAACAAAAAGACCAACAAACCGACCCCTACGGCCTTGCCACCGGGAGAAATACAAAGAATATTCCAACTTCTACAGTCGGGCTCCCTGGAATTCAAAATGGCGGAAGCACATGCTTCACATTCTTCAGGCCCCGACCATAACATTCAGCTGGCCTCACCTACGAGATCCCAAAGCCCGGAGATTTTCCCCAGCCCTATCGACTAACCCACGGGTGTCACAGCAACCACCCCTGATGTATAGAGCAGATGAGGAATTGAGGGCCATTCTTCAGGCTCACCGCAAAGAGATCCACACTGTCAAACAGGAGGTGCATTCCCTTTCCAATAGACTCACTGCGGGGGAGACCTCTCTATCGACGCTCGACCGAAGAGTCACGGTCTTGGAGGCTCATCAAAGGTCCCAGGTAGAGATGTCTGTGGGTCTACACCTGCACATGGAAGAAATGGAAGACAGGAATAATCTGCGGCTCCGCGGCCTTCCTGAAGCCACAGGACCGGCGGATCTGGCAGACACAGTGGCGGACATCTTCCGGAGAGATGCAAAGCCGCTTGGAGTTTGACCGCATCCACAGGGCACTTGGGCACCAGATCGGAGGACCCCGCCAGACCCCGAGACGTCATATGTCGGCTTCACCACTATGCCCATAAAGACATAATCGCATGCAAGGCATTGGAAATGCAAGACCTAGAGCTTGACGGAGCGGCACTTAAAATACTACTACTGGATATGTCCAGGGCAACACTACAGCGTTGGGCGCTCCTGAAACCCCTCCTGGATCTGGCAAGGAGACAGAACACCACTTACCGATGGGGCTTCCCCCTATCGGAAAGATCAACGTTCCTTCACGCTCCACTCACCGGAATTGCTGCCAGCCCTTTTTGTTTTTCTAGCGGCAAAGGCGAACGAGGTCCCGGACTGGCTGGGCTATATCCTGAGATCTCAGGGCCACAGAAGCAATACCACACCAAGCGGTGGCCGGCCCCCTAGACCTCCGAGGAGCTGGCGACGCTCACGCGCAGCATCTCCGGAGGACAGTCGGGAAGCATGAGTGCCCACCCACTACACATATCCCCGCCATAGCAATTGTTTTTAGTTTCTCTCCCACTGCCTAGAGTGCACGTATCTCGCTCCTGTTCCCATGATCAGGGGTTAAGGCGGGTCGCCTCCCCCACCGATTCCTCTGTTCTCTCCTCCACCCCATCTGGACTTGACTGGAGCACCATTATTGCTGAGTGCGGGGTTCTTGCTCCCCGGGGGTCCCTGGACTACCCCTGGTGCCCTCGTGGTGGCCCATACATTGAGACGACGCACCTACACATAGCCTTGGCACGGGACGTCCACTCAGGCACCTATACAGGATCAGCCCCCCTCTGTGCAGCCAGAGACTTCCACCTTGCACTGGACTGCTGGTACATTAGATGGGCTGTTTCCCCCCTCTGCTGCACATGCTATTAAGGCGCAGAATAGCAGAGCCCAAACTCTTCCTTTGTTACAGCACTGAAACACAGTGGGCGCTCTGTCATTCTAACGGCGGCACAATTGCTCTCCAGGGAGCTGGAAAGAATTTTGCCCTCTGTCTGTGGGTGGAGGGAGTACGGAGATAAGGAGAGAGAAGCTTCGGAGGCACAAAACGCTGCTATTCAGAGGACTAGTGTTGCTACCTGGTCACCTACATGCCCTGAGGGGGTTGGCTATCGCTTTTCGCAGGCCTCATGCCCCCTACCTAACATGATGTAGCCAGCTATAATATAAAACTTATTGTTTAAAACTGCTTTGTTCCATGTTGCTACTTAACACTAGCTTAATCAAAAGATAAGGCGACATGCTGTATATTATATAGATCTGCACTACCACTTAGCATTATATAATGGGATGTCTCCTTTCGGAGTGGGTCACTGCATCTTGCGAAGACTGTGACTCCCGAATGGAGATTAACGTTTGTTGATCCATCTGACAGGAACCCACAGTAAAACATGGAGATGCTGGCAATGCAGTGTGGTGACACCCAGTCTGGACAGTGCGCTTCCTGTGTCTTATGATGGGCTAGGCGTTCATTGGAGAGGGACATGTGTCAGTCGGAGGGGAACATGTAAGTATCCTGATAGGAATACACATGAGACAAAAGGTTTCTCTCCTGTGGCGTCTCGGGGCCCGCGCTCTCCGCCGAATGCCGAGGAGTTTGGAGCCGAGAGGTCGGCTTGGTCTAGATAGACCCCGGGCGGTTGCCACCTATGGGGGGTTCTTGTGTGATTGGGGGAGTGTGGGGTGGACCCCAATAGACATTCCAATGTACTGGGGATCAGCGACCCCTAGGAGATTTACTTGGGGCTCGTGGGATGCCCCGTGTGCACACATACTCCCCTAGCCAGAAGATGACTTATACCGCAGATGGAGCAGACCTCGGGTATGGGGAGGTGGTGGGAGCACATTACTGGGGGAGGCAGTGGGAGAGTAAGTTCCGATGTGACATGGTTTTGCATATTGGCTGGGAAAATGATAATGGTTAATATTAATATCAGTTACGAATTGTCAGTAATGGTTATTTGTTTATTGATTTATGTTCCATACTATCAAAGTTTACTTTGCTTCAATACTTACCTAAGTTCCTGTTCGGGTGGATGGGAGGACTGGGACCTCCCTCTTCCGGTCACGATCCAACTCCTCTCCCAATTAGGCTTATATGCACCTCCAGGTTTTTTGGGGGTGGCGTGATTATTCAAGTTATTACTTGTTAATTTAGCAAACTCAGGTCTTCAAGATTTGACCTGTACTGTAATTCCGTCCTCTCACATAGAGAGAGACACACTCACCCTCTCCTTGGGTTGATATTCTCTTCCTAATCTTTTTTCAGTAACCACTCCTTCTATTCCCCCCCCCTTCCCCCTCTCTTTCCCTACTCTCTTCCCTTCTCCACCCCTCCAGCAGCCAGGGCGATGGACTCTATAAAAATAGTTTTGCTTAACGCGAAGGGCCTGAATATACCAGAAAAGAGGCGTAATGCTATTAAATGACCTCCGGAATTCCTACGCAGATGTTGCCTTTATCCAGGAAACCCACTTTAAACACGACAAATTCCCGTTACTTAAAAACAGATTATTCCCAGTAGCATATCACACTAACCCCACAACCAAAACTAAAGGAGTGTCTATACTGATTTCGAGTAAACTTCCTTGGCATTTCCTAGCATTGCTTAGAGATCCGGAAGGCCGTTTCGTGTTCCTTAGAGGACTAGTTGGCGACGTTCCACTCACACTGGCATAGATTTACACCCCTAATGAACATCAGGATACTTTTATCACGAACATTTTAGACAAACTTGGGGAATTTGCGGCTGGCCAGCTGATTCTTTAATGTCCCCCTGATCCCATCTTCAAAAACATCCTCCAGACACTCCTTAGTGCCACCGGCCCACAGAAAGCGCATAGCTAACTCCCTACACAAGGCTCAATTGGTTGATGTGTGGCGAATCCAGCACTCGGGAGAGCATGACTATACTTTCTATTCACAAACACATAAACTTTACACCAGAATAGACTACTTTTTGATACCTCATAACCAATTACATACGGTAGTAGACTCTTGCATAGGTCACATCACATGGTCAGACCATGCTCCTATTACCCTCACATACACACTCACTGGGAGGTCCGCGTCCAGGTCAAGATACTGGCAACTGAAAGAGAGCCTCCTCCAGGTCCCCGAAATCTTAATCATTGACCTTATATTTTCAGGAAAACGACAATCAAGACTGTGACCCTGGCTTCTTGTGGGAGGCCCACAAGGCAGTCCTTAGGGGACTTCTGATTAGACATCAAGCACGAATAAAAAGAGAACAAACTGAACAGCTGACCGAGCTTCTTAATGCCCTGTCCACTGTAGAAGCACGTCATAAACATGCCCCTTCCCAGGCCCTGGAGATAGAGCTAGGGACGATACGCAAACAAATTACCGACTTACTGCACTATAAGGCCAAGGCAGCAATGCAACACTGCCAACAAACCACTTACGAGTCCGGTGACAAATGCGGGAAGACTCTAGCCAGAGCAGTCCAGGAACAAAAACAAGCAGCCTACATCCCCCACATTATGGGTCCGGACGGTCAGAAAGTCAATCTTCCGGAACAAATATCAAATGTATTTAGCGACTTCTACTTTAAGCTATATAATCTACCACATAGACCACCCTCCCAGGCAGACGTCGACAATTACGTAGCGACTTCTCAAATTCCTTCGCTTACCATGGAAGTAAGAGAGGAACTAGACTCACCAATCACTCTAGAAGAACTCCAAAACGCCATTGGCGCCATGAAACCAGGGAAAGCCCTGGGTCCAGATGGGTACACCATCCAATATTACAAAACTTTCCTCCCCATCATAGGCCCACGTATGGTAGCATTTTTTAATGCAGTTGGAACGGAGGCAATTTTCCCCAGAGACACGCTAAAAGCCCACATATCGCTAATCCCCAAAGAGGGTAAAGACCAAACTTCATGTGGGAGTTACAGACCCATATCCCTGCTGAACATTAACTTAAAACTGGTTTCCAAAATTCTAGCAACTTGCATGGCACAACAGTCCTTAATACATCTAGACCCGGTGGGTTTTATACCCACCAGGGAGGCTCGGGATAATACTATAAAATTTTACCTCCTCTACATTGTGAACACTAAAGGCTCCCCTTGTGTATTCTTTTTTTTTTTATGTAATCTTTATTTTGAAAAAGAAATTTTCCAAACAAACAGTTTGTTTTGTTTTGTGTTGTGTTGCATTGTGTTGTGAATTTATGAAGAAATATATTTTATATTTACTGGCAGAAACATGAGAGATGCTTAGGCCTCAAAAAGTAGATGAACTGTGATGTTACTATAATTGAACTGTTGCCCTTTTGGAGGCCTTTAGGACAAATTAGACGCTCTCATGTTTTTCCAAGTTTTACTACTACTTCAAATATTGAAGACTTTTACAATGTATTGTAAGGAAAACTGTTGGAACAAAAAACTGCTCTCATCACAAAATAAGGAGATATTTACATGGTATTGTGAATAAACGAAAGCTACCACAGGATACAAGGTTATTACAGACAATTCTCGCATAGAGATAACCTCACCTGGCCTAAACCTATTGTGTTCAAGTGAGGGACTGTTTAAATAGCTAACACCTTGGCTAACAAAACTCATTGTATGAACTTTTAGGATGGTTTAGACAAACAAGTCATTTCTAAACACCCAGTGGGAATGTTCAAGGTCCATCTCAACACGTTAGAAAGAGTTGAATGTTGTGCCAGTCAAAAATATTTTAAAAGTATCTATAAGGTTATTATAAGTCATTTCAAACTATCTATGACATTGTAGGTCACAGAGACATATTATAATTTTGGCATCTGCGGATCCAACAACTTTGGTATGAAGAAAATATATATGAAAGTGTGATTTTATAAGTAGAAGTGTTTCAAGAAACTGATTAGTATTAGGAAAAACATATAATTATGATTATAACTATATAAGACTGTGCTTAGATAAATGAATATTCAGTGGAGATACCAAAAGTTATACAGGTATCCATATAGATAATCATTTTTATGTAGTATTGATTAATATATATAACAACGTGTGTATTTCATAGATAGACCAGTATTTACAGATATACATTTATAGAGATACATATATATATAACCAAGTTATATAATGGTGACTAATCAAACTTATACTGAGTGTATTTTATATTAGACCGATTACCAGAATATTGAAAGGTATATACTCTTCTCACCATTATACACATTATGAAAATGGAACGTATTAACTTAAAAGGATAGACTCAAAACACATGTGAGACACCAGGTGGTTGAAGGTGGTATTATTTGAACTCACTAAATTTCCAGAGAATGTTAATAATTAAGTCTCCTAACACAATGGAAAGTGAGCCACGCCCTTTTGGGCAGAGCCATTATAATTTTTATGGTCTTATTATCTGAAATGGTATTTAGAGGCAAGTAAGATGGCAGAAGAGGGGAGGAAAAAGGAGCTTGGGGGAGAGCTCAGGGATCCACCCTGAGGGGGGACACTGGGAGACACACAGACTCCCAGACTGATACTCATGCACCATGCATGAATACATATCTTTACATTCATGAAGATTCCTCAACACCTAATACTTAGAACTCGGAGGTCACAAGAAGTAAATCCTCTTTAAGAGTATCCATTTTGAAACTACGGCAGCCATCTTAACTCTGGTAACCAGCCAATAGGAACAGTAGCCATCGTGGAATGGGTAATTATGTCATGTTGATTTTATCTTGTATGTTCTCTCAAATATTGATATGTTCTCTCAAATATTGATGTATTGAATATTATTTAATTGATAATCATTCTCCCGAATCAATAACCGCCTTGTAGATTTTTCTCTAAAGATTCAAATTTTTCATCATATTTTTCTTTTTGCATAGTTGCCACATTTATTGACAATACAAACGTCTAATTTATTTCACATTTTTAACCACTTACTTACCTGCAGTATAGTAATGGTTGTACATGTGAAATACAGACGTTCTGTTTAATTGTCAAGTTCACAAGGTTATTGATTCTACCGAGAAGTTATCATGGTGGTATTAGGTCAAAGGAACGGTACGCCCATTTTTGCAAGTGTTTTTATTGATTTTCAAGACGTTCATGTAACGCAATCGGTATCCTAATTTCATGTGATTATTTGTGTTTGTTTACCAATAAATTTCTATTTCGTATGATCACACGTCTCCATGAATAAGTTTCACATGCACAGACTGTGTCATATAGATCGATTTTGAATCTTAAAAATATCTTCGTTAAAAATTACTCAATGATAATTATTGTGCGGGAAACCTGTCCTTAAAAAGGCACAACTTATTCTCACTGATTATTCACGACAATTGTAACAGAACACATAAATCAGAAAAATAATATATGAGAGCAGGGTCTTCTCATCTGGTAGTATTAGTTATCAGAGAAATTACTCAGGTAAGTACACAGATTAGGGGTCATCCCAGGGGATATGTGAACAACACATTACAATCACGATATGAACTCAAACAGTAATAGGTCGCCCCTAGCATTCCCATCTGGTATAGTTCCACAGAGGGAGGTGAACCCTCTTTCAGAGACAAAAAGTGGACCATGCTTCTAGAGATCAAGTCCATGCATACAAAAAGAAAGAGAGAACAAAAAATAGCATAAAGGACATAAAATACCAGTAGAAATTAGAAAAAGAAAAAAAGAAAAAAAAAGAACATCTGCTGATATATTAAATTGTCAAAAGCTGTGGCAGTACTCCAAAACTCGGTCTCCTCTGCCTACCAGACCCCATATGTTCCGTGTCCCCCCCCGACGCGGACCCATCAGACAGAGGGGGCTACTATCGGCGAGGACACCGGAGGAGTCCCCCCCGCTTAAACCTGTATAGTTTAGCCAAACAGCGCACATGCTATAAAACTTCTCATATTTATCTTTATACCATGCCATCCATTCCTCTGTGGCCTTAATATTATTAACCAAAGTCACCCATTCCGCATGAGTAGGCACTCGGGGTGTTTTCCAGTGGATTGGTATCAATCTCCTGGCTGCGTTCAGCAGATGGGGCAAAATAGATTTGCGGTATTGGCTAAGAGGAGTGGTAGGGAAGTGCAATAGAGATTCCAGTGGGGAATTCGGGAGCTCTAAGTCTAGAATAATCTTGATCTGAGCATGAATATCTAGCCAAAAGGGTCTGGGCATTCCCACCAGATGTGAAGGAATGAGCCCTTAAGGCCACATTTCCTCCAACATGCTTCTGATAGGGAGGGGTATATCTTAGAGAGCTTGGAGCTCTATACCATCTGGTCATAACCTTATAACTATTCTGCATTTTCATATCCACTGTGCTCGAATGTGTAAGTCTGTACATATGGTCCAGCTGAGGCTCAGTAAGAACACACTGAAGATCCCTCTCCCATTCCCTAATGAACCTCGGTTTCCCCTCTATGCACAAGGCTTGTAGTAGGTCATACTGTATTGATATGGCATGGGGGACAGTCGATGTGGACATACATAAGTTTTCAAATGGTCAGGCAACGTAGGTGATCGGGCTCCCTGGGGTAGGCTAGTAATAAAGTGCTGGAGTTGTCTATAGCGCCACTCATCCATTAAGAGGGGGCCATACTGTTGTCTCAATTTAGCCAGTGGCATTAGGCCTTGGTCTTGAACAAATCTACCGCATCTGGACTCTCCATCAGCCCCCCAGGTTCGAAAAAAGGAAGGGTGTTCCCTCGGAATGAACCATGGGAAGCCACTTAAGGGTGCCAAAGGTGAAGTAGGCCGAGCGAGCTTCCCTTCTTTATTTAGGGCATCCCATATCGCTAGAGCATGAGTGGAGAGACCAGCATTGAGAGACCCCTATGTACCCGGGGTACCCAGGGGGCATGAGAGAGGTTACGTCCCGCCAGGAATTTGTCTAGGGGCACCCAGAGTTTGGAAGGGATACCATGGTACCAATCCAGAATGCGCTGTAGGGCTATTGCTTCATAATATCTACGGATTACTGGGGCCTCCCAGCCTCTTGGGACGCTGTAACGTGCAAAGAGCTAGCTGGGGGCATTTCCCACTCCAAATATATCGTATAAACACGCTATTGAGGGTTGAGAAGAAAGTTCTGGGTGGTGAGACGGGAACCATCTGCAGGAAAAACAGTATGCGAGGTAGAACATTCATCTTAAGAACACCGACTCGGCCCATCCATGAAAATGTAGCCTTATCCCATCTTTTCAGATCCAGTCTAACAGCGGAGAGTAAAGGAGCATAGTTACACTCGTATAGTAGGGAGCATCTCATTGGTAGATATACCCCTAAGTATTTCAGGGATGTCGTGCACCAAGCAAATGAAAAGGCAGATTGCAGCTGTGTACGTAGCCCCAAGGGGACATTCAGTGACAGAATCTCTGACTTATTGTAATTTATTTTAAAATTGGACAGTAAGTTGAATTCCCTCAGCTCTGCCATGATATTAGGCAATGATATCAGGGGGTCGGCAACGTAAAACAGAACGTCGTCTGCATAAGCAGACAGCTTGTGTTCTGTCGGACCCACCTTAAAGCCCCTAATGTCATTATTAAGGCGAATTCTATTAAGCAGTGGCTCAAGGTTAGGGCAAAGATGAGAGGAGACAGTGGGCATCCCTGACGTGTCCCGATACTGATTGGGAAGGTATCAGACAGTAGTCCATTCACCTTCACTCTGGTTCCCGGAGAGCTATAAAGGGAGGATATCCAGGTCAGCATATTAGGGCCCAATCCTAACCTGGTGAGGACCGTTCGCATGTATGTCCAGTCCACCCTGTCAAATGCTTTCTCAGCATCAGTGGAAAGCAAGAGACAGGGGTACGCCGGCATCTTTGATTCAACCCAATGTATCAGCTGGAGTGCCCTATTAGAATTATCTCTAGCCTCCCTGCCCATTATAAACCCCGTCTGATCAGAGTGAATCACTGTCGGGAGGATCGACATAAGTCTATTGGCCAATATTTTGGCCAAAATCTTAATGTCGGTATTTAAAAGCGATATAGGCCTGTAGTTTCCTGGTAAAGTATGATCTTTCCCCTATTTAAGGAGTATTGTGATATGCGCCATGAGCGCCTCAGAGGGCATTACCATCCCAGAGGCCAAAGCTGTGAAGTAGGTACACATGGGGCTGGAGAGCACCTCAGAGTATTTCTTATAATATGTATTAGTATAACCATCCGGGCCGGGACTTTTCCCATCAGGGAGGTCCTTTATCACAGCCTGGATCTCCGACACGGAAATGGGCGCATCCAGCTGCTCACCGACCGAGGTTTCCAGCTGTGGAAATTGGGCCTCTGTAAGGTATTGGAGAATACGATCAACCCGCTGGGATTCTGAAGAGCCTGGTAGAGTATCGGAGAGGTGGTATAGCTGAGCATAATATTCCTTAAACATATTTTGGAAGAGTGGACCACTGAATAACCCCTAGTGGAAATAAGTTTATGCACATGGCCTGAGTCCTGTTGGCGCTTAAGAGCTCTTGCCAGCAATCGCCCACATTTATTACCAAACTCATAGAACTTGCTAAGTGACACAGATGAGCCTTAATTTTGGAATCTAGAAGTGTGGCTAGTTCCTGTCTAAGTGAATGTAGTTCTGAAGCCATTGCAGGAGTTACATGTTTTTTATGGATAACTTCTGCCTTTTGTATTTTAACTCTGCCTTTTGTATTTTAGCTAAGAGGGTCTGCAGTTCACCTTCCCTGGCCTTTTTCAGTCTCGAACCACTGCTTTATGGCCTTCCCATATGCTCACTTCACCCGCCCTATTCTCCATAAAATACAGGGAGATGGTATCCAACACTTGTTTCACAGCCACTGCATCATCTAAGATGCTATCGTTTAAATGCCAGCTCCACGTTCGTGCTCCCACAGACAAGGGTCGCAAGGAAAGGGAGACTGGCGTGTGATCTGAAATGGTGATAGAGCCAATGGAGGTGCTGGCTAATAAATCCAGGGAATATTGATCCATCATCAAAAGGTCTATACGAGTGTATACATTATAAGTGGCTGAGAAATAACTGTAGTCCCTATCAGTAGGATGCATTAATCTCCAGCAGTCGACCAAATGGTGCGTCTGTAATGATTTCCTGAAATGCTTCAGGAAGGCAAAGGAGTGGTTTGAGCCTCCCGAGGAATTATCTACGAGTGGATCAGGGCAAACGTTAAAATCCCCACCAAGATGAGCTGGCCATCACGGAAGGTAGATAGGGATTCTAAGACTGAGTCTAGGAGGGTAAGTTGTATACTATTTGGGGCGTACACAGCTGCAAAAGTGAATCTATGGCCATAAATGGTACCTTTAACAAACACAAAGCGACCCCCAGGGTCAACCATTTGGTCCGTGGACAGTGCTTGTGGACCGCTATGGCCACACCTCCTGACTTAGGGCGAGGGGAATTGCTGAGATACCATGATGTGTACAGATGAGTAGGGAGGCGAGGGACCGAGTCAGTGTGAAAGTGCGTTTCCTGCAAGAAAACAACATGTGCCCCCAGCCGTTTCAACTCAAGCCACAACTTACTGCGTTTTGACGGGGATCCCAGACCACGTATGTTATAGAATACGACCTTCAAGTCTGCCATGGTGGTAGATCATGTTTTGGAGCCACCGGATTGTGGCATGGAGGAGAGGGGACCCACAGCACATCCAAGCACATCACAAGGAGCAGAGGGAACACATTGAGCAGGGATAGGAGCCTAAAAGACAAACCACATTTGTAGCAGATGCAAAAACTGTAAAACTTAAAAAACACAAAAAACAAAAACATAAAAGAAGAGCAAGAGAACAAAAGGCCCAATGGGCTCAACATAGTGTAACTTCTCCACTGGTCGGGGGACTCCGCCCCCCCATAATGGGGAGACGGCGGAGGCCAGCGAACAGAGGCGGTTCCCAAAAAGGGAGCATAACTCCAATGAGGTGTCCTATTGGGGGAAAGTGGAAGGCACCAGGAGCGAGTCCGCTAGTGGACCCACGGCCAATGTTAAGTGCTTAATCTACTCCAAAACAGGAGCAGAAAAATAATAATAATACAGCAGCTGCCAGGGGGGAATCAGTGAATGACCATTAGCATTGCAAGAGCCTGTGAGAAAAAAGGCAGTCATTCAGGTCTCCTCATGTGGAGATTGAGGGGGTGGCGTATGTCTAGGGGGACCTCTCCTGGATCCACGTCGGCCTCTGAGGCAGTCCAAGGGACTGTAGAAAATGGGGCAAATCTGCCTTGTTCCGCAGGGTAGATTGTTTGCCATCTTTAGTCTCAGAAATGCTGAACGGGAAGCCCCATCTATAGGGCAGTTGAGCGTCTTGCAGGGCCACCAGCAGTGGTTTGAGCGCACAACGCTGCATCAGCATGCGTCTAGAAAGGTCCGGAAAGAAAGTTAGTTTGGCGCCATCAAAATCCACATGTTTGAGTCCCCTGACTTGATTCAGGATACGTTCCTTAAAGTGGATGTAAACCCAATGTCATCCTTTCTGAACTACTGCCATGTATACAATATATACAAGTATATACATGCCTCCTGCATGTATCTTTACCTGTCAAATGTCTCCCCTCTCTCTGTTATTAGACCAGAAAAACTGCATATTCTGTGGGTGGGTCTGTTGTCTGGAGCTCGTGGATGGAGTAGCAATGTCAGTAGACTCCCCGCCCACCTCTACACTCCCCTTGTCAATACGCATTTTCTCTGTGTATTTCTAACACTGAACTTCTGCTGAACTTCTGCTATGATCTCTAACATCCAGTGAAAAGACAGGAAAGTAACCACATGACTTCAGCATGCCAAATCATGCTGAGGTGTGGAACAGCCAATCCTTGCAGAGCTGCTGAAGAAAGGAGTGGGAGAGGGAATTTAAAAATACTGCATGTCTCTTAGGCTAATGCACGAGATGTAAATCACCTGTCACTCACAGCAAGGGGGAGTATTTGACAAAGTTTTTCTCAGTTTGTCAAGATTTTTCTCACTGAACAATAAAAGAGGATTGCTCAGAGATGGATTAACTCTGTGTGGCAAGACTGGACTCAAATGATAGCAAATCTTATACTCTACAGTGTGATATAAAAAAAATATTTTTTTTTCGGGTTTACATCCACTTTAAGCGAGTATTTATGCAACTTGCAAATAATGTCTCTCGGCTTGTCTGGGTCCTCCGAAGGAGGCCGCAAGGCTCTGTGGGCTTGGTCAATTTCAATGTACTCAGGAGCCTGACGGCCTAGTATTTGCTTAAATACCCCTTGCAGGGTGGGTATAATGTCTCTCGGGCCTGTGGCTTCAGGAAGGCCTCTAATACGAATGTTAACCCTACGTCTTCTATTTTCGAAATCGTCCATTTGATCTAGCAGGGCCTCAATCCTGCGATCCTGCATTTTGCGATGGTCTGTTAGAGCCTGCAAGGTAGGAGTAGTCTCATCCCATTGTGCTTCCAGGGTTTCCACTCTGCCCCCTAAGTGTGCTGTATCAGCTTGTAAATCTTCAATGTCCTGTCTCAGGGCCTTCTCCACTCTGTGAGCAAACTGCTCCAAATCAGCTTTGGTGGGGAGAGATAGGATATGGGACCTGATATCTGTGTCCTCCCAAGGGTCACCCCCATTCATGCGCCCCTCTTTGCTGTCAGAACCGGAGGGAGAGGAGGGGGAGGCAGGGTCAGCACAGGCATGTGTGGTGAGCTGATGGGGGAAGCCGCTCTGGCCGCGTGTGTTCCGGGCGCCATCTTGGCTGTACTTGCCTTATCTCCACGGGCCCCAAAGAAGTTATCCAGGGATTCCGAGCGGTTCCAGGGAGTCTGCTGGGCCAGTGGGGAAGTCTTGCGTTTTGGAGGCATCTTTTCCAGGTATCCGTCCCCCCTGGAAAGCCGCCGTTTAGGCTGGTAAAGGCGCAGGTCTCACGGAGCTCAGGGAGAGTGCGTCCTCACTCGAGCATGCCGTAGCCACGCCCCCCTTGTGTATTCTTAAGCACCGATGCTGAAAAAGCGTTTGACAGAGTGAACTGGAACTTCATGTTTGCAGTACTCCGCCACACGGTTTAGAAGACAGGATGCTTAGATGGATAAACAAGATCTACTCCAATCCCACAGCACAAGTGAAGGCGAACGGGCTACTCTCGTGCCCTTTCCCCATCACAAATGTAACGAGACAAGACCCTTCTCTTTGCACTCTCCTTAGAGCCATTTTTGTGCAAAATAAGACAGAACCCAGGCATATGAATTGAACTTCCCTCCCATTTTGACATTCTGACTAAGGCCTGCTCCCTACTAAAGAACTGGAGCAGAGGACTGCATTCCTGGTTCGGCAGGTGTAACCTCAGAAAAATGTGTATCTTATCTAAATTTCTATATCTGTTCCAAGCTCTTCCTGTCCACATACCGCACTCATTCTTTAAACAAGTACACGCCCTATTCACCCGATTTATATGGGTCAACAAAAAACCCTGCATACATAGGACCCAAGTTTGGCGCTACCAGATGTCAGACAATACTTTCAGGCCACCCATCTAGGTCGCATACTGGACTGGAAACGCAACATGACAACTAAACTTTAGGTGCAGATAGAGCAAGCTCAAACGGACATACCATTAAAGAGCGCGCTCTGGTGCTATGGCTCCCTCCCCTCGGGACTGAAATCACACCCCCTATTGGGTACCACATTACGCCACAGTAGTCAGGTAACCATTCAATCCTCCCTTACCTCGAGCAATTCTCCTCTATACCCAATCCTGGGACACCCAAATTTCATACCGGGCCTCCAATCCACTGAATTCGACACCCTGAGGAGCTCAGGCCTACATTACCGACTGACTGATGCGACATTAGCGGACCTCCAGCTGTTGCAGAACTACAAGCCCCATGAGGCATAGCAAGACTCTGACAGCCACAGGCATGACACCCAGAGGCAGAGCATGATGGGACTTGTAGTTTTGCAACAGCTGGAGGTCCGCTAATTGCATATCCCTGGTCTACGGGATGCATCTGGTGGGGGGGAAATTGGGAGGAGGTTGGGTTTTTTTTCTTTTTTTTCTTTTCTTTTTTTCTCCTCTGGGAGGCACAGTGGAGAGATGATTGATGTCATTAAAGGAAGATAGGCACGGGATGGGCAACATGTAATGGAATCACATAAAGAAGAGTAGACTGAAATGAAAGGTGGAGAAGTATAAAAATTAAATAGTAGAGTGAGATTATATTGAATTAAAACACTAAACATACATAATAGGACACGAAAATAGTAATTCGAAATTATACACTTTTTAAATGTTTTTTTTTTTTAAATTATATCTATATTTTTTTTATAATCTTTATTTAACAAAACATTTTTACAAAAATTTATTTTTTCATTCTACATATACAATTTCAACTTTTATCAATAATATGGTACTATCATTTTCTATTCATAATAATAGATCTTACTAAACCCCTATAACCAGTTGCCGACCGCCGCACGACGATGTACGTTGGCAGAATGGCACGGGCAGGCATAATGACTTACCTGTACGTCCTTGCCTGCCCACGGGCGGGGGGTCCGATCGGCCCCCCTCTGTGCCTGCGGCTGTCGGATTCTCGTCAGGGGCGATCAAAGGTGAGGGGGAGGCCACTCATTCGTGGCCCCCCCCTCGCGAATGCTCCTGGCGAATGAAATGCTTCCTCGGCTTCTGTATAGTAAACAGAAGTGGAAGAAGTGATGTCATCTCTCCTCGGCTCGGTATTTTCCGTTCCGGCACCGAGGAGAGAAGACATCGATGTGAGTGTCAGGGTTTTATAGCGTCAGGGATCCCCATATACTACCTAATAAAGGTTTTAACCCCCTGATTGCCCCTTAGTTAACCCTTTCACCAGTGATCACTGTATAACTGTTACAGGTGATGCTGGTTAGTGTTAGCGGGATCAGCCCAGATACCTGCTAGCACCTGCGTTTTGCCCCTCCGCCCAGCCCAGCCCACCCTAGTGCAGTATCGATTGATCACTGTCACTTACAAAACACTAAACGCATAACTGCAGCATTCGCAGAGTCAGGCCTGATCCCTGCGATCGCTAACAGTTTTTTTTGTAGCATTTTGGTGAACTGGCAAGCACCAGTGGCCTAGTACACCCCAGTCGTAGTCAAACCAGCACTGCAGTAACACTTGGTGACGTGGCGAGTCCCATAAGTGCAGTTCAAGCTGGTGAGGTGGCAAGCACAAGTAGTGTCCCGCTGCCACCAAGAAGAAGACAAACACAGGCCCGTCATGCCTATAATGCCCTTCCTGCTGCATTCACCAATCCTAATTGGGAACCCACCACTTCTGCAGCACCCGTACTTCCCCCATTCACATCCCCAACCAACTGCAGTCGGCTGCATGAGAGGCATTTTCTTTATGTCCCCCCGAGTACCCCTACCCAACGAACCCCCCCAAAAAATATGTAGTGTCTGCAGCAAGCGCGGATATAGGCATGACACCTGCTATTATTGTCCCTCCTGTCCTGACAATCCTGGTCTTTGCATTGGTGAATGTTTTGAATGCTACCCCTACACTAGTTGAGTATTAGCATATAATGCTGTCATTGCACAGACTAGGCACACTTTCACAGGGTCTCCCAAGATGCCATCACATTTTGAGAGACCCGAACCTGGTTACAGTTACAAAAGTTACAGTTACAAAAAAAAGTGTAAAAAAAAAAAAAAAAAAAAAAAAAAAAAACACATATACACATAATATATATATTAAAAAAAAATAGTTGTTGTTTTATTGTTCTCTCTCTATGCAATGTTTTATTGCTATTATGTTTTATCATGTTTGCTTTTCAGGTATGCAATTTTTTATACTTTACCGTTTACTGTGTTTTATTGTTAACCATTTTTTTGTCTTCAGGTACACCATTCAGCTGCAGCGCAGATTTATTTATCTTGACAGCAACAGCGTTTGCTCCCACGATATATAAAGCCGTGACTCCAACGGAGGTGATGTATGCCGAAGCATGGGGGCAGCAGGGGCGGAGGAGCGATTTGCTCCTACCTTTTGCGGGAGGATGCCCCATGCTTCGGCATATATAAATGGTGCATGTATGCCCTTCATTAGAAGTGGGTGGATGAAGGGAGGTATTCTAATGGTGGGCATACCCACCGATCAATCTCTTTTTTTCATTCTGCCCACAGGCTGCATGAAAAAAAAAAGATTGCAATATATGCCCAAGGACCAGCAACGTACTGGTATGTTGCTGGACTTTGAGTGATTATACCAGAATGATGCCTGCAGGTTTAGGTATCATCTTGGTATCATTCTTTTCAGCCAGCGGTTGGCTTTCATGTAAAAGCAATCCTCGCGGCTAATTAGCCTCTAGACTGCTTTTACAAGCAGTGGGAGGGAATGCCCCCCCACTGTCTTCCATGTTTTTCTCTGGCTCTCCTGTCCCAACAGGGAACCCGAGAATGCAGCCAGTGATTCAGCCAGCTGACCATAGAGCTGATCAAAGACCAGAGTGGCTCCAAACATCTCTATGGCCTAAGAAACCGGAAGCTACAAGCATTTCATGACTTAGATTTTGCCGGATGTAAACAGCGCCATTGGGAAATTGGGAAAGCATTTTATCACACCGATCTTGGTGTGGTCAGATGCTTTGAGGGCAGAGGAGAGATCTAGGGTCTAATAGACCCCAATTTTTTTCAAAAAAGAGTACCTGTCACTACCTATTGCTATCATAGGGGATATTTACATTCCCTGAGATAACAATAAAAATGATTTAAAAAAAAATGAAAGGAACAGTTTAAAAATAAGATAAAAAAGCAAAAAAATAATAAATAAATAAAAAAAAAGCATCCCTGTCCCCCCCTGCTCTTGTGCAAAGGCGAACACAAGCGTCGGTCTGGCGTCAAATGTAAACAGCA
Organism: Aquarana catesbeiana; assembly: GCF_042186555.1. Taxonomy (NCBI): domain Eukaryota; kingdom Metazoa; phylum Chordata; class Amphibia; order Anura; family Ranidae; genus Aquarana; species Aquarana catesbeiana. Next base: position 127,284,999 of record NC_133330.1, read on the forward strand.
ATTGCCCCATGCATGTGAGGTATCACCGTGAAGGTCAGATCAAGGGCAGTGATTTTAGCAGTAGACCTCCTCTGTAAATCTAAAGTGGTAACCTGTAAAGGCTTTTAAAGGCTTTTAAAAATGTATTTAGTTTGTCGCCACTGCACGTTTGTGCGCAATTTTAAAGCATGTCATGTTTGGTATCCATGTACTCGGCCTAAGATCATCTTTTTTATTTCATCAAACATTTGGGCAATATTTTAGTTTTTTTTTGTTTTAGTGCATTAAAATTTAAAAAAGTGTGTTTTTTCCCCAAAAAATGCGTTTGAAAAATCGCTGCGCAAATACTGTGTGAAAAAAAAATGAAACACCCACCATTTTAATCTGTAGGGCATTTGCTTTAAAAAATATATAATGTTTGGGGGTTCAAAGTAATTTTCTTGCAAAAAAAATAAGTTTTTCATGTAAACAAAAAGTGTCAGAAAGGGCTTTGTCTTCAAGTGGTTAGAAGAGTGGGTGATGTGTGACATAAGCTTCTAAATGTTGTGCATAAAATGCCAGGACAGTTCAAACTCCCCCCCCAAATGACCCCATTTTGGAAAGTAGACACCCCAAGCTATTTGCTGAGAGGCATGTCTAGTCCATGGAATATTCACACAAGTTGCAGGAAAAAGACAAATTTTTTTTTTTTTGCACAAAGTTGTCACTAAATGATATATTGCTCAAACATGCCATGGGAATATGTGAAATTACACCCCAAAATACATTCTGTTGCTTCTACTGAGTATGGGGATACCACGTGTGTGAGACTTTTTGGGAGCCTAGTCGCGTACAGGACCCCGAAAACCAAGCACCGCCTTCAGGCTTTCTAAGGGCGTACATTTTTGATTTCACTCTTCACTGCCTATCACAGTTTCGGAGGCCATGGAATGCCCAGGTGGCACAAACCCCCCCCCCCAAATGACCCTATTTTGGAAAGTATACACCCCAAGCTATTTGCTGAGAGGTATAGTGAGTATTTTGCAGACCTCAGTTTTTGTCACAAAGTTTTGAAAATTTAAAAAAGAAAAAAATGTTTTTTTTCTTGTCTTTCTTCATTTTCAAAAACAAATAAGAGCTGCAAAATACTCACCATGCCTCTCAGCAGAAAGCTTGGAGAAGCAGCTAAATGTATTTTGGGGTGCAATTCCACATACGCCCATGGCCTGTGTGAGCAATATATCATTTAGTGACAACTTTGTGCAAGAAAAAAAAAATTGTCACTTTCCCGCAACTTGTGTCAAAATATAAAATATTCCATGGACTCAACATGCCTCTCAGCAAATAGCTTGGGGTGTCTGCTTTCCAAAATTGGGTCATTTGGGGGGGGGGGGGGGTTGTGCCATCTGGGCATTTTATGGCCTTCAAAACTGTGATAGGTAGTGAGGAGTGAAATAAAAAATTTACGCCCTTAGAAATCCTGGAGGCGGTGATTGTTTTTCGGGGCCCCGTACGCAGCTAGGCTCCCAAAAAGTCCCACACATGTGGTATCCCTGTACTCAGGAAAAGCAGCTGAATGTATTTTGGGGTGCAATTCCACATATGCCCATGGCCTGTGTGAGCAATATATCATTTAGTGACAACTTTTTGTAATTTTTTTTTTTTTGTCATTATTCAATCACTTGGGACAAAAAAAATGAATATTCAATGGGCTCAACATGCCTCTCAGCAATTTCCTTGGGGTGTCTACTTTCCAAAATGGGGTCATTTGGGGGGGGGGGGGGGTTGTACTGCCCTGCTATTTTAGCACCTCAAGAAATGACATAGGCAGTCATAAATTAAAGGCTGTGTAAATTTCAGAAAATGTACCATAGTTTGTAGGCGCTATAACTTTTGCGCAAACCAATAAATATACACTTATTGACTTTTTTTTTACCAAAGACATGTGGCCGAATACATATTGGCCTAAATGTATGACTAAAATTGAGTTTATTGGATTTTTTTTATAACAAAAATTAGAAAATATAATTTTTTTTCAAAATTTTCGGTCTTTTTCCGTTTATAGCGCAAAAAAAAAAAACAGCAGAGGTGATCAAATACCATCAAAAGAAAGCTCTATTTGTGGAAAGAAAAGGATGCAAATTTTGGGTACAGCATTGCATGACCGCACAATTAGCAGTTAAAGCGACGCAGTGCCAAATTGTAAAAAGTGCTCTGGTCAGGAAGGGGGTAAATCCTTCTGGGGCTGAAGTGAATAAACTATCTTCTTATTATATCACCGAATGTCTTTACTTATATATACCACAGTTTTTAAGTAAAACACTTGACCACTCATTAATAAAAATCCTTACATCTAAGCATTCACACCTCACACACACCATCCAACAACAATAAAACCAAAAAAAAAAAAAAGAAAAAAAGGGAAAAAGGAACCCTTCACATCCCTTATGCCTCCCAAATTTCCTCATGATGTCAATGCGGCCCTATACTCTCCCCAAGCTTTGCAAGAAGTTATAATCTGTTTTTTTAGTCCAGCTTCTAACACCATCCTCTCTTCTAATGAACGCATTTCACCCAGCTCACACTCCCATTCTTCTATAGAAGGTTCTAATCTACTTTTCCACTTCCTGGCTATGATTGTGCCAGCTGCTGTTAAAAAATGTTTAAGAATACCCTTTTTATGCTTTTCACCGAATCTGGAGTCATTGAAAGTACTAAATAATAAATAAAAAAATAAATATAATAAATAAAAAAATAAATAAATATAATAAATATAAATATATCAGGCTGTAAATTAATTCCTGTCACTGCCATACATACTCTAAAAAAAATTTTCCAGAAAGTCTGGACCCCAGAGCAAAAGTACCAAATATGCGCCAATGTACCCTTTGCCCCCCGACATCTCCAGCAAATGTCTTAATTATCTGACTTTATCTTATGCATATCCACAGGACATCTATACCATCTTGCTAGTATCTTAAAATTTCTCTATTGATGTCTATAGGAGATCGATAGGTTATGTGTTAATTTAATTGGATTCTAGTTTACTTAAAGTCCTCACCTTGTGCCCCCCCGCCAATGTTTGATATATACGGTGTGATACCCCAAAACTTCAGATGGGTGGGATCCTTATTATGACAAGTCAAGAAGTGTTTGGATACGCTATGTTTTTCATAGCCATTAAGAATATTTTTGACAGGTTCTTTGATGCGCACTTTCAGAGGTCTTTTGGTGCGACCAACATACTGGAGGTCGCAACTACATTCGAGAGCATATACCGCCCCTTCGGTATTGCAACAAATAAAATCCTTCATCTTATATGTATCTCCCATGCTCGTAGACGTAAAGTCGAATACCTTTTCATTTGGGCGCTTAGTCCTTAAACACGCAAAACATCTTTTACACGGAAATAATCCATTACCGGTAAAAAATGAAAAAGGTTTCTTTGGTGGATCCACAACATTTTTGACTACTATATCACGAATTGTTAGGTGCCCTTTTGTATACAAACTTCGGATTCCTCAAGAGAATCTCATATAGCTGTCTGTCTGCCAGCAGGATGTGCCAATGGCGTTTAATTATCCTTTCAATTCTTTTATGTTGCACATTAAAGTCTAAAACCAGCGGTATTAACTCTGTTGAGTTTTTTTGTATATCCTTTTCTTTAATCTGTTCTTTCCTATCGATCCTTGAGATTTCGGTAATCTTATACGGTGATCCCCCACCATCGAGCCTGTGAGGCTGCAAAATGGGGCTTAAGGAAATATACCAAGCTCCCATGTATGCAGAGAAAGTTTCTGATAAAATGCCTTGAATTTAGTCTCAAGAACAACTATTTTTGGTACAACAAGACTTACTACCATCAACAAACGGGAGTTGCCATGGGAGCAAGATTTGCCCCGAGCATAGCTGGCCTTTTCATGGCAAAATGGGAGGAGGAAAATGTCTTCAATGACCGTCCAAGGGAATTAGTGATATACAAAAGGTATATCGATGACATTTTTATACTATGGGACGGTGAAGTAAGTGAGTTAACAGAGTTCCTTAAAAAAATTGAATATTAATGACAGAAATATTGAACTGACTTGGGACATCAGCAAGAATAAAATTAATTTTCTGGACCTCGAGATTACATTTGAGAATTCCACACTGAGCACGAAGACGCACTTTAAGAGCGTCGATAGGAACAGTTACCTCCCAATAGAAAGCTGTCATCATAAAAACTGGATTTTTAATATCCCAAAAGGCCAACTGATGCGGATAAAAAGAAATTGCACCAAAATAGAGACGTTCTTCGAACAAGCCGAAAAGATGGGAGAGAGGTTTATCTCAAAAGGCTATGATCGCCAATTTATTAAGACCAAGATTACCGAAATCTCAAGGATCGATCGGAAAGAACTGATTAAAGAAAAGGATATACAAAAAAACTCAAAAGAGGGAATACCGCTGGTTTTAGACTTTAATGTGCAAAATAAAAGAATTGAAAGGATAATTAAGGGGTGTGGCTTAGCAATGGCCGTGTGAAGAAGCATTTTTGAGGAGCTCCTGGCTTCCCCCTGTCCTACCCGCACAAAAGACGGATAATTCATTCATTTCTGTGGCATGCCAACCCTCAGGAAATATAGGACAAGAGCATCGGTTAGCAACAACCTGAATTCCACCCCACAGAGCAGTATAAGGAGCTATTTTCGGGACTCACAGAGGAGCTCACCGGGCGCCGTTGTCTCAGCGCCACGTGTATACACCTCAGCCGACTCACTTTCTGTGCCTGCATTTCATCCTGCGGTTTCGGTCGGCTACCCGGAATCCGCTAGAGACTCTAGTTCTGACATGGCGGGCCACTCGAGGCAGGGAGGAGACATGCCTGACGATCTCCGAGCCATTCTTCAGGCTCTACCTACTAAGGTGGACTTTGAGGCCCTCCCGTCCAAGTTGGACATAGAGACCCTTATTCAATGGGTGGAGGAAGCTCATGCCAGAGATATACAAGAGATAAGAGTGGAACTACAGACGATTTCTGACAGAGTGGATGCAGGTGAAAGTTCGGTTTCTGCCCTTTCACCACGGATCTCAGCCCTGGAACAATCGCGGGAGACACAGGCAGCCACGGCAGTGGACTTACAGCTTCATTTGGAGGACCTGGAGGACCGCAGCCGCCGTAATAACTTGTGGCTGCGGGGTCTTCCAGAAGCCACTGGAGCGGAGGATTTGGAGGTAACAGCCATTTTCCAGGGGGTCTTGGGTACACCGCAGTCGTCCATCGAACTGGACCGCATCCACAGGACACTCGGTCCTTGACCTACAGATCCAGACAGACCTAGAGACGTTTTATGTAGGGTACACCGCTATACCCAGAAAGATCTCATCCTCCGCAAGGCCTGGGAGCAGGGAGAGATATTGTTCGATGGCGCCGAGATTAAAATACTCCCGGACCTGTCCAGAGCCACATTTCAAAGGAGAGCGATGCTGAAACCTGTACTGCAACTGGCCAGAAGACAAGGCTGCACATATCGTTGGGGATACCCTCTGGCGGTTACTTTCCGGAACACCACGGCCTCTTTCACCCTACGTACCCCATCGGACTTACCGGCCCTTTTTACCTTTTTGGGGTCTGAACCGATTGAGGTTCCAAATTGGCTGACCCTTGTTCCTCGTCCCACAGGAAGACCAGGTCTCTCCACTCAACGACAACAACCACCTCGCCAACAACGCTCCAGAAGGAGATCCAGGGCGCCTTCCAACGAGGGTACACGTGAGTCTTGATTTTAGCGATTTAATACAAGAACATATTACAGCTCGAGCATAGCAAGTCTTTAACACCCCCAGAATTATTGGCCTACGGACTGATCCCCTGTGTGTATGAACGATTGGTACTCCTATTCCCACTGACACTCAGACAGTTAAAAGTGAAACGCCCGGATACAGGAGACTTTCATTCCCCAACATACATTTACATTGCAGATCGGGAGATGGAAGCAGGAACTGACATAATAAAAAGATCTACAAAGCTTTCCTCCCCTACCTTGGGCTCCCCCCCACGTATATACTTGCAAAGCTGCTCTATGCAGACTTCTTGAAGCACCTACAGGTGAGAGGATCGGTCTGCATTATATGACTGCAAAAGCTGCCGCAGATCGGACGAACTCTAACAGGGTATTGTATTTTGCAAAAGATGCTACACAATGCGATTGAGAAGCTGAAGATACATGCAGGGTTCATTGAGATGGAGGGAGGGGCAATGGGGGGTGGGATATAGACCAGCTCTTAGCTCACAGGATACAAGCGGGAATATGACCTTCATCCCTGCGGGATGGACTCTTTAATCTGAAGGGAAATGGACTGCCTGGGGTTGAGGGAGAGTGTTAAGATGATATACCATCAGGAATCCTCTCCCCCCGAAGAAGTGAGTCTGGGTAACACACATTGGGGATAGGGAAGCAGTCTTAAGTTGACGTTGTTTCTTTTCGATTTCTTTTCTGTTAAAATTTTAAAGCTGCTCCCATGTTTCCACATTTAGGCCTAAAGGGAATATTAAGTGTTGTTGTGCTCGGGTAAGATCATTATCGGTTCTATATAGCTTACATAAAGTGAAATTTCTGTTTATTTGGAAGTTGTTGTTAAAAGTTATGAACATGCTGTTCATCCACAATTAGTTATCGCAGCCGTCTTCAATTAAACTATGACACATACAGTTCCAAACCGGGGCGGGAGGGGGGAGTCAGTGAGTGTACTTCTGGCTATTCCTTACCACAACCCCAACTAGGCCAGCGCTCGACTACCAGTTAGTACCGGTGAGCGTCCAAGCACTACTGTGCCACTGACATAGAATACTCTTTATAGAGTCTATAAGTGCGATTCCACATTTACTAATTTTTTTATTTCTTCTCTGGACCTTTAACCCTCTTCAAACCCTGTTCCCTGGTCGGACACACCAAGTGGTGGACCTCAGATATCAGTATATATCCTTCTCCTCTTTACCTTCCCCTCTGACATCTAATCCCTTCTCTCACCCCCTTATCCCTTTGTGTCAGCTATATTCCTTCTATACCCAACCCTCTCTATATTCTGGGCAACATGGAGGCGGTGAACATTTTTTCTTTAAACGCAAAAGGCTTGAATATACCAGAAAAGAGAAAGATGCTCTTACATGATCTAAAACACCACAGAGCAGACCTAGCATTAATACAGGAGACTCACTTTAAAAGCAGTAACCATCCCATTTTAAAAAATAAACTCTTTCCACTGGCATACCATTCCACTAATGGCTCTTCCAAGACCCGCGGAGTGTCTATACTCATTTCGCACAAAGTCCCCTGGAAATATACAGATATAAGATGTGACCCAGAGGGAATATATTTGTTTCTTAAAGGGGAGATCGGGGGAGTTCAGGTGACCCTCGCTAACATTTATGTACCCAACTGTCACCAAGACCACTTCATCCACAAAATCATGGAGACCCTCCTAGAATTTACGAGTGGCCATAGTGGGTGGCGATTTTAATGTCCCACTAATCCCTGCTGAGGATACCTCCTCAGGGAAATCATCGGTAACGCCTAATTCTAGGAAACAAATTTCCAGGACACTACATAGAACACAGCTGATCGATGTGTGGAGACTCCTCCACCCGACTGAACACGACTACACTTTCTACTCGACCCCACACAAAAATTATTCAAGAATTGACTACTTTCTAATCCCACATGCCCAATTACATGCCCTCCGAGACTCCAAAATAGGGTCAATTACATGGTCTGGCCATGCCCCGGTTATGCTCACATACGCACTACTAGTGAATACTACTACTAGATCCAGAACATGGCAAAGAAGTACTAAAAGATGTCTCTATAGAACTAGATGCTGTAATTATTTCAAAACCAATAATACCCCAGACAGTGATCCCGGAATCATATGGGAAGCCCATAAGGCAGTAATCCGCAGAGTTCTAATTAAACACGGAGCACGCATTAAACGGGAGCGTTCGCACCAGATTACATCCCTACTCCAAGATTTACATCTAGCAGAAGCAAGACACAAACACGCCCAGACACCAGATGGAGAGGCGGAACTTATACCAACTAATTTATAATTATAATATATAATTTATAATATATCATATAATATTATATAATATATTATATAATATATTATATAATAATAATAATAATAATATAATAATATATATAATATATATATATTATATAATAATATTATATAATATAATTTATACGAACAGATTTAATGCAATTTAGGGCGAAAGCTTCGGATTACTCCAAATATGCCGTCGGATTACATACGAGTCAGGGAACAAATGTGGCAAACTTCTCGCCAATTCATTGAGGGAACAGACCCTTGCGAATTACATCCCACGTATCACGTTACCCTCTGGACAGAAAGTTTCACATCCACAGAGAATAGCCTCTGCGTTCAGGGAATTTTACTCCTCACTTTATAACCTACAAACACCACCCACACCACAACTACAGATAGATGATTATCTATGTAAGTCTGGCATGCCCCATTTGCCTGCGGAATCCAGTGAGCTGTTAGATGAACACATTGATATAGAAGAAATACAGAAAGCAGTAGCATCCTTAAAGGTGGGCAAAGCCCCAGGTCCGGATGGCCTTATGGCCCAATATTACAAAACTTTACTACCGGCCCTAGGAGAACATATGCAGAAATTCTTCAGCTCACTGGGCTCTGGATCACGCATACCTAGGGACACGCTAATAACTCATATCACAGTAATTCCTAAAGAAGGGAAAGACATGTCCGCTTGTGGGAGTTACAGACTAATTTCATTACTCGATCTTGATCTCAAGATTTTTACGAAAATATTGTCTACCAGAATCCAAACATACCTCCCTTCTTTGATCCATTTGGATCAGGTCGGTTTGTTTGTTCCCACAAGAGAAGCCAGGGACAATACAACCAAAGTGCTCAACATACTGCATGTAGTGAATCAGAATAAGACTCCCTGTGTCTTCCTCAGCACGGACGCAGAGAAGGCCTTTGACAGGGTGGATTGGAATTTTATGATGTCTGTCCTGAGACACATTGGACTAGGAGGCAGGATGATTAATTGGATCAACTCAGTTTATGCGGACCCCACAGCTAGGGTTCGTGTGAATGGAGTCCTGTCGGATCCCTTCGTGATCAGGAACGGAACCCGCCAGGGTTGTCCACTGTCGCCACTTCTCTTCGCCCTGTCATTGGAACCCTTCCTGTGGACCGTGCGAGCACACCCGGATGTAACCGGGGTGACTATGGGAGAGACACAGCAGAAAATCGCTGCTTATGCAGATGATATGTTATTCACCCTCACCAACCCAGTAGTCTCTGTACCCAATTTACTACAAGAATTCCAAATTTTTGGCAACCTCTCCAATATGAAGATTAACTTTAACAAATCTGTAGCCATGGGAGTGGGAATGCCCTCACGCGGCCTGATGACTATTAGAGACAGTTTCAACTTTAAATGGACTACTACAGCCATCAAATATTTGGGCACGTACATCCCCCCCAAAATGTCACAGCTATTTGCTTTGAACTTCCCTCCACTACTATCTACAGTCAGGACTTTGCTCACAACATGGAACAAGGGGTTACATTCTTGGTTTGGTAGATGTAACATCCTTAAGATGTGCATACTACCAAAGTTCCTGTACCTACTCCAAGCCTTACCGATACATATACCTTCCCACTTCTTTAACCAAACGAGTGCCCTTTTTTCAAATTTTATTTGGGCAAACAAAAGACCCAGACTCAACAAAAGACTGATCACACTACCCAAGACATTCGGAGGCCTGGCAGTCCCAGACCTCTGTAAATATAAGCAAGCAACCCACTTAACCAGACTGCTAGACTGGATACGACACCAACCTACTAAATTATGGATTCAAATTGAACAGACCCAAAGTGAGATACCCTTAAACAGTTTGCCTTGGTGCCATAACTCCCTACCACGCACGGTAAAGAATCATCCTCTCATAGGTGTAACATCAAGAATATGTGCATCCCTTTTCACACGTGCAAAATTGACATCTCCCAACTCCCCACTACGCCCGATACTGGGAACACCTGATTTCACTCCAGGACACATAGATCCAGTGTTCAGATCTTTATATGGCAGGGGATACTTCCAGTCTTCCCACTTTGCAGCGAACGGGCGGTTACCTACAGCAGAGGAGCCCATGAATCCAGAGGGGCAATTCCGTTTGGATTTTTGGAGAGCCCTTCAACTTAAACACTATCTTAACACGTTACCTACTCCTGAGGTTCCTGTGCAGACCCTGACAATTTTTGAAGCTTTTTGCTCGGAGGAGGGAGTCCTACCTCACGCACTGTCGGCCACCTACCAGTTGCTGATCACACCACCAGAGAATCACCAGATTCCCGCATTGGGAACTTGGGAAAGGGACTTACAATGTACATTCTCATCACGACAAAAACAGAACATTATCCTCTTTACGTTTAAATCTTCAATCTGCACAAAGATGCAGGAAATGAATTTCAAAATACTTACTAGCTGGTACAATACACCCACAAAACTGCAAAAATTCTACCCGTCCTCCCCGGGGCTCTGTTGGAGATGCCAAAAAGACCGGGGGATGATTCTCCACATCTTTTGGAGTTGCCCTTTATTGGATAACTACTGGAAGACTATACAACAAACGATACAAAATTTCACAGATCGCCCCATCCCATCGGATCCGGGCTTCTACCTAATGCATGCGACAGACATGGCAAGCAAAAAATACAAAAAATCCCTACTCAGACATTTACTGGACGCAGCAAAATCATGTATTCCACTACTGTGGAAGTCCATCAAACCCCCAACCATAGGCATGTGGATTAGGAAAGTTGAGGACATCAGGAAATCTCATCCTCACGGCCCGAAATAAAAATGAGTTATACACCAAAACCTGGTCCCTCTGGTTGACCTTTATATTCTCAAGTGAAGGACAGACTCTTCTGAAGGATGACTGAAGACACCTGACTAGCCAATCTGATACGTCGACCCCACATATGGGGCTTTCGCCACCTCCATGTGTGCCCCCCCCCCCCTTTCCCTTCTCTTCCCCTTTCTCTATCCCCCCCCCAGCTATGCTTTCTCTTACCTATTTCTCTTATTTTTACTCTTCAAAGGAAAACAGGCAGGAGGAAGGGGATACCCAGACAATTATAAGGATGGTAGCAATTCTGTTGACTGTATTTATAGGTATGCAGTATGTAACTGTTTTTGTATTAGAAGTAAATGCAGATGTATGTGGTGAGAGGCTGCGTCCTCAATTTTTGCACTAATACATGATGTGACTCTGGGGCTTTGCCCTTTCTTGTGTCGAAATAAACATTATATTTGAAAAAAAAAAAGAAAGGATAATTAAACGCCATTGGCACATCCTGTTGGCAGACAGACAGCTATATGAGATTCTCTCGAGGAATTCGAAGTTCGTATACAAAAGGGCACCTACACTTCGTGATATAGTAGTCAAAAATGTTGTGGATCCACCGAAGAAACCTTTTTCATTCTTTACCGGCAATGGATTTTTTCCGTGTAAAAGATGTTTTGCGTGTTTAAGGACTAAGCGCCCAAATGAAAAGGTATTCGACTTTACGTCTACGAGCACGGGAGATACATATAAGGTGAAGGATTTTATTTGTTGCAATACTGAAGGGGCGGTATATGCTCTCGAATGTAGTTGTGGCCTCCAGTATGTTGGTCGCACCAAAAGACCTCTGAGAGTGCGCATCAAAGAACATGTCAAAAATATCCTTAATGGCTATGAAAAACATAGCGTATCCAAACACTTCTTGACTTGTCATAATAAGGATCCCACCCATCTGAAGTTTTGGGGTATCACACCGTATATCAAACATTGGCGGGGGGGCACAAGGTGAGGACTTTAAGTAAACTAGAATCCAAATGGATTTTTACCTTGGATACTTTCTCGCCCCGTGGCCTTAATATTGAATTCGACCTTAATTGTTTCCTTAGTGATTTTTAAAACCATGTTTTATTATTTATATTTAAATTTTAATCTGTCAGTTTGGCTATATTTGGATTTGACGATAGTGTTTTTAAAAAAAATTATCTCCTATCCCACGTTATATCCTGAGTAGCTTGATCCTTTATTGGATTTTAGAGTCCAATAAATATTATGATTTTAGTGTAACTGGTTCACTGTTTTATGTATTTTTTACCAATTATGATGTCTATGATGTTTTATCTACACTGATTCATATAGTATTTTATTTTTTATTATTTACCTATTATGATGTTTATGATGTTTTATCTACGTTCGATTCATATAGATATACTATGTATGGCTTATTTGTATTGTTTACCTATAGCAGCATGATCGCCTTTCCCTTCTGTATTTTTTATTTTAATTTCGGTTTTATATATGGTATATCGGGATGTATATCCATATATTTTTTAAGTCCCTCTTGAGATTCATTTATATTTATTGGAGTTTTTTTCTCTGGGTAGTTTGCACATCTCTGGAGCACATTCTCAGTATATTTCTTTTTCGTTGTTTTCCCTTGAAACTATTAGTTTGTTGTTCTTCCCATGTTTTCACTCCCTCATTATCTCTCTCACTTACTTAGACTGCCCGTTATAGGGATTGATAGATTGAGCATTAGAGATCATGCCCTTCCCTGCTGACAGTGCGGGAGATGAGGCAGTGTTCGCTCTGTCTAATTGGCTGCTGTGATCAGCTGTCACCGAGGTCTGGCATGTGCACATTACATCCCAAACATGGCCGCGCCGTATGATCCTCAGGAAAATGGTCGCCGTAACGATAATCAAAGGACTTCGAGAAAATGGCCGCCTATTGGCGCCCAGTATAAGAGTAATTAAAGACATGTTTTTAGCCTGTACGCATCCCCTGATGAAGTCACGTGCGGTGTGACGTCACACGTAGGGATGGGACAGGCTTTACATGCTGTGAGAGGTATACGAGCTCGCCGCTCGTCAGAGATAGGATTGTTTTTATGCTGTCTATGTGAGTACCCTTTTTATTCAATAAAGTTGCTGGTTAAAACGTTATTATGCTATTGGGACTCCCCGTGTCTTTATATCCCCCTATACCATCGAGGGAATCATCCCCTGTGACTAGGACCGTGAGGATAGCATTCTACACCTATAGGAGGATCCCCTTAAAAGATCTTTGGTCATATGCGTTTGCCCTATTACCCTAAGGTGCACTGTATGATCTATCTTAAGCACTACACTGTGACTGTTGCATGCTAGGACGCTATTGCCACCTTTTAAAAAGAAGGACCTTTTTGCTGGAACACCTTGTACTGTTACACTTGTTGCATGTCAGGATGTTATAGTCACATTTTATCCTAAAGATTTTATGTCATAGCACCTGACAATTCCTGGATACTCCACATATTTTTTGTTTTTTGCACCGCTGCACAATGTCACTTTATGTGTTATATGTTTGCTATACACTTTTAGTCACTTTAGATTGCATTATGTACTTTATTACAAATTGACACTCTGTATACTATTGTTAATTTGCATATGGACATGATGAGAGATATAGATTGATTTATTATTTAATTTTTAGTGACACTTTTCACAGTATTGATATTGGCTAACGGAAATGATGAGATATATTTATTGATTATTGTCACCACATAAGATTATTATTTCACAACTCAGAGCTGTTGCCATATGAGTGGAGAGTGTTACACGGCCAATGCCATCACTCCTACATTGTTACTATATTTCTAATTACACACTTTTTATGTATGTCACACCACTTTAAGTTATTCTAGCGATTTTATTCAGGATTAGCGTGGCACCACCTAGTTATAGTATTAGTCAAATCTATGATAGGTGTCATGGATTTTTGAGTGGAACGTATAGTCCCGCTCTAGTGGGTGAAAAGCCCTCCATATATCAACCAACTGATGCTTCTCTATCATGTCCTTAAATTTCTTTTTATCCCTACTCTTCTGAGACCTTAAAGGTGTAGTAGTATCCATATCCTGATCAAAGACAAAGTTAAAATCTCCATCTATTATTGTTACTAGACATGTGCATTCTGTTTCATTCCGAATCGAAATTCGGACGAATTTTTCATTATTCAGAAATTTGTATGCATCCGAATTACAAAAGTAACGAATTTAAACGAATCTGAAAAAAAAACGATAGGATTCGAAAACAAATTTGAATCGAAATTGAAAACAAATTCGATTCAAATTCGAAAACAAATTCGACAAAAATAGAAAACGATTTTCTAAAAAATACAATAACATAGAATATAAAATAAGAAAGCAATAGAATATATATATAAATATATCTATATATAGAGATATATCTATATATAGATATATCTATATCTATATATAGATGTATATCTATCTATTTATCTATCTATCTATCTATCTATCTATCTATCTATCTATCTATCTATCTATCTATCTATCTATCTATCTATCTATCTATCTATCTATCTATCTATCTCTATATATATAGAGATAGATAGATATCTATACATATATCTATCTATCTAGATATATCTAGATATATATATCTAGATATAGATATATATAATATTTTTTTATTATTCTGTTCTATTTTTTTTATGCTTTTTATATTATTTTCTATTCTACAAGTCTTTTCTATTCAAACTCAAATTCATTCTATACGAAATTCGAATTTCGGAACATGGCTTCTGAAGTTCGAATTTCGTATAGAATTAATTCAAATTTGAATAGAAAAGATTAGAATAGAAAATAATAGAAAATAATAGACTAGAAAAGCAATAGAACAGAATAAAATATTTTTCTATTCTGTTCTATTTTTCTTTGCTATTCTTTTCTATCATTTTCTATTCTAATCTTTTCTATTCAAATCTGATTTCAGTCTATATGAAATTCGAATTTCGGAAGATGTTATATATATATATATATATATATATATATATATATATATATAAATTTTTTCTATTCTATTCCATTGTTTTTCTATGCTATTCTTTTCTATTCTATTTTAAACTTTTCTATAAGAATTTGAATTCATTCTATGCGAAATTCGAATTTCAAATTATGACTTCTGAAATTCGAATTTCGCATAGAATGAATTTGAATATAAAAGATTAGAATAGAAAATAATAGAAGAGAATAGACTAGAAAAACAATAGAATGTGCGAATAAACGAATATATGTCAGTCCATATAGGGTGTAGTGGCATCAAATATAGCTTGACGCATTTTGTGCGTTATCCCACTCGTTAGGAGCGTATGCAATAGACATACCTAAGGAGTATATGTAGAGATGTAATAAACTGTACTCTAGAGAAAATTATCAAAACTAATTATTTTTGTATAAAAATGGTAAACCAGACACACTCACCCACTCGGAAATGCAGTGTGGGCAGCTGGCAGCGGGCGCAGGGTTGGCCGAGGACATAACTCCACCACGGAAGCAGGGATGCAACATTCAATAAAATTTCTGTATTGTATCAATACCTCCACTATCCAATTGCTTCATTCAAACTCCCCTTTAGCTTTTATTCATTACCAGGATGGAGGCACCTTTGGGTGCTTCATTTAAAGTCCCAACTTCCCTCTATTTACATGATATATATATATATATATATATATATATATATATATATTTTTTTTTTTTTTTTCTATGCTGGTCTATTGTTTTTCTATGCTATTATTTTCTATTTTATTCTAATCTTTTCTATTTGAATGCGAATTCATTCTATATGAAATTCGAATTTCAGAAAATGGTTATATACAAATAGAATGAAATTGAATTCTAATATAAAAAAACTAGAATAGAAAAAACAATAGAACAGAATAGAAATTATATATATATATATATATATATATATATATATATATATATATATATATATATATATATATATATTTATTATAACCATCTTCCGAAATTGAAATTTGGTACAGAATGAATTTGAATAGAAAAGATTAGAATAGAATAGAAAATAATAGTCAAGAATAGCATAGAAAAACAATAGAACAGAATAGAAAAAAATATAATCTTTTCTATTCAAATTCATTCTGTATCAAATTCCAATTTCGGAAGATGGTTTTATAATATATATATATATATATATATATAATTTTTTTTTCTATTCTATTCTAGTCTTTTCTATTAGGGTTCTACTTCATTCTATTCCATATATAACCATATTCCGAAATTCGAATTTCGTATAAAATGAATTTGAATAGAAAAGATTAGAATAGAAATTAATAGAAAAGAATAGACTAGAAAAACAATAGAACAGAATAGAATAAAATATAGTATATATATATTACATTTTATTCTATTCTGTTCTATTGTTTTTCTATGCTATTCTTTTCTATTATTTTCTATTCTATTCAAATTCACTTTCATTCTATACGAATTTCGAATTTTGCAAAATGATTATATATAGTTTACTTTTTCAAATTCAGTAGAATTTTTTCGAATGCGGCAGAAATTTTTGAATTTGATCGTTTTTTTTCGATTGCGATAGAATTTTTTCGAATACGGGCAAATTTTTCAAATTTGAATATGAAACTAAATGAGTCCCGAAAATGAATGTAATGAATGCAACAAATTTAACTAAAGAAATTTAGTTAAATAACGAATCGAAATGAAACAAAACTAAACACATTTTTTAATCTTGCATATGCATATGTCTTGCATATGCTCTCTCCATAAGATCTGTTAGCAGGTGTGTTCCTACTTTAATTTGTTCATTAATATACATTATATATATATATATATATATATATATATATATATATATATATATATATATATATATACATTAATAAGAATGTATTTTTTACCATATATAACAAGTTTTATTAATCATGCTCTCCCATCTCTATTCCTCCGTCCTTTCCACTACCTGATGAGGTATTGAATTATGTATTGCTATGGAGACTCCTCTGGATTTTGAATATGAAAAGGAATCTTGGTACCAAGTTGTATAAAATCTGTTCTGTAGATTAGGTATATGGTCTGTTCAAAAATGTGTCTCCTGAAATATGGCAATGCCGACCTTTTGTTTATGGAGAGAGTATAGGATCTGTGATCTTTTTATTGCAGAGTTTAGACCTCTAACATTGTAGGAACAAAATTTTATTGTCCCCATGAGGGTGAGAAGAAAGAGAAAAAAAAAAAAAAAAAAAAGAAAAACACTCAACAATCACACTCAACACACAATCTGATTCTCTCACTACCTACTTGATTCCTTAGAATCAATCTTACTTAGTAAGTTCCCTAATTAGGGAGATAAAACATGTCCCGCCCAGGCATAATATTCCATTAGAAACCTTTGTTCCCAAATAACACAAAAAGAAAATAAGAAAACAGGAAGGTGAGGGAGGGGGAAGGACACAAAGAGAGGGAAAGAAGAGAGAAAAGAGAAGGAGCAAAAAGAGAAAAAAAATCCTTTTTCTTTCTTTTTTCTTTACTTTACTTTACTTATTACAAATTAACCCCCCCCCCCACACACACACACACACACACAAACACACTCACACACCCTATACATTGAAAGTAGAAAAAGAGGGTAATGAAGGAAGACAGAAAGAAAGGAGGGGTAAATAACCAAGGCTTCAATGGCCAAACTAAGAATTTTGTAGACATGTCAGCTAAGACCACTATGGGCGCTGAAAACCCTAATGTGGTTATCGCGGTCAGCGCACAGAGGGGCCCGCACACACCAGGTAACAATAAAGAACTTTTCATCTACAGATTGCAGCTCAGAGCCCTGAGAGTTGCGTGAAGAAAAAACAGAATCTGATAACTTACAGTTAAGCATTTTGATATACAGGGCCCATCACCAACGCTATATATATCTATGTAATACAGGCGGGGGGGTGGGGTGGAGTTGGGAATGGGATAGCAGCATCTAACAAGGGGAGAGTCTTATCGTAATAACATAACCTGTTTGAGGGGGATAAAAAAAGGTTAGCAGTGTCCCAACATAACTAGGAACAGGGGGGACTTTACAGGTTTGGAACCTGAAAAAAAGAAAAATTGTTGGTCAAGGAGCATGAGGTGATCCAGCAGATGATTTAGAGGCTTCAGATCTAGAGCGTTTATTTTTCTTAGATTGCTGTTGCCAGCCTGTGGCGATAGGAAGGCCTGTGGTGGCTGCATGTAATAGCCATTCAGAGATGGAAATTTGCGGTAGTTAAAAAGTGCAGAGGAAGTTCGGGAGGTCTCCCAGAGTGCGGAGTGTTGCTGATTTTCTGTCATGCGATGCAAAAAGATGAAACGGGAAGCCCCAATGGTACTTAATTTGGTTAGCTTGTAGGGCTCCGGTAAGTGGCTTTAGAGCCCGGCACATGTCCAGGGTCAGCTTGGAGAGGTCTGGGAGTAACGTGACCCACGTGCCATTGAAATAAATGGCTTCTTGCGTGCAAGCTGCCTGCACGATGTCAGCTTTAACAGCATAAAAGTGTACCCTGCATAGCTTTTGGGAGCAGTTCATTAAACATAGCGGAAGCAGCGGAGCCTAGATCTTTAGTTTCCACGGATTCCGGGAGGCCACGTAATACGTATGTTGTTGCATCTAGCCCTATTATCCTAGGGATATATCAGCTGATGAATCTGCGAGGTATGTTCGTGTCGAATAGCCTTATGTGAGTTTAGTGTGGAAATTGTGTCTTCCACTGTGTGCTCGACATCTTCCAGGCTGTTGGTGACATCCTTGCGCAGTTCAGACATTTCTTGTTTGTATGAATGCTCAAGTCTTTTGACACAGGCTTCAAAATCATGTCTGGTTGGCAAGGCCTTAATGTAAGCCTCCATGTCCCAGCTGGTGTAGGAATGCTGTGAGTCAGAAGGGCAGCCAGAGAAGACTGAGGCGTGCTCTGACTCTGAAGGGGATCGGGTGTGCTGTCTGGTCCTCTTGTGGGAAGATGAGTGCTGTGAAGCTGAGCGCTGTGATGCCGCATGGAAGTCTGAGGACCGGGACGGCGCCATCTTGGGTGGGGGGTGGGGGGATGCTGGCGTTCTGACTCTAACCCAAACGGGTGAAAAAGCAACCGATCTCCCCTTCCTTGTGCTGGTCAGGGGTCTTGTGGCCCTCTCTCCCATTACCGACCTGCAAGGCTGTTGTAGGGACGCCGGGAGCCATTGATTGTCTGGTGTGTGTGGGAATCGAGGAAGGCAGGGTCCTATCTCTCCATGAGCTCGGCCACACCCCTCGGCTTGTAATTTACTTTGATATTTTAAGTACCTTCCTTAATTTTCATTAGTTCTTAAAACACACCTTTTACATTTACAAAAATAATGTATAATATTGAGTAGTCTACACAAAACGTTTAAGGTATGTGTATTTCCCTATGCTAATTGAGTTACATTTACTTATCTGTTCATTTAACTGAAATTTAAGCAGAGGTTTGCCAAATGTGTGACCGCACAATGATGCTGTAATTTTAAGTTTGACGTCTTTTGAAACTTTGAAAACCTGCACAAAGCAGTTCCCATACATTTGAGGCCCATCAGGACAAAAGAGCGTTAAGAGTGACAAGAATGTTTCCAAGTCACTACAAAGCCATGCAATGGCATTAAAAGGTGTAGAATTAACATTGAAAAAATTATCGTTCACATGCCTTAACCACTTCAATACAGGTTACTTACACACCCTAACTGCCCAGACCATTTTTCAGCTTTCAGCGCTCTCACACTTTGAATGCCAATTACTCAGTCATGCAACATTGTACCCAAACAAAATTTTTAACATTTTTTTTTCATACAAATAGAGCTTTCTTTTGGTGGTATTTAATCACCACTGGGTTTTTTATTTTTTGCGACATAAGTGAAAAAAAGAGCGAAAATTTTGAAAAAAAAAGGGCTCTGCTGGGGGACATGTGATTTATTGAGGGGCTCTGCTTGGAGACATGTGATTTATGGAGGGGCTCTGCTGGGGGATTTCTGATTTATGGAGGGGCTCTGCTGGGGGACTCCTGATTTTTGGAGGGGCTCTGCTGGGGGACATGTGATTTATGGAGGGGCTCTGCTGGGGGACATGTGATTTATGGAGGAGCTCTGCTGGGGGACATATGATTTATGGAGGGGCACTGCTGGGAGACATGTGATTTATGCAGGGGTACTGCTGAGGGACTTTGATTTATGGAAGGGCTCTGCTGGGGGACATATGATTTATGAGGGAGTTTTGCTGGGGGACATGTGATTTATGGAGGGGCTCTGCTGGGAGACATGTGATTTATGGAGGGGCTCTGCTGGAGGACTCCTGATTTATGGAGGGGCTCTGCTGGGAGACATTTGATTTATAGAGGGGCTTTACTGGGAGACATGTGATTTATGAAGGGGTTCTGCTGAGGGACATGTGATTTAAGGAGGGGCTCTGCTGGGAGACATTTGATTTATGGAGGGGATCTGCTGGGGGACTCCTGATTTATGGAGGGGCTCTGCTGGGAGACATGTGATTTATAGAGGGGCTCTGAAGGGGGAGTTCTGCTTTATGGAGAGGCTCTGCTGTGGGACATGTGATTTATGGAGGGGTTTTACTATGGGACATGTGATTTATGGAGGGGCTCTGCTGGGAGACATTTGATTTATAGAGGGGCTTTACTGGGAGACATGTGATTTATGAAGGGGTTCTGCTGAGGGACATGTGTTTTAAGGAGGGGCTCTGCTGGGAGACATTTGATTTATGGAGGGGATCTGCTGGGGGACTCCTGATTTATGGAGGGGCTCTGCTGGGAGACATGTGATTTATAGAGGGGCTCTGAAGGGGGAGTTCTGCTTTATGGAGAGGCTCTGCTGTGGGACATGTGATTTATGGAGGGGTTTTACTATGGGACATGTGATTTATGGAGGGGTTCTGCTGGGGGACTTCTGATTTATGGAGGGGCTCTGCTGGGGGACATGTGATTTAAGGAGGGGCTCTGCTGGGGGACATGTGATTTATGGAGGAGCTCTGCTGGGGGACATGTGATTTATGGAGGAGCTCTGCTGGGGGACATGTGATTTATGGAGGGGCTCTGCTGAGGGACTTTGATTTAAGGAAGGGCTCTGCTGGGGGACATGTGATTTATGAGGAGCTCTGCTGGGGGACATGTGATTTATGGAGGGGTTCTGCTGGGGGACTTCTGATTTATGGAGGGGATCTGCTGGGTGACATGTGATTTATGGAGGGGCTCTGCTGAGAGACATGTGATTTATAGAGGGGCTAGGCTGGGGAACTCCTGATTTATGGAGGGGCTCTGCTGGGAGACATGTGATTTTTGAAGGGGTTCTGCTGGGGGAAATGTGATTTATGGAGGGGCTCTGCCGGGAGACTTGTGATTTATGGAGGGGTTCTGCTGGGGGATTCCTGATTTATGGAGGGGCTCTGTTGGGAGACATGTGATTTATAGAGGTGCTCTGCTGGGAGACATGTGATTTATGGAGGGGTTTTGCTGGGGGACAAGAGATTTATGGAGGGATTCTGCTAGGGGACTTCTGATTTATGGAGGGGCTCTGCGGGGGAAATGTGATTTATGGAGGGGTTCTGCTGGGAACATGTGATTTATGGAGAGGTTCTGCTGGAGGACTTCTGATTTATGGATTGTCGCTGCTGGGAGACATGTGATTTATGGAGGGGCTCTGTTGGGAGACATGTGATTTATGGAGGGGCTCTGCTGGGGGAAATGTGATTTATGGAGTGGCTCGGCTGTGGGACTTCTGATTTATAGAGGGGCTCTGCTGCGGGACTCCTGATTTATGGAGGGGCTCTGCTGGGTAACTTCATATTTATGGAAGAGCGATGCTGGGGACTCCTGATTTATGGAGGGGCTCTGCGGGGGGAATCCTGATTTATGGATGTGTGATTTATGGAGGGGCTCTTCTGGGAGACATGTGATTTATGGAGTGGCTCTGCTGGGGGACTACTGATTTATGGAGGGGCTCTGCTGAGTGACATGTGATTTATGGAGAGGCTCTGCTGGGGGACATGTGATTTATGGAGGGCTCTGCTGGAGTAATTCTGGTTTAAGGAGTGGCTCTGCTGAGAAACATGTGATTTATGGAGGGGATTTGCTGGGGGGCTCCTGGTTTATAGAGGGGCTTTGCTGGGAGACATGTGATTTATGGTGGGGCTCTGCTGGGGGACTTCTGATTTATGGAGGGGCTCTGCTGGGGGACATGTGATTTATGGAGGGGCTCTGCTAGGAGACAGGTGATTTATGGAGGGGCTCTGCTGGGGCACTCCTGATTTAAGGAGGGGTTCTGCTGGGAGACATGTGATTTATGGAGGGGTTCTGCTGGGAAACATGTGATTTTATGGAGGTGCTCTGCTGGGAGACATGTGATTTATGGAAGGGCTCTCCTGGGAGACATGTCATTTATGGAGTGCCTCTGCTGGGTGAAATGTGATTTATGGAGTGGCTCTGTAGGGATACCTGTGATTTATGGAGGGGCTCTGCTGGGGAACTTCTGAATTATGGAGGGGATCTGCTGGGGGAACCCAGATTTATGGAGGGGCTCTGCTGGGAGAAATGTTTTTTATGGGGGGCTCTGCTGGGGGACTCCTGATTTATGAAGGGGCTCTGCTGGGAGACATGTGATTTATGGAGTGGATCTGCTGGGAGACATGTGATTTATGGAGGGGCTCTGCTGAGAGACATGTGATTTATGGAGGGGCTCTACTGGGGAACTCCTGATTTATGGAGGGGCTCTGCTGGGAGACACGTGATTTATGGAGGGGCTCTGCTGGGAGACATGTGATTTATGGTGGGGCTCTGCAGGGGGACTCCGAGTTTATGGAGGGGCTCTGCTGGGAGACATGTGATTTATGGAGGGCTCTTCTAGGGGACTCTTGATTTATGGATTGGTTCTGCTGGGAGACATGTGATTTTATGGAGGGGCTCTGCTGGGGGACATGTGATTTATGGAGGGGCTCTGCTGGGGGACATGTCATTTTATGGAGGGGCTCTGCTGGGAGACATGTGAATTATGGAGGGGCTTGGCTGGGGGACTCCTGTTTTATGGGGGGGCTCTGCTAGGGGATTCCTGATTTATGGAGGGGCTCTGCTGGGAGACATGTGTTTTATGGAGGGGCTCTGCTAGGGGACTGTTGACTAATGGAGGGGCTCTGCTGGAAGACATGTGATTTTATGGAAGGACAATGCTGGGGGACATGTGATTTATGGAGGGGCTCTGCTTGGGGGACATGTGATTTTATGGAGGGGCTCTGCTGGGGGACTTGTGATTTATGGTGGGGCTCTTCTGGGAGATATGTGATTTTATGAAGGGGCTCTGCTGGGGGACATGTGATTTATGGAGGGGCTCTGCTTGAAGACAAGTGATTTATGGAGGCAATCTGCTGGGGCACTCCTGATATAAAGAGAGGCTCTGCTGGGAGACATGTGATTTATGGAGGGGTTCTGCTGGAGACATGTGATTTCATGGAAGGGCTCTCCTGGGAGACATGTGATTTATGGAGGGCCTCTGCTGAGTGAAATGTGATTTATGGAGTGGCTCTGCTGGGAAACTTCTGATTTCTGGAGGGGATCTGCTGGGGGAATCTAGATTTATGGAGGGGCTCTTCTGGGGGACATGTGATTTATGGAGTGGCTCTGCTGTGGGACTTCTGATTTATAGAGGGGCTATGCTAGGGGACTTCTGATTTATGGAGGAGCTCTGCTGGGGGACTTCTGATTTATGGAGGGGCTCTGCTGGGGGACTTCTGATTTATGGAGGGGCTCTTCTGGGAGACATGTGATTTATGGAGGGGCTCTGCTTGGGGACATGTGATTTATGGAGTGGCTCTGCTGTGGGACATGTGATTTATGAAGGGGCTCAGCTGGGAGACATGTGATTTTATGGAGGGGCTCTGCTGGGGGACATGTGATTTATGGAGGGATCTGCAGGGAGACATGTGATTTTATGGAGGGGCTCTGCTGGGAGACATGTGATTGATGGAGGGGCTCTGCTTGGGGACTCCTGTTTTATGGAGGGGCTCTGCTGGGGGACTCCTGATTTATGGATGAGCTCTTCTGGGAGACATGTGATTTATGGAGGGGCTCTGCTGGGGGACATGTAATTTATGGAGTGGCTCTGCTGGGAGACATGTGATTTATGGAGTGGCTCTGCTGTGGGACTTCTGATTTATAGCGGTGCTCTGCTGCCTGACTCCTGATTTATGGTGGGGCTCTGCTAGGGGACTGTTGATTAATGGAGGGGCTCTGCTGGAAGACATGGGATTTTATGGAAGGGCAATGCTGGGGGACATGTGATTTATGGAGGGGCTCTGCTTGGGGGACATTTGATTTTATGGAGGGCCTCTGCTGGGGGACTTGTGATTTATGTTGGGGCTCTTCTGGGAGATATGTGATTTTATGGAGGGGCTCTGCTGGGGGACATGTGATTTATGGAGGGGCTCTGCTTGAAGACAGGTGATTTATGGAGGCAATCTGTTGGGGCACTCCCGATTTAAAGAGGGGCTCTGCTGGGAGACATGTGATTTATGGAGGGGCTCTGCTGGAGACATGTGATTTCATGGAAGGGCTCTCCTGGGAGAGATGTGATTTATGGAGGGCCTCTGCTGGGTGAAATGTGATTTATGGAGTGGCTCTGCTGGGGAACTTCTGATTTCTGGAGGGGATCTGCTGGGGGAATCTAGATATATGGAGGGGCTCTGCTAGGAGACATGTGATTTTATGGAGGGGCTCTGCTGGGGGACATGTAATGTATGGAGGGGCTCTGCTGGGAAACAGGTGATTTATGGAGGGGCTCTGCTGGGCGACTCCTGATTCATGGAGGGGCTCTGCTGGGAGACATGTGATTTTATGGATGGGCTCTGCTGGGGCACATGTGATTTATGAAGGAGCTCTGCTAGGAGACATGTGGTTTTATGGAGGCTCTCTGCTGGGGGACATGTGATTTATGGAGAGGCTCTGCTGAGAGACATGTGATTTAATGAGGGGCTCTGCTGGGGGACTCCTGTTTTATGGAGGGCCTCTGCTGGGTGACCTGTGATTTATGGAGGGGCTCTGCTGGGTGACCTGTGATTTATGGAGGGTCTCTACTGGGGGACATGCGATTTTGTGGAGGGCCTTTGCTGGGGGACTCCTCATTTATGGAGCGGCTCTGCTGGGGGACTCCTCATTTATGGAGTGGCTCTGCCAGGGGACTTCTGATTTATGGAGGGGATCTGCTGGGGGAATCCAGATTTATGGAGGGGCTCTGCTGGGAGAAATGTGTTTTATGGGGGGGCCCTGCTGGGGGATTTCTGATTTATGGAGGGGCTCTGCTGGGAGACATGTGATTTATGGTGGGGCTTTGCTGGAGGACTCCTGATTTATGGAGGGGCTCTGCTGGGAGACATGTGATTTTTTGGAGGGTCTCTGCTGGGGGACATGTGATTTATGGAGGGGCTCTCCTGGGAGACATGTGATTTTATGGAGCGGCTCTGCTGAGAGACATGTGATTTATGGAGGGGCTCTCCTGGGATACATGTGATTTATGGAGGGGCTCTACTGGGAGACAGGTGATTTAAGAAGGGGCTCTGCTGGGGTCTCCTGTTTTATGGAGGGGCTCTGCTGGGGGACTTCTGTTTTACGGGGGGGCTCTGCTGGGGGACTCCTGATTTATGGAGGGCCTTTGTTGGGGAAATCCTCATTTATGGTGGGGCTCTGCTGGGGGACTCCTGATTTATGGAGGGGCTCGGCTGGGAGACATGTGATTTATGGAGGGGCTCTTCTAGGGGACTCTAGATTTATAGAGGGGCTCTGCTGGGATACATGTGATTTTATGGAGGGGCTCTGCCTGGGGACATATTATTATATGGAGGGTATCTGCTGGGGGACATTTGATTTATGGAGGGTATCTGCTGGGGGACATTTGATTTATGGAAGGTCTCTACTGGGGGACATGCGATTTTATGGAGGGCCTTTGTTGGGGAAATCCTCATTTATGGAGGGGATCTGCTGGGGGAATCTAGATTTATGGAGGGGCTCTTCTGGGGGACATGTGATTTATGGAGTGGCTCTGCTGTGGGACTTCTGATTTATAGAGGGGCTCTGCTAGGGGACTTCTGATTTATGGAGGAGCTCTGCTGGGGGACTTCGTATTTATGGAAGAGCTCTGCTGGGGGACTTCTGATTTATGGAGGGGCTCTGCTGGGGGACTTCTGATTTATGGAGGGGCTCTGCTGGGGGACTACTGATTTATGGAGGGACTCTGCTAGGGGACTCCTGATTTATGGAGGCGCTCTTCTGGGAGACATGTGATTTATGGAGGGGCTCTGCTTGGGGACATGTGATTTATGGAGTGGCTCTGCTGTGGGACATGTGATTTATGAAGGGGCTCAGCTGGGAGACATGTGATTTTATGGAGGGGCTCTGCTGGGGGACATGTGATTTATGGAGGGATCTGCAGGGAGACATGTGATTTTATGGAGGGGCTCTGCTGGGAGACATGTGATTGATGGAGGGGCTCTGCTTGGGGACTCCTGTTTTATGGAGGGGCTCTGCTGGGGGACTCCTGATTTATGGATGAGCTCTTCTGGGAGACATGTGATTTATGGAGGGGCTCTGCTGGGGGACATGTAATTTATGGAGTGGCTCTGCTGGGAGACATGTGATTTATGGAGTGGCTCTGCTGTGGGACTTCTGATTTATAGCGGTGCTCTGCTGCGTGACTCCTGATTTATGGAGGGGCTCTGCTAGGGGACTGTTGATTAATGGAGGGGCTCTGCTGGAAGACATGGGATTTTATGGAAGGGCAATGCTGGGGGACATGTGATTTATGGAGGGGCTCTGCTTGGGGGACATTTGATTTTATGGAGGGGCTCTGCTGGGGGACTTGTGATTTATGTTGGGGCTCTTCTGGGAGATATGTGATTTTATGGAGGGGCTCTGCTGGGGGACATGTGATTTATGGAGGTGCTCTGCTTGAAGACAGGTGATTTATGGAGGCAATCTGCTGGGGCACTCCCGATTTAAAGAGGGGCTCTGCTGGGAGACATGTGATTTATGGAGGGGCTCTGCTGGAGACATGTGATTTCATGGAAGGGCTCTCCTGGGAGAGATGTGATTTATGGAGGGCCTCTGCTGGGTGAAATGTGATTTATGGAGTGGCTCTGCTGGGGAACTTCTGATTTCTGGAGGGGATCTGCTGGGGGAATCTAGATATATGGAGGGGCTCTGCTAGGAGACATGTGATTTTATGGAGGGGCTCTGCTGGGGGACATGTGATGTATGGAGGGGCTCTGCTGGGAAACAGGTGATTTATGGAGGGGCTCTGCTGGGCGACTCCTGATTCATGGAGGGGCTCTGCTGGGAGACATGTGATTTTATGGATGGGCTCTGCTGGGGCACATGTGATTTATGAAGGAGCTCTGCTAGGAGACATGTGGTTTTATGGAGGCTCTCTGCTGGGGGACATGTGATTTATGGAGGGGCTCTGCTGAGAGACATATGATTTAATGAGGGGCTCTGCTGGGGGACTCCTGTTTTATGGAGGGCCTCTGCTGGGTGACCTGTGATTTATGGAGGGGCTCTGCTGGGTGACCTGTGATTTATGGAGGGTCTCTACTGGGGGACATGCGATTTTATGGAGGGCCTTTGCTGGGGGACTCCTCATTTATGGAGCGGCTCTGCTGGGGGGACTCCTCATTTATGGAGTGGCTCTGCCAGGGGACTTCTGATTTATGGAGGGGATCTGCTGGGGGAATCCAGATTTATGGAGGGGCTCTGCTGGGAGAAATGTGTTTTATGGGGGGGCCCTGCTGGGGGATTTCTGATTTATGGAGGGGCTCTGCTGGGAGACATGTGATTTATGGTGGGGCTTTGCTGGAGGACTCCTGATTTATGGAGGGGCTCTGCTGGGAGACATGTGATTTTTTGGAGGGTCTCTGCTGGGGGACATGTGATTTATGGAGGGGCTCTCCTGGGAGACATGTGATTTTATGGAGGGGCTCTGCTGAGGGACATGTGATTTATGGAGGGCTCTCCTGGGATACATGTGATTTATGGAGGGGCTCTACTGGGAGACAGGTGATTTAAGAAGGGGCTCTGCTGGGGTCTCCTGTTTTATGGAGGGGCTCTACTGGGGGACTTCTGTTTTACGGGGGGGCTCTGCTGGGGGACTCCTGATTTATGGAGGGGCTCTGCTGGGAGACAAGTGATTTATGGTGGGGCTCTGCTGGGGGACTCCTGATTTATGGAGGGGCTCGGCTGGGAGACATGTGATTTATGGAGGGGCTCTGCTAGGGGACTCTAGATTTATGGAGGGGCTCTGCTGGGAGACATGTGATTTATGTAGGGGCTCTGCTAGGGGACTCTTGATATATGGAGGGGCTCTGCTGGGAGACATGTGATTTTATGGAGGGGCTCTGCTGGGTGACCTGTGATTTATGGGGGGCTCTGCTGGGAGACATGTGATTTTATGGAGGGGCTCTGCTGGGAAACAGGTGATTTAGGGAGGGGCCCTGCTGATTTAAGGAGGGGCTCTGCTGGGAGACATATGATTTATGGAGGGGCTCTACTGGGAGACATGTGATTTATGGATGGGATATGCTGGGGGACTCCTGTTTTATGGAGGGGCACTGCTGGGTGACCTGTGATTTATGGAGGGGCTCTGCTGGGAGACATGTGATTTATGGAGGTGCTCTGCTGGGGGAATCCATATTTATGGAGGGGCTCTGCTGGGTGACCTGTGATTTATGGAGGGGCT
This sequence comes from Aquarana catesbeiana, assembly GCF_042186555.1. NCBI lineage: Eukaryota > Metazoa > Chordata > Amphibia > Anura > Ranidae > Aquarana > Aquarana catesbeiana. Next base: position 127,313,640 of record NC_133330.1, read on the forward strand.
CTGCTGGGTGACATGTGATTTATGGAGGGTCTCTACTGGGGGACATGCAATTTTATGGAGGGCCTTTGCTGGGGGACTCCTCATTTATGGAGCGGCTCTGCTGGGGGACATGTGATTTATGGAGGGGCTCTGGTGGGAAACAGGTGATTTATGGAGGGGTTCTGCTAGGGCACTCCTGATTTAAGGAGGGGCTCTGCTAGGAGACATGTGATTTATGGAGGGGCTCTGCTGGGAGACATGTGATTTATGGAGGGGATATGCTAGGGGACATGTGATTTATGGAGGGGCTCTGCTGGGGGATGTGTGATGTATAGAGGGGCTCTTCTGGAGGACATGTGATTTATGGAGGGGCTTTGCTTGGGGATATGTAATTTTATGGAGGGTCTCTGCTGGGTGACATGTGATTTATGGAGGGCCTCTGCTGGTAGACATGTGATTTTATAAAGGGGCTCAGCTGGGGGACATGTGATTTATGGAGGGGCTCTGCTGGGGGACTCTTGATTTATGAAGGGGATCTGCTGGGAGATATGTGATTTATGGAGGGGCTCTGCTGAGAGACATGTGATTTATGGAGGAGCTCTGCTGGGAGACATGTGATTTATGGAGGGGCTCTGCTGGGGGACTCCTGTTTTATGGAGCGGCATTGCTGGGTGACCTGTGATTTATGGAGGGGCTCTGCTGGGTGACATGTGAATTATGGAGGGTCTCTACCGGGGGACATGTGATTTTATGGAGGGCCTTTGCTGGGGGACTCCTCATTTATGGAGGGGCTCTGTTGGGGGAGACATGTGATTTATGGAGAGGCTCTGCTGGGGGACATGTGATTTATGGAGGGGCTCTGCTGGGAGACATGTGATTTTATGGAGGGGCTCTGCTGGGGGACATGTGATTTTATGGAGGGGCTCTGCTGGGAGACATGTGATTTATGGTGGGTCTCTGCTGGGGGACTCCTGATTTATGGAGGGGCTCTTCTGGGAGACATGTGATTTTATGGAGGGGCTCTGCTGGGAGACATGCAATTTATGGAGGGGATATGCTAGGGGACATGTTATTTATGGAGGGGCTCTGCTAGGGGACATGTGATTTATGGAGGGGCTCTGCTGGAGGACATGTGATTTTAAGGAGGGTCTCTGGTGGGGGACATGTGATTTATGGAGGGGCTCTGCTGGAAGACATGTGAATTTATGGAGGGGCTCAGCTGGGGGACATGTGATTTATGGAGGGGCTCTGCTGGGGGACATGTGATTTATGGAGGAGCTCTGCTCTGAGACATGTGGTTTTATGGAGGGGCTCTGCTGGGGGACATGTGATTTATGGAGGGGCTCTGCTGGGAGACATGTGATTTATGGAGGGGCTCAGCTGGGGGACATGTGATTTATGGAGGGGCTCGGCAGGGAGACTTGTGATTTAGGAAGGGGCTCTGCTGGGGGACTTTTGATTTATGGAGGGGTTCTGCTGGGGGACATGTGATTTTATGGAGGGGCTCTGCTTAGAGACATGTGATTTTATGGATGGGCTTTGCTGGGTGACCTGTAATTTATGGAGGGGCTCTGCTGGGGGACATGTGATTTATGGAGGGGCTCTGCTGGGAGAAATGTGATTTTATGGAGAGGCTCTGCTGGGGGAGATATGATTTATGAAGGGTCTCTGCTGGGATACATGTCATTTATGGAGAGGCTCTGCTGGGGGAGTTCTGAGTTAAGGAGGGGCTCTGCTGGGGCGATCCCCATTTATGGGGGGGCTCTGCAGGGATATATGTGATTTATGGAAGGGCTATGCTGGGAGACATGTGATTTATGGAGGGTCTCTGCTGAGTGACATATAATATATGGAGTGGCTCTGTAGGGATACATGTGATGTATGGAGGGGCTCTACTGGGAGACACGTGATTTATGGATGGGCTCTTTTGGGGGACTTCAAATTTATGGAGGGATCTGCTGGGGGAATCCTGATTTATGGAGGGGCTCTGCTGGGAGAAATGCGATTTATGGAGGTGCTCTGCTGGGAGACATTTGATTTATGGAGCGGCCCTGCTGGGAGACATGTGATTTATGGAGGGGCTCTACTGGGTGACATGTGATTTATGGAGGGGCTCTGCTGGGTGATGTGATTTATGGAGGGTCTCTGCTGAAGGAAAGTGATTTGATGGAGGGGCCCTGCTGGGGATGTATGGAGGGGCTCTGCTGGGTGACTACTGATTTATGGAGGGGCTCTGCTAGGGGACATGTTATTTATGGATGAGCCCTGCTGGGGGACTCCTCATTTATGGAGGGGCTCTGCTGGGGGACTTTTGATTTATAGAAGGGCCCTGCTGGGGGACTCCTGATTCGTGGAGGGGCTCTGCTGGGGGACTTCTAATTTATGGAGGGGCTCTGCTGGGAGACATGTGATTTATGGTGGGGCTCTGCTGGGGGACTCCTGATTTATGGAGGGGCTCTGTTGGGAGACATGTGATTTTATTGAGGGGCTCTGCTGGGAGACATGTATCTTATGGAGGGGATATGCTAGGGGACATGTGATTTATGGAGGGGCTCTGTTGGGGGACATGGGATTTTAATGAGGGTCTCTGCTGGGGGACATGTGATTTATGGAGGGGCTCTGCTGGGGGACATGTGATTTATGGAGGAGCTCTGCTGGGAGATATGTGGTTTTATGGATGGGCTCTGCTGGGGGACTTTTGATTTATAGAAGGGCCCTGCTGGGGGACTACTGATTCGTGGAGGGGCTCTGCTGGGGCACTTCTAATTTATGGAGGGGCTCTGCTGGGAGACATGTGATTTTATTGAGGGGCTCTGCTGGGAGTCATGTATCTTATGGAGGGGATATGCTAGGGGGACATGTGATTTTAATGAGTGTCTCTGCTGGGGGACATGTGATTTATGGAGGGGCTCTGCTAGGGAGACATGTGATTTTATAGAGGGGCTCAGCTGGGGGACATGTGATTTATGGAGGAGCTTTGCTGGGAGACATGTGGTTTAATGGATGGACTCTGCTGGGGGACATGTGATTTTATGGAGGGGCTAAGCTGGGGGACATGTGATTTATGGAGGGGCTCTGCTGGGGGACTCCTGATTTATGGAGGGGCTCTGCTGGGAGACATGTGATTTATGGAAGGGCCCTGCTGAGAGAGGTGATTTTATGGATTCCTCTGCTGGGGGACATGTGATTTATGGAGGAGCTCTGCTGGGAGACATGTGGTTTTATGGATGGGCTCAGCTGGGGGACATGTGATTTATGAAGGGACTCTGCTGGGAGACATGTGATTTATGGAGGGGCTCTGCTGGGGGACTCCTATTTTATGGAGGGGCTCTGCTGAGAGACATGTGATTTTATGGATGGGCTCTGTTTGGGGACATGTGATTTATGGAGGGTCTCTGCTGGGGGACATACGATTTTATGGAGGACCTCTGCTGGGTGACATGTGATTTATGGATGTGCTCTGCTGGGGGATATGTGATTTATGGATGGGCTCTGCTTAGAGACATGTGATTTTATGGATAGGCCCTGCTTGGGGACATGTGATTTTTGGAGGAGCTCTGCTTGGAGACATGTGGATTAATGGAGGGGCTCTGCTGGGGGACATGTGATTTATGGAGGGGCTCTGCTGGGAGACCTGTGTTTTATGGAGGGGCTCTGCCTGGGGACATGTGAATTATGGAGGGGCTCTGCTGGGGGACTCATGTTTTATGGAGGGGCTCTGCTGGGGGACTCCTGATTTATGGAGGGGCTCTGCTAGGGGACTCTTGTTTTATGGAGGGGCTCTGCTGGGGAACATGTCATTTATGGAGGGGCTCTGCTGCGAGACATGTGATATTATGGAGGGGCTCAGCTGGGGACATGTGATTTATAGAGGGGCTCTGCTGGGAGACATGTGATTTATGGAGGGGCTCTGCTGGGAGACATGTGATTTATTTAGGGGCTCTGCTGGGAGACATGTATCTTATGGAGGGGATATGCTAGGGGACATGTGATTTATGGAGGGCCTCTGCTGGGGGACATGGGATTTTAATGAGGGTCTCTGCTGGGGGACATGTGATTTATGGAGGGGCTCTGCTGGGGGACTCATCATTTATGGAGGGGCTCTGTTGGGAGACATGTGATTTATGGAGGGGCTCTGCTGGGTGACATGTGATTTATGGAGGGGCTCTGCTGGGAGACATGTGATTTATGGAGGGGCTCAGCTGGGGGACATGTGATTTATGGAGGGGCTCTGCTGGGATACATGGGATTTTATGGAGAGGCTCTGCTGGGGGACATGTGATTTTATGGAGGGCCTCTGCTGGGTGACATGTGATTTATGGATGGGCTCTGCTGGGGGATATGTGATTTATTGAGGGGCTCTGCTCTGGGACATGTGATTTATGGAGGGGCTCTGTTGGGAGACGTGATTTCATGGAGGGGCTCTGCTGGGGAACATGTGATTTATGGAGGGGCTCTGCTGGGAGACATGTGATTTATGGAGGGGCTCTGCTGGAGGACTCATGTTTTATAGAGTGGCTCTGCTGGGGGACTTCTGTTTTATGGGGGGGCTCTGCTGGGGGACTCCTGATTTATGGAGGGGCTCTGCTAGGAGACATGTGATTTTTGGAGGGGCTCTGCTAGGGGACTCTTGTTTTCTGGAGGGGCTCTGCTTGGGGACATGTGATTTATGGAGGGGCTCTGCTGGGGGACATGTGATTTTATGGAGGGGCTCTGCTGGGGAAGATGTGATTGATGGAGGGGCTCTGCTGGGGGACATGTGATTTATGGAGGGGCTCTGCTGGGGGACATGTGATTTTATGGAGGGTCTCTGCTGGGGGACATGGATTTTATGGAGGGGCTCTGCTGGGAGACATGTGATATTATGGAGGGGCTCATCTGGGGACATGTGATTTATAGAGGGGCTCTGCTGGGAGACATGTGATTTATGGAGGGGCTCTGCTGGGAGACATACGATTTTATGGAGGGGCTCTGCTGGGAGACATGTGATTTTATGGAGGGGCTCTGCTGGGGGATATGTGATTTTATGGAGGGGCTCTGCTGGGGGATATATGAATTATGAAGGGTCTCTGCTGAGAGACATGTGATTTTATGGATGGGCTCTGCTGGGGCACATGTGATTTATGGAGGAGCTCTGCTGGGAGACATGTGTTTTATGGAGGGGCTCTGCCTGGGAGACATGTGATTTATGGAGGGGCTCTGCTGGGAGACATGTGATTTATGGAGGGGCTCTGCTGCGGGACTCCTGATTTAAGGAGGGGCTCTGCTGGGAGACATGTGATTTATGGAGGGGCTCTGCTGAGAGACATGTGATTTTATGGATGGGCTCTGCTGGGGCACATGTGATTTATGGAGGAGCTCTGCTGGGAGACATGTGTTTTATGGAGGGGCTCTGCCTGGGGACATGTGATTTATGGAGGGGCTCTGCCTTGAGACATGTGATTTATGGAGGGGCTCTGATCGGGGACTCCTGTTTATGGAGGGGCTCTGCTGGGTGACCTGTGATTTATGGAGGGGCTCTGCTGGGTGACATGTGATTTATGGAGGGTCTGTACTGGGGGACATGAGATTTTATGGAGGGGATTTGCTGGGGGACTCCTCATTTATGGAGGGGCTCTGCTGGGGGCTCCTCATTTATGGAGGGGCTCTGCTCAGAGACATGTGATTTATGGTGGGGCTCCGCTGGGGGACTCCAGATTTATGGAGGGACTCAGTTGGGAGACATGTGATTTATGGAGGGGCTCTGCTAGGCGACTATTGATATATGGAGGGGCTCTGCTTGGAGACATGTGATTTTATGGAGGGCTCTGCTGGGGGACATGTGATTTTATGGAAAGGCTCTGCTGGGGGACTTGTGATTTATGGGGGGCTCTGCTGGGGGACATGTGATTTATGGAGGGGCTCTGCTGGGAAACAGGTGATTTATGGAGGCGCTCTGCTAGGGGATATGTGATTTATAGAGGGGCTCTTCTGAGGGACATGTGATTTATGGAGGGGCTCTGCTGGGATACTTGTGATTTATGGAGGGGCTCTGCTGGGGGATTCTTGATTTATGGAGGGGCTCTGCTGGGAAACGTGATTTATGGAGGGGCTCTGCTGAAAGACATGTGATTTTATGGATGGGCTCTGCTGGGGGACATGTGATTTATGGAGGAGCTCTGCTGGGAGACATGTGATTTATGGAGGGGCTCTGCTGGGGGACTCCTGTTTTATGGAGCGGCTCTGCTGGGTGAACTGTGATTTATGGAGGGGCTCTGCTGGGTGACATGTGATTTATGGAGGGTCTCTCCTGGGGGATATGCGATTTTATGAAGGGCCTTTGCTGGGGGACTCCTCATTTATGGAGGGGCTCTGCTGGGGCACATGTGATTTATGGAGGGGCTCTGCTGGGAGACATGTGATTTTATGGAGGGGCTCTGCTGGGGGACATATGAATTATGAAGGGTCTCTGCTGAGAGACATGTGATTTTATGGATGGGCTCTGCTGGGGCACATGTGATTTATGGAGGAGCTCTGCTGGGAGACATGTGTTTTATGGAGGGGCTCTGCCTGGGGACATGTGAATTATGGAGGGGCTCTGCTGGGAGACATGTGATTTATGGAGGGGCTCTGCTGGGGGACTCCTGTTTATGGAGGGGCTCTGCTGGGTGACCTGTGATTTATGGAGGGGCTCTGCTGGGTGACATGTGATTTATGGAGGGTCTGTACTGGGGAACAATGCGATTTTATGGAGGGCCTTTGCTGGGGGTCTCCTCATTTATGGAGGGGCTCTGCTGGGGGACTCCTCATTTATGGAGGGGCTCTGCTGGGAAACATGTGATTTATGGAGGGGTTCTGCTGGGGGACAAGTAATTTATGGAGGGGCTCTGCTGGGAGATATGTGATTTTATGGAGGAGCTCTGCTGGGGGACATATGATTTATTAAGGGGCTCTGCTGGGAGACATGTGATTTATGGTGGGGCTATGCTGGGGGACTCCTGATTTATGGTGGGGTTCTTCTGGGTGACAAGTGATTTTATGGAGGGGCTCTGCTGGGAGACATGCAATATATGGAGGGGATATGCTAGGGGACATGTGATTTATGGAGGGGCTCTGCTGGGGGACATATGATTTATGGAGGGGCTCTGCTGGAGGACATGTGATTTTATGGAGGGTCTCTGCTTGGGGACATGTGATTTATGGAGGGGCTCTGCTGGGAGACATGGACATGTAATTTATGAAGGGGCTCTGCAGGGAGACTTGTGATTTAGGAAGGGGCTCTGCTGGGGGACTTTTGATTTATGGAGGGGCTCTGCTGGGTGATATGTGATTTATGGATGGGCTCTGCTTAGAGACATGTGATTTTATGGATAGGCCCTGCTTGGGGACATGTGATTTTTGGAGGAGCTCTGCTTGGAGACATGTGGATTTATGGAGGGGCTCTGCTGGGGGACATGTGATTTATGGAGGGGCTCTGCTGGGAGACATGTGATTTATGGAGCAGCTCTGCTGGGGGACTCTTGTTTTTTGGAGCGGCTCTGCTGGGTGACCCGTGATTTATGGAGGGGCTCTGCTGGGTGACATGTGATTTATGGAGGGGCTCTGCTGGGGGATATGTGATTTTATGGAGGGGCCCTGCTGGGGGACATGTGATTTTATGGAGGAGCTCTGCTGGGGGACATATGATTTATTAAGGGGCTCTGCTGGGAGACATGTGATTTATGGTGGGGCTCTGCTGGGGGACTCCCTATTTATGGTGGGGTTCTTCTGGGTGACAAGTGATTTTATGGAGGGGCTCTGCTGGGAGACATGTGATTTATGGAGGGGCTCTGTTGGGGGACATGTGATTTATGGAGGGGCTCTGCTGGGAGAAGTTTGATTTTATGGAGGGGCTCTGCTGGGGGACATGTGATTTTAGGGAGGGGCTCTGCTGGGGGACATATGATTTATGAAGGGTCTCTGCTGGGAGACATGTCATTTATGGAGAGGCTCTGCTGGGGGAGTTCTGATTTATGGAGGGGCTCTGCTGGGGCGATCCCGATTTATGGGGGTGCTCTGCTGGGAGATATGTGATTTATGGAAGGGCTATGCTGGGAAATATGTGATTTAAGGAGTGCCTCTGCTGGGTGACATGTAATTTATGGAGTGGCTCTGTAGGGATACATTTGATGTATGGAGGGGCTCTGCTGGGACACACGTGATTTATGGAGGGGCTCTTCTGGGGGACTTCAAATTTATGGAGGGATCTGCTGGGGGAATTCTGATTTATGGAGGGTCTCTGCTGGGAGAAATGCGATTTATGAAGGGGCTCTGCTAGGAGACATTTGATTTATGGAGCTGCCCTGCTGGGAGACGTGATTTATGGAGGGGTTCTGCTGGGTGACATGTGATTTATGGAGAAGCTCTGCTGGGTGACGTGATTTATGTAGGGTTTCTGATGGAGGAAAGCAATTTCATGGAGGGGCCTTGTTGGGAATGTATGGAGGGGCTCTGCTGGGGGACTACTGATTTATGGAGGGGCTCTGCTAGGGAACATGTGATTTATGGATGAGCCCTGCTGGGGGACTCCTCATTTATGGAGGTGATCTGCTGGGGGATTTTTGATTTATGGAAGGGCCCTGCTGGGGGACTCCTGATTAATGGAGGGGCTCTGCTGGTTGACTTCTAATTAATGGAGGGGCTCTGCTGGGAGACATGTGATTTATGGAGGGGCTCTGCTGGGGGACTTCTGTTTTATGGGGGGCTCTGCTGGGGGATTCCTAATTTATGGAGGGGCTCTGCTGAGAGACATGTGATTTATGGTGGGGCTCTACTGGGGGACTCCTGATTTATAGAGGGGCTCTGCTGGGAGACATGTGATTTATGGAGGGGCTCTGCTGAGAGACATTTGATTTTATGGATAGGCTCTGCTGGGGGACATGTGATGTATGGAGGGGCTCTGCTGGGAGACATGTGATTTATGGAGGGGCTCTGCTTAGAGACGTGATTTTATGGATGGGCTCTGCTGGGGGACATGTGATTTATGGAGGAGCTCTGCTGGGGGACATGTGATTTATGGAGGGGCTCTGCTGGGAGACATGTGATTTATGGAGTGGTTCTGCTGGGAGACTCCTGTTTTACGGAGCGGCTCTGCTGGGTGACCTGTGATTTATGGCGGGGCTTTGCTGGGTGACATGTGATTTATGGAGGGTCTCTCCTGGAGGACATGCAATTTTATGGAGGTGCTCTGATGGGGGACTCCTCATTTATGGAGGGGCTCTGCAGGGAGACATGTGATTTATGGAGGGGCTCTGCTCGGGGACATGTGATTTATGGAGGGGCTCTGCTGGGAGAAATGTGATTTTATGGAGGAGCTCTGCTGGGGGACATGTGATTTTATGGAGGGGCTCTGATGGGGGACATATGATTTATGAATGGTCTCTGCTGGGAGACATGTCATTTATGGAGATGCTCTGCTGGGGGGTGTTCTGATTAATGGAGGGGCTCTGCTGGGATGATCCTGATTTATGGGGGGCTCTGATGGGAGATAAGTGATTTATGGAAGGGCTATGCTGGGAGACATGTGATTTATGGAGGGCCTCTGCTGGGTGACATGTAATCTATGTAGTGGCTCTCTAGGGATACATGTGATGTATGGAGGGGCTCTTCTGGGGGACTTCAAATTTATGGAGGGATCTGCTGGGGGAATTCTGATTTATGGAGGGTCTCTGCTGGGAGAAATGCGATTTATGGAGGGCCTCTGCTGGGAGACATTTGATTTATGGAGCTGCCCTGCTGGGAGACGTGATTTATGGAGGGGCTCTGCTGGGGGACTGCTGATGTATGGAGGGGCTCTGCTGGGAGACATTAGATTTATGGAGGGAGGGGCTCTGCTGGGGACATGTGATTTTATGGAGGGGCTCAGCTGGGGGACATGTGATTTATGGAGGAGCTTTGCTGGGAGACATGTGGTTTAATGGATGGACTCTGCTGGGGGACATGTGATTTTATGGAGGGGCTAAGCTGGGGGACATGTGATTCATGGAGAGGCTCTGCTGGGGGACTCCTGATTTATGGAGGGGCTCTGCTGGGAGACATGTGATTTATGGAAGGGCCCTGCTGAGAGAGGTGATTTTATGGATTCCTCTGCTGGGGGACATGTGATTTATGGAGGAGCTCTGCTGGGAGACATGTGGTTTTATGGATGGGCTCAGCTGGGGGACATGTGTTTTATGAAGGGGCTCTGCTGGGAGACATGTGATTTATGGAGGGGCTCTGCTGGGGGACTCCTATTTTATGGAGGGGCTCTGCTGAGAGACATGTGATTTTATGGATGGGCTCCGTTTGGGGACATGTGATTTATGGAGGGTCTCTGCTGGGGGACATACGATTTTATGGAGGGCCTCTGCTGGGTGACATGTGATTTATGGATGTGCTCTGCTGGGGGATATGTGATTTATTGAGGGGCTCTGCTGGGGGACCTGTGATTTTAATGAGGGGCTCTGCTGGGGGACATATGATTTATAGAGGGGCTCTGTTGGGAGACATGTGATTTGATGGAGGGGCTCTGCTGGGGAAGATGTGATTTATGGAGGGGCTCTGCTGGGAGACATGTGATTCATGGAGGGGCTCTGCTGGGGGACTCATGTTTTATGGAGGGGCTCTGCTGGGGGACTCCTGATTTATGGAAGGGCTCTGCTGGGAGACATGTGATTTATGGAGTGGCTCTGCTAGGGGACTCTTGTTTTATGGAGGGGCTCTGCTGGGGAACATGTCATTTATGGAGGGGCTCTGCTGAGAGACATTTGATTTTATGGATAGGCTCTGCTGGGGGACATGTGATGTATGGAGGGGCTCTGCTGGGAGACATGTGATTTATGGAGGGGCTCTGCTTAGAGACGTGATTTTATGGATGGGCTCTGCTGGGGGACATGTGATTTATGGAGGAGCTCTGCTGGGGGACATGTGATTTATGGAGGGGCTCTGCTGGGAGACATGTGATTTATGGAGTGGTTCTGCTGGGAGACTCCTGTTTTACGGAGCGGCTCTGCTGGGTGACCTGTGATTTATGGCGGGGCTTTGCTGGGTGACATGTGATTTATGGAGGGTCTCTCCTGGAGGACATGCAATTTTATGGAGGTGCTCTGATGGGGGACTCCTCATTTATGGAGGGGCTCTGCAGGGAGACATGTGATTTATGGAGGGGCTCTGCTGGGGGACATGTGATTTATGGAGGGGCTCTGCTGGGAGAAATGTGATTTTATGGAGGAGCTCTGCTGGGGGACATGTGATTTTATGGAGGGGCTCTGATGGGGGACATATGATTTATGAATGGTCTCTGCTGGGAGACATGTCATTTATGGAGATGCTCTGCTGGGGGGTGTTCTGATTAATGGAGGGGCTCTGCTGGGATGATCCTGATTTATGGGGGGCTCTGATGGGAGATAAGTGATTTATGGAAGGGCTATGCTGGGAGACATGTGATTTATGGAGGGCCTCTGCTGGGTGACATGTAATCTATGTAGTGGCTCTCTAGGGATACATGTGATGTATGGAGGGGCTCTTCTGGGGGACTTCAAATTTATGGAGGGATCTGCTGGGGGAATTCTGATTTATGGAGGGTCTCTGCTGGGAGAAATGCGATTTATGGAGGGCCTCTGCTGGGAGACATTTGATTTATGGAGCTGCCCTGCTGGGAGACGTGATTTATGGAGGGGCTCTGCTGGGGGACTGCTGATGTATGGAGGGGCTCTGCTGGGAGACATTAGATTTATGGAGGGAGGGGCTCTGCTGGGGACATGTGATTTTATGGAGGGGCTCAGCTGGGGGACATGTGATTTATGGAGGAGCTTTGCTGGGAGACATGTGGTTTAATGGATGGACTCTGCTGGGGGACATGTGATTTTATGGAGGGGCTAAGCTGGGGGACATGTGATTCATGGAGAGGCTCTGCTGGGGGACTCCTGATTTATGGAGGGGCTCTGCTGGGAGACATGTGATTTATGGAAGGGCCCTGCTGAGAGAGGTGATTTTATGGATTCCTCTGCTGGGGGACATGTGATTTATGGAGGAGCTCTGCTGGGAGACATGTGGTTTTATGGATGGGCTCAGCTGGGGGACATGTGTTTTATGAAGGGGCTCTGCTGGGAGACATGTGATTTATGGAGGGGCTCTGCTGGGGGACTCCTATTTTATGGAGGGGCTCTGCTGAGAGACATGTGATTTTATGGATGGGCTCCGTTTGGGGACATGTGATTTATGGAGGGTCTCTGCTGGGGGACATACGATTTTATGGAGGGCCTCTGCTGGGTGACATGTGATTTATGGATGTGCTCTGCTGGGGGATATGTGATTTATTGAGGGGCTCTGCTGGGGGACCTGTGATTTTAATGAGGGGCTCTGCTGGGGGACATATGATTTATAGAGGGGCTCTGTTGGGAGACATGTGATTTGATGGAGGGGCTCTGCTGGGGAAGATGTGATTTATGGAGGGGCTCTGCTGGGAGACATGTGATTCATGGAGGGGCTCTGCTGGGGGACTCATGTTTTATGGAGGGGCTCTGCTGGGGGACTCCTGATTTATGGAAGGGCTCTGCTGGGAGACATGTGATTTATGGAGTGGCTCTGCTAGGGGACTCTTGTTTTATGGAGGGGCTCTGCTGGGGAACATGTCATTTATGGAGGGGCTCTGCTGGGGGACATGTGATTTTATGGAGGGTCTCTGCTGGGGGACATGTATTTTATGGAGGGGCTCTGCTGCGAGACATGTGATATTATGGAGGGGCTCAGCTGGGGACATGTGATTTATAGAGGGGCTCTGCTGGGAGACACGTGATTTATGGAGGGGCTCTGCTTGGAGACATGTGATTTATTTAGGGGCTCTGCTGGGAGACATGTATCTTATGGAGGGGATATGCTAGGGGACATGTGATTTATGGAGGGGCTCTGCTGGGGGACATGGGATTTTAATGAGGGTCTCTGCTGGGGGACATGTGATTTATGGAGGGGCTCTGCTGGGGGACTCATCATTTATGGAGGGGCTCTGTTGGGAGACATGTGATTTATGGAGGGGCTCTGCTGGGTGACATGTGATTTATGGAGGGGCTCTGCTGGGAGACATGTGATTTATGGAGGGGCTCAGGTGGGGGACATGTGATTTATGGAGGGGCTCTGCTGGGAGACATGGGATTTTATGGAGAGGCTCTGCTGGGGGACATGTGATTTTATGGAGGGCCTCTGCTGGGTGACATGTGATTTATGGATGGGCTCTGCTGGGGGATATGTGATTTATTGAGGGGCTCTGCTGGGGGACATGTGATTTATGGAGGGGCTCTGTTGGGAGACGTGATTTCATGGAGGGGCTCTGCTGGGGAACATGTGATTTATGGAGGGGCTCTGCTGGGAGACATGTGATTTATGGAGGGGCTCTGCTGGAGGACTCATGTTTTATAGAGTGGCTCTGCTGGGGGACTTCTGTTTTATGGGGGGCTCTGCTGGGGGACTCCTGATTTATGGAGGGGCTCTGCTAGGAGACATGTGATTTTTGGAGGGGCTCTGCTAGGGGACTCTTGTTTTCTGGAGGGGCTCTGCTTGGGGACATGTGATTTATGGAGGGGCTCTGCTTGGGGACATGTGATTTATGGAGGGGCTCTGCTGGGGGACATGTGATTTTATGGAGGGGCTCTGCTGGGGAAGATGTGATTGATATAGGGGCTCTGCTGGGGGACATGTGATTTATGGAGGGGCTCTGCTGGGGGACATGTGATTTTATGGAGGGTCTCTGCTTCGGGACATGGATTTTATGGAGGGGCTCTGCTGGGAGACATGTGATATTATGGAGGGGCTCATCTGGGGACATGTGATTTATAGAGGGGCTCTGCTGGGAGACATGTGATTTATGGACGGGCTCTGCTGGCAGACATACGATTTTATGGAGGGGCTCTGCTGGGAGACATGTGATTTTATGGAGGGGCTCTGCTGGGGGATATGTGATTTTATGGAGGGGCTCTGCTGGGGGATATATGAATTATGAAGGGTCTCTGCTGAGAGACATGTGATTTTATGGATGGGCTCTGCTGGGGCACATGTGATTTATGGAGGAGCTCTGCTGGGAGACATGTGTTTTATGGAGGGGCTCTGCCTGTGGACATGTGATTTATGGAGGGGCTCTGCCTTGAGACATGTGATTTATGGAGGGGCTCTGATCGGAGACTCCTGTTTATGGAGGGGCTCTGCTGGGTGACCTGTGATTTATGGAGGGGCTCTGCTGGGTGACATGTGATTTATGGAGGGTCTGTACTGGGGGACATGAGATTTTATGGAGGGGATTTGCTGGGGGACTCCTCATTTATGGAGGGGCTCTGCTGGGGGCTCCTCATTTATGGAGGGTCTCTGCTCAGAGACATGTGATTTATGGTGGGGCTCTGCTGGGGGACTCCAGATTTATGGAGGGACTCAGTTGGGAGACATGTGATTTATGGAGGGGCTCTGCTAGGCGACTATTGATATATGGAGGGGCTCTGCTTGGAGACATGTGATTTTATGGAGGGGCTCTGCTGGGGGACATGTGATTTTATGGAAAGGCTCTGCTGGGGGACTTGTGATTTATGGGGGGCTCTGCTGGGGGACATGTGATTTATGGAGGGGCTCTGCTGGGAAACAGGTGATTTATGGCGGCGCTCTGCTAGGGGATATGTGATTTATAGAGGGGCTCTTCTGAGGGACATGTGATTTATGGAGGGGCTCTGCTGGGATACTTGTGATTTATGGAGGGGCTCTGCTGGGGGATTCTTGATTTATGGAGGGGCTCTGCTGGGAAACGTGATTTATGCTGCTTTAGGCTCTGCTGAAAGACATGTGATTTTATGGATGGGCTCTGCTGGGGGACATGTGATTTATGGAGGAGCTCTGCTGGGAGACATGCGATTTATGGAGGGGCTCTGCTGGGGGACTCCTGTTTTATGGAGCGGCTCTGCTGGGTGAACTGTGATTTATGGAGGGGCTCTGCTGGGTGACATGTGATTTATGGAGGGTCTCTCCTGGGGGATATGCGATTTTATGGAGGGCCTTTGCTGGGGGACTCTTCATTTATGGAGGGGCTCTGCTGGGGCACATGTGATTTATGGAGGGGCTCTGCTGGGAGACATGTGATTTTATGGAGGGGCTCTGCTGGGGGACATGTGATTTTATGGAGGGGCTCTGCTGGGGGACATATGAATTATGAAGGGTCTCTGCTGAGAGACATGTGATTTTATGGATGGGCTCTGCTGGGGCACATGTGATTTATGGAGGAGCTCTGCTGGGAGACATGTGTTTTATGGAGGGGCTCTGCTGGGAGACATGTGATTTATGGAGGGCCTCTGCTGGGGGACTCCTGTTTATGGAGGGGCTCTGCTGGGTGACCTGTGATTTATGGAGGGGCTCTGCTGGGTGACATGTGATTTATGGAGGGTCTGTACTGGGGAACAATGCGATTTTATGGAGGGCCTTTGCTGGGGGTCTCCTCATTTATGGAGGGGCTCTGCTGGGGGACTCCTCATTTATGGAGGGGCTCTGCTGGGAAACATGTGATTTATGGAGGGGTTCTGCTGGGGGACAAGTGATTTATGGAGGGGCTCTGCTGGGAGATATGTGATTTTATGGAGGAGCTCTGCTGGGGGACATATGATTTATTAAGGGGCTCTGCTGGGAGACATGTGATTTATGGTGGGGCTCTGCTGGGGGACTCCTGATTTATGGTGGGGTTCTTCTGGGTGACAAGTGATTTTATGGAGGGGCTCTGCTGGGAGACATGCAATATATGGAGGGGATATGCTAGGGGACATGTGTTTTATGGAGGGGTTCTGCTGGGGGACATATGATTTATGGAGGGGCTCTGCTGGAGGACATGTGATTTTATGGAGGGTCTCTGCTTGGGGACATGTGATTTATGGAGGGGCTCTGCTGGGAGACATGGACATGTAATTTATGAAGGGGCTCTGCAGGGAGACTTGTGATTTAGGAAGGGGCTCTGCTGGGGGACTTTTGATTTATGGAGGGGCTCTGCTGGGTGATATGTGATTTATGGAGGGGCTCTGCTTAGAGACATGTGATTTTATGGATAGGCCCTGCTGGGGGACATGTGATTTTTGGAGGAGCTCTGCTGGGAGACATGTGGTTTTATGGAGGGGCTCTGCTGGGGGACATGTGATTTATGGAGGGGCTCTGCTGGGAGACATGTGATTTATGGAGCAGCTCTGCTGGGGGACTCTTGTTTTTTGGAGCGGCTCTGCTGGGTGACCTGTAATTTATGGAGGGGCTCTGCTGGGTGACATGTGATTTATGGAGGGGCTCTGCTGGGGGATATGTGATTTTATGGAGGGGCCCTGCTGGGGGACATGTGATTTTATGGAGGAGCTCTGCTGGGGGACATATGATTTATTAAGGGGCTCTGCTGGGAGAAATGTGATTTATGGTGGGGCTCTGCTGGGGGACTCCCGATTTATGGTGGAGTTCTTCTGGGTGACAAGTGATTTTATGGAGGGGCTCTCCTGGAGACATGTGATTTATGGAGGGGCTCTGTTGGGGGACATGTGATTTATGGAGGGGCTCTGCTGGGAGAAGTTTGATTTTATGGATGGGGCTCTGCTGGGGGACATGTGATTTTAGGGAGGGGCTCTGCTGGGGGACATATGATTTATGAAGGGTCTCTGCTGGGAGACATGTCATTTATGGAGAGGCTCTGCTGGGGGAGTTCAGATTTATGGAGGGGCTCTGCTGGGGCGATCCCGATTTATATGGGTGCTCTGATGGGAGATATGTGATTTATGGAAGGGCTATGCTGGGAAATATGTGATTTAAGGAGTGCCTCTGCTGGGTGACATGTAATTTATGGAGTGGCTCTGTAGGGATACATTTGATGTATGGAGGGGCTCTGCTGGGACACACGTGATTTATGGAGGGGCTCTTCTGGGGGACTTCAAATTTATGGAGGGATCTGCTGGGGGAATTCTGATTTATGGAGGGTCTCTGCTGGGAGAAATGCGATTTATGAAGGGGCTCTGCTAGGAGACATTTGATTTATGGAGCTGCCCTGCTGGGAGACGTGATTTATGGAGGGGCTCTGCTGGGTGACATGTGATTTATGGAGAAGCTCTGCTGGGTGACGTGATTTATGTAGGGTTTCTGCTGGAGGAAAGCAATTTCATGGAGGGGCTTTGTTGGGAATGTATGGAGGGGCTCTGCTGGGGGACTACTGATTTATGGAGGGGCTCTGCTAGGGGACATGTGATTTATGGATAAGCCCTGCTGGGGGACTCCTCATTTATGGAGGTGATCTGCTGGGGGATTTTTGATTTATGGAAGGGCCCTGCTGGGGGACTCCTGATTCATGGAGGGGCTCTGCTGGTTGACTTCTAATTAATGGAGGGGCTCTGCTGGGAGACATGTGATTTATGGAGGGGCTCTGCTGGGGGACTTCTGTTTTATGGGGGGCTCTGCTGGGGGATTCCCAATTTATGGAGGGGCTCTGCTGAGAGACATGTGATTTATGGTGGGGCTCTACTGGGGGACTCCTGATTTATAGAGGGGCTCTGCTGGGAGACATGTGATTTATGGAGGGGCTCTGCTGAGAGACATTTGATTTTATGGATAGGCTCTGCTGGGGGACATGTGATGTATGGAGGGGCACTGCTGGGAGACATGTGATTTATGGAGGGGCTCTGCTTAGAGACGTGATTTTATGGATGGGCTCTGCTGTGGGACATGTGATTTATGGAGGAGCTCTGCTGGGGGACATGTGATTTATGGAGGGGCTCTGCTGGGAGACTCCTGTTTTACGGAGCGGCTCTGCTGGGTGACCTGTGATTTATGGCGGGGCTTTGCTGGGTGACATGTGATTTATGGAGGGTCTCTCCTGGAGGACATGCAATTTTATGGAGGTGCTCTAATGGGGGACTCCTCATTTATGGAGGGGCTCTGCAGGGAGACATGTGATTTATGGAGGGGCTCTGCTGGGGGACATGTGATTTATGGAGGGGCTCTGCTGGGAGAAATGTGATTTTATGGAGGAGCTCTGCTGGGGGACATGTGATTTTATGGAGGGGCTCTGATGGGGGACATATGATTTATGAATGGTCTCTGCTGGGAGACATGTCATTTATGGATATGCTCTGCTGGGGGGTGTTCTGATTAATGGAGGGCTCTGCTGGGGTGATCCTGATTTATGGGGGGCTCTGATGGGAGATATGTGATTTATGGAAGGGCTATGCTGGGAGACATGTGATTTATGGAGGGCCTCTGCTGGGTGACATGTAATCTATGTAGTGGCTCTCTAGGGATACATGTGATGTATGGAGGGGCTCTTCTGGGGGACTTCAATATTATGGAGGGATCTGCTGGGGGAATTCTGATTCATGGAGGGTCTCTGCTGGGAGAAATGCGATTTATGGAGGGCCTCTGCTGGGAGACATTTGATTTATGGAGCTGCCCTGCTGGGAGACGTGATTTATGGAGGGGCTCTGCTGGGGGACTGCTGATGTATGGAGGGGCTCTGCTGGGAGACATTAGATTTATGGAGGGAGGGGCTCTGCTGGGGACATGTGATTTTATGGAGGGGCTCTGCTGGGGGACATGTGATTTATGGAGGGTCTCTGCTGGGAATCATGTGATTTTATGGTGGGGCTCTGCTGGGGGACATGTGATTTATGGAGGGGCTCTGCTGTGAGACAGGTGATTTATGGAGGGCTCTGCTGGGGGACATGTGATTTATGGAGTGGCTGGGGACTACTGATTTATGTAGGGGCTCTGCTGAGTGACATGTGATTTATGGAGAGGCTCTGCTGGGTAAGATGTGTTTTATGGAGGGCTCTGCTGGGGGACTTCTGGTTTATGGAATGGCTCTGCTGGGAGACATGCGATTTATGGAGGGGCTTTGCTGGGGGACTCCTGATTTATGGAGGGGTTCTGCTAGGAGACTCTTGATTTATGAAGGGGCTCTGCCATGGGACGTATGATTTATGGAGGGGCTCTGCTGGGAGACATGTGATTTATTTAGGGGCTCTGCTTGGAGACATGTGATTTTATGGAAGGGCTGTCCTGTGAGACATGTGATTTATGGAGGGCCTTTGCAAGGTTAAATGTGATATATGGAGTGGCTCTGTAACGAAACATGTGATTTATGAAGATGATCTGCTGGAGAACGTCTGATTTATGAGGGGGATCTGCTGGGGGAATCCAGATTTATGGAGGGGCTCTGCTGGGAGACATGTGATTTATGGAGGTGCTCTGCTGGAAGACATGTGATTTATGGAGTGGCTCTGCTGTGGGACTTCTGATTTATAAAGGGTTTCTGCTGGGGGACTCCTGAATTATGGAGATTTATTGAGATTTATGAAGGGGCTCTGTTGGGGGACTTCTTATTTATGGAAGAGCTCTGCTGGGGGACTCCTGATTTATGGAGGGGCTCTGCTGGGGGACTCCTGATTTATGGAGGTGCTTTGCTAGGGGACTCCTGATTTATGGAGGTGCTCTGCTGGGGGACTCCTGATTTATGGATGAGCTCTTCTGGGAGACATGTGATTTATGGAGGGGCTCTGCTGGGGGACATGTGATTTATGGAGTGGCTGGGGACTACTGATTTATGGAGGGGCTCTGCTGGGGTGACATGTGATTTATGGAGGGCTCTGCTGGGGGACTTCTGGTTTATGGAGTGGCTCTGCTGGGAGATGTGATTTATGGAGAGGCTTTGCGGGGGGACTCCTGATTTATGGAGGGGATCTGCTGGGGGAATCCTGATTGATGGAGGGGCTCTGCTGGGAGAAATGCGATTTATGGAGGGGATCTGCTGGGAGAAATTTGATTTATGGAGCCGCCCTGCTGGGAGAAATGT
Organism: Aquarana catesbeiana; assembly: GCF_042186555.1. NCBI lineage: Eukaryota > Metazoa > Chordata > Amphibia > Anura > Ranidae > Aquarana > Aquarana catesbeiana. The sequence goes on from NC_133330.1 coordinate 127,333,444, forward strand.
GATTTATGGAGGGTCTCTGCTTGGTGACATGTGATTTATGTAAGGGCTCTGCTGGGTGACGTGATTTATGGAGGGTCTCCTCTGGAGTCCTGGAAGGGACTCTGCTGGAGATGTATGGAGGGGCTCTGCTGGGGGACTCCTGATTTATGGAGGGGCTCTGCTGGGAGACATGTGATTTATGGAGGGGCTCTGCCAGGGGACTCTTGATTTATGGAAGGGCTCTGCTGGGAGACATGTGATTTTATGGTGGGGCTCTGCTGGGGGACATGTGATTTATGGAGGGGCTCTGCTGGGGGACATGTGATTTTATGGAGGGGCTCTTCTCGGGGACTTGTGATTTTTGGGGGGGCTCTGCTGGGAGACATGTGATTTTATGGAGGGGCTCTGCTGGGTGACATGTGATTTATGGAGGGGCTTTGCTGTGAGACAGGTGATTTATGGAGGGGCTCTGCTGGGTCACTCCTGATTTAAGGAGGGGCTCTGCTGGGAGACATGTGATTTATGGAGGGGCTCTGCTGGGAGACAAGTGATTTTATGGAAGGGCTCTCCTGGGAGGAATGTGATTTATGGAGGGCCTCTGCTGGGTAAAATGTGATTTATGGAGTGGCTCTGTAGGGATACATGTGATTTATGGAGGGTCTCTGCTGGAGAGCTTCTGATTTATGAAGGGGATCTGCTGGGGAATCCAGATTTATGGAGGGGCTCTGCTGGGAGACATGTGATTTATGGAGGGGCTCTGCTGGTAGACATGTGATTTATGGAGTGGCTCTTCTCTGGGACTTCTGATTTATAAAGGGGTTCTGCTGGGGGACTCCTGATTTATGGAGATTTATTGAGATTTATGAAGATTTATGAAGGGGCTCTGCTGGGGGACTTCTTATTTATGGAAGAGCTCTGCTGGGGGACTCCTGATTTATGGATGGGGCTCTACTAGGGGACTCCTGATTTATGGAGGTGCCCTGCTTGGGGACTCCTGATTTATGGAGGGGCTCTGCTAGGGGACTCCTGATTTATGGAGGTGCTCTGATGGGGGAATACTGATTTATGGATGAGCTCTTCTGGAAGACATGTGATTTCTGGAGGGGCTCTGCTGGGGGACATGTGATTTATGGAGTGGCTGGGTGATAGGGTTGAAATAATGACTTAGAGTTCCACTTTAATTGTTTCTGCTTTTTCTTACCTGTGTACGTATCAATTGTTCTATTTAAATTCTTTGTGCTCCTTTCTCTTCTGTGTACGTATCAATTGTTCTATTTAAATTGTTTGTGCTCTTTTCTCTTCTGTGTACGTATCAATCTGTATCTAGATGGAATTTGGAACTGCTGAATAATCATTACATGTTCGCTGATAAGAAACTCTTTGTACCTTAACCTCATTTGGTAATGCCGATAAGATTACTGCTTGTAGAACTGCCTATAAAAGATGTAAAGGGAGCAGTCCTTTATGCTCAGAACTGTGATACAGACATACCTGACTCCGTGTCATCTTTCTTATAGAAGCAATAATTTGACAAAGCAATATAAACTTAAAGCAACTTATTTAAAAGTTGAACCTAACATTTTGGCGCCCGGAGTAGGGACTCACCAAGTTGCTATAAGAGGTGGCTGAGCTACGCTGACGGAACGAAAGGACAGGCATTCCGGGAACCACAGATCAAAAAACCTGGCCAGGTAAGAAAAAGCTTTATTTTTCTTATATTCTGTGCTCCCCTGATTTGTGCCTATCCGTTCTGTCAGTTACGGTTCTCCTGGTTTTAAAACACCAGCCTCTGTAGTGGTGAGTCTAGAATTACTGCATATTTTAGTTTATATTGCTGGAATTATTTGTTTGTTTTGTTGTCTGTGTCTGTCTTGTCTGTCTTGTTGAGAAAGTGAATGAGCCTTGTCAAGGATGGTATGAGTTAGAAGGGGATTGCCGAACTAAGCAACGGAATGCGCCTTACCTCACATGATTGGGAACTTGAGGGCTTGTGAGCTTGGGGGTCTGACGCTTATGCTTAACCTCACATCTAACACATAAACCATAGACGGGTTGAGAGTATAAGCCCTGTCTGCTCCATAAAGCAGGGATAAGAGTGTATGAGAGGGATTCCCAGATACGGGGAGGGAATAAGATCTCCAAAAGTCCGGAGATCTAGTCGGATACCTGGCCACTTAAAGGAATGCTTGTATATGTTGTAGCCGCATTTTTGTATATGTTGTAGCCGCATTCTGGTTTGTTATTGGGCTAGCATATAAAGTAATTATTTATTATTGGGCTAGCATATAAAGTAATTCGATTTCAGAAATCTCATTCCGGAAGAGGTTTTTAGAATTCTAGCACCCTAGGAGGAAGGCAACGAGGAACTAGTGTAACTTAGCTGGTTTGTTATTGGGCTAGCATATAAAGTAATTATTCATTCTTGTGTATGTTGTAGCTGCATTATATTGTACACTAAGTGTCCCACACGCTACCTAGGCAGGACTGTTAGAATGGGCCAGAGGAACACAAAACCCCGTCAGGGAATTGTGGCGCACTATACGGTGCCACAGATAATTAAGAACATTTATGGGAAAACCGAAGCACAGGACTTAAAGGATGTCCTTCGTAAATTTAAGGTGAAAGGAGCAGCGGGCTTAGACCCGGATGTATGGAGTGAAATAAAAAGGGACAGACAAGGAGAGGTGTTAGAGAAGCAATGGATGAGTCAGGTTCAATGCTTAATTAAGGTCTCAAATAGAGCGAAAGAAGAGGGGTGGAAATATAATCCAGACTGTGATGGTTGGGATATGAAAGATAGAAGAACAAAAAATGTTGACATTTTAAATAATCTTAGTTCAACCATCCCACCCCCATACACTGACATAGAACGTAAACCACACAAGATATATCCTGTACTTAAGGGTAGAGAATGGTTTTTTTCAGGTTTGTGGAGTATAAGAACCTCATCCAGAAACTGTAGCTCCCGTACGCACTGATACACGCATTGTTCAGGTAAACAATCCAGAATTTGGACAAGCAGCCCATCCAAATGCCCCGCCTACTGTCACTCGTAGAATGCAAATAAGGACTTGGGCACCATGGTCGGCAGACACCCTTATGGCATTAATACAGAGCGCCCCAGACCCGGTAGCAAAGCCAGCTGCTTTTTGTAGATTTGTGACACAGTTAATGAATACACATGAAGCGACCTGGCAGGATGAGGAGGATTTATGCAGACATAAAAATGACTCTGACCCTGTTTAACCAGTTTATGACTGACCTGCAGACCGAGCTGAGGGGGATGGCAATCTGGAGACAGGACACGTCAGACACATAGACTCAAGGGCCCCTTTTATTGCTAGATTAGAAGCTTTCTGTCAGGCAAAACAACAAGAGAGGGGGTCAATATCACCCATGAAACAAATGCCAGGACAGACTGTATCAGAATTTTACTTATCTATGGAAAGTATGATGGCAGATGAGGGATTGGATTTGGCTCTGCCAGTCACGATCCGAGCCTTCAATAGACAGTTTATGGAAGGATTAATTCCACAGATAAGTGAAAGACTGAAAGCTTGCACACCACCCTTAATTTGTTGTGATTTTTGGCAGAAAAGGGTTGTAAGGTTAATAAAAAAAAAGTTGCAAGTGTGTCAGGAAAAAGTTATCTTTTTGGGACATTGTATATCACAGGGTACGAGACATCTCACTGAGGAGAGGGTTCAAGTGATAAAGGGAATGTTACCCCCACGGAATTTCAAACAATTGCGTATGTTTTTTTGTGTCATATTGTAGACAGTGGATACCACATGCTAGCGCTTTGATGCAGCCATTATACGATTGTTTGAAAATTGTACCGTATATGCTTACAGAAGTAGCTTATGAATCGTTTATCACTTTGAAAAAGTTGTTGATTTCTGCCCCGGCTATTGGTATACCAGATTACACCAAGATATTTAATCTGTACATTGCTGAGATCACTGGACACGCCACAGGTGTTCTGACACAGGCACATGTAAAACAAAGACCAGTCGCTTACTTTTCAGCAGCATTAGATCCAGTATCTAGAGGTTCACCGTCCTGTGTACGGGCGGTAGCTGCAGTGTCAATTATCATAGATAAGTCATCAGAGATTGTTCTAGACAATCCAGTCGTAGTGCATACCACACATGACATACATGCAATCTTATCTCAGGTACAGCCCAAACACATTTCAATGGCTAGGCAATTAAGGTTACAGTGTACTTTACTCTTATCTCCAAATGTCACTTTTCAGCGCTGTACAACCTTAAATTTGGCCACCTTTTTGCCTCTTCAGTCACCAGATTTGGCAAGGGGGAATGATAGTACTAATAGTACTAGTGAGAAAAGAAATGAGGACACTGACACTCTTTTGTTTAAAGAAGTAGATCAGCATGATTGTTTTCAGCTCATGGAACAGGAGACAATGGGATTCCCACACGTTACAGATACACCAATTTTAAACGCTGAGTACACCTTGTATATAGATGGCAGCAGGTTTGCTGATGACAAGGGTAAATATCACACAGGGTATGCTGTAGTGACTGATACGCAGGTAATTGAAGCACAGCCCTTACCAGCCCACATGTCAGCACAGGAAGCAGAATTAAAAGCTTTAGAACAAGCCCTAGAATACTTAAAAGAACGAGAAGGGAATATTTACACTGACTCTGCCTACGCTTATGGTGTAGCGCACGATTATGGCCACATATGGAGGGCTAGAGGTTATCTGACAGCAGCAGGTACACCTGTAAAACATGGAGAAGGGATTAAGAGAGTCCTGAACAATCTTCAAAAGGTTAAACGAGTAGCCATCATGAAGATAGCGGCACACACGAGCGCAAAAACAATTGAGGCAAAAGGAAATGCATTTGCAGATTTGACTGCAAAACAGGCAGCTCTAGGGGAAGGAAGCCCTGAGACCTTAACAACGGTAGAGGTGAGTATCCCAGAACCAACATGGCAGCAGCTGAGTAAATTACAGGAGCAAGCAGGGGAGAGCGAGAAAGATAAGGATGGGAGCAGCACCAGACCTTGACAATGTATGGAGGGAAGGAGGCAAAATATGCCTGCCTGCCTCTCTGTACCCAGCAATGGCAGCGGCAGTTCACCTACCCACACACATCAGTTCCAATTCCATGTATAGGATTGTGAACCAAAGATGGCTCGCCCCTGGATTCAGTAGCACTGCAAGAAACTACTGTGCAGCCTGCCAAATCTGTCTCCTGAATAACCCAGGACAGAGAGTAAAAACCCCACGAAAACACCAGGTCCGGGCCCAATACCCCTTCCAGAGACTGCAAATTGATTACATACAAATGCCTAAGAGCGGCCCCTTTGAATTTGTCCTCGTGTGTATCGATTTATTCTCAGGTTGGCCCGAAAGTTATCCAGTAAAATCGGCTACAGCTAAAGCCACAGCTAAGAAACTGATCACTGAGTTAATACCTAGGTTTGGTCTTCCTGAAACCATAGAATCAGATAGGGGGACAAACTTTACAGGAGAAATCATGCAGAACGTGATGACCATGTTAGGGGTTCAACAAAGTTTTCACACCCCTTACCACCCACAGAGTTCAGGATCAGTGGAGAGAGTAAATGGGACAATAAAGCTAAAAATACAAAAAGCCATGCAAGAGTTAAACAAGCCTTGGCCAGAATGCCTGCCTCTGGCTTTATTCTCTATAAGGTACACTCCAACAGGAAAAACAGGATTATCCCCATACGAAATACTTTTTGGGAATGCACCTAGATTAGGTTTATACTTTCCACAGAGTGTGCAATTGCAATGTGATAGTTTGACTGCATATGTGATACAATTACAACAACGTCTAACTAAGATCCACAAAAGTGTGTATTCTTCTCTTCCAGACCCTAATTCAATAACAGGTACACATACGCTGCTACCAGGGGATTATGTATATGTAAAGAAACACACCAGAAAGACATTGGAACCCAGGTTTGAAGGTCCTTACCAAGTACTCTTGACCACAGCCACCTCAGTAAAGCTGGAAGGAAAACCTACCTGGATACACACATCACATTGCAAGAAACAACCCGAGAAAACAACATGATGAAATATCTACTTACATATTTTTTGTTGAAGATTGTTGTTTTACAAATATATGCATGGACTCCTGGTATTAATGTACTTGAAGTAGAGGAAACAACAACTTTCGAATGGGCTATAGATGATCCTAAAGTAGCAAATGATTATTGACAAAGGTAGACTAGTACATCTTTCCTCACAGATACAACAGGATACTGTACCACATTGGTGGGATATATTTAGTGGAATGTCTTCTACAGCAACCAATATCTTTCACTGGTTGTTAAGTCCAATGGTAATTATTATTCTAATATTAATATCACTTACAATCACGAATATATGTGTATACAGGAAAATAAATAGGAAAATTAGGAGAATAGACAGGGCATACCGATAAATGTGTATTGACATCACCCTACTCCTATAAAACTCCTCTTCTTGAATTTTAAGATGTTGGTAATACCTAGGGGGATGGGTTCTACCCCTCTGACAACTCGCGGTCAGGGAAAGGACTCTGGGGAAAAACTGACTAGAACTTATTCATGAGGACCCAGGGGGAGGGAGAGGATGATGTCAAAGGGGGAAATTGATAGGGTTGAAATAATGACTTAGAGTTCCACTTTAATTGTTTCTGCTTTTTCTTACCTGTGTACGTATCAATTGTTCTATTTAAATTCTTTGTGCTCCTTTCTCTTCTGTGTACGTATCAATTGTTCTATTTAAATTGTTTGTGCTCTTTTCTCTTCTGTGTGCGTATCTAGATGGAATTTGGAACTGCTGAATAATCATTACATGTTCGCTGATAAGAAACTCTTTGTACCTTAACCTCATTTGGTAATGCCGATAAGATTACTGCTTGTAGAACTGCCTATAAAAGAAGTAAAGGGAGCAGTCCTTTATGCTCAGAACTGTGATACAGACATACCTGACTCCGTGTCATCTTTCTTATAGAAGCAATAATTTGACAAAGCAATATAAACTTAAAGCAACTTATTTAAAAGTTGAACCTAACATGGGGACTACTGATTTATGGAGGGTCTCTGCTGAGTGACATGTGATTTATGGAGAGGCTCTGCTGGGTGACATGTGATTTATGGAGGGCTCTGCTGGGGGACTTCTGGTTTATGGAGTGGCTCTGCTGGGAGACATGTGATTTATGGAGGGGCTTTGCTGGGGGACTCCTGATTTATGGAGGGGTTCTGCTAGGGGACTCTTGATTTATGAAGGGGCTCTGCTGGGGGACGTGTGATTTATGGAGGGGCTCTGCTGGGAGACATGTGATTTATGTAGGGGATCTGCTGGGAGACATGTGATTTTATGGAAGGGCTGTCCTGAGAGACATGTGATTTATGGAGGGCCTCTGCTGGGTTAAATGTGATTTATGGAGTGGCTCTGTAACGATACATGTGATTTATGAAGGGGCTCTGCTGGAGAACTTCTGATTTATGAAGGGGATCTGCTGGGGAAATCCAGATTTATGGAGGGGCTCTGCTGGGAGACATGTGATTTATGGAGGGGCTCTGCTGGGAGACATGTGATTTATGGAGTGGCTCTGCTGTGGGACTCCTGATTTACGGAGGTGCTCTGCTGGGGGACTCCTGATTCATGGATGAGCTCTTCTGGGAGACATGTGATTTATGGAGGGGCTCTGCTGAGTGACATGTGATTTATGGAGAGGCTCTGCTGGGTGACATGTGATTTATGGAGGGCTCTGCTGGGGGACTTTTGGTTTATGGAGTGGCTCTGCTGGGAGACATGTTATTTATGGAGAGGCTTTGCTGGGGGACTCCTGGTTTATGGAGGGGATCTGCTGGGGGAATCCTGATTTATGAAGGGGCTCTGCTGGGAGAAATGCGATTTATGGAGGGGCTCTGCTTGGAGACATTTGATTTATGGAGCCGCCCTGCTGGGAGACATGTGATTTATGGAGAGGCTCTGCTGGGTGAAATGTGATTCATGGAGGGACTCTGCTGGGTGATGTGATTTATGGAGGGGCTCTGCTGGAGGACAAGCGATTTCATGAAGGGACTCTGCTGGGGATGTATGGAAGGGCTCTGCTGGGGTACTCCTGATTTATGGAGGGGCTATGCTAGGGGACTTTTAATTTATGGAGGGGCTCTGCTGGGAGACATGTGATTTATGGAGGGGCTTTGCTGGGGGACTTCTGTTTTATGGGGGGGTTCTGCAGGGGAATTCTTGATTTATGGAGGGGCTGTGCGGGGAGACATGTGATTTATGGTGAGACTCTGCTGGGGGACTCCTGATTCATGGAGGGGCTCTGCTGGGAGACATGTGATTTATTGAGAGGCTCTGCTAGGGGACTCTTGATTTATGGAAGGGCTCTGCTGGGAGACATGTGATTTTATGGTGGGGCTCTGCTGGGGGACATGTGATTTATTGAGGGGCTCTGCTGGGGGACATGTGATTTTATGGAGGGCTCTGCTGGGGGACTTGTTATTTATGGGGGGGCTCTGCTGGGAGACATGTGATTTTATGGAGGGGCTCGGCTGTGAGATAGGTGATTTATGGAGGGGCTCTGCTGAGTGACATGTGATTTATGGAGAGGCTCTGCTGGGTGACATGTGATTTATGGAGGGCTCTGCTGGGGGACTTCTGGTTTATGGCGTGGCTTTGCTGGGAGACATGTGATTTATGGAGGGGCTTTGCTGGGGGACTCCTGATTTATGGAGGGGTTCTGCTAGGGGACTCTTGATTTATGAAGGGGCTCTGCTATGGGACGTATGATTTATGGAGGGGCTCTGCTGGGAGGCATGTGATTTATGTAGGGGCTCTGCTGGAACACATGTGATTTTATGGAAGGGCTGTCCTGGGAGACGTGTGATTTATGGAGGGCCTCTGTAAGGTTAAATGTGATATATGGAGTGGCTCTGTAATGAAACATGTGATTTATGAAGGGGCTCTGCTGGAGAACGTCTGATTTATGAGGGGGATCTGCTGGAGGAATCCTTATTTATGGAGGGGCTCTGCTGGGAGACGTGATTTATGGTGGGGCTCTGCTGGGAGACATGTGATTTATGGAGTGGCTCTGCTGTGGGACTTCTGATTTATAAAGGGGTTCTGCTGAGGGACTCCTGATTTATGGAGATTTATTGAGATTTATGGAGATTTATGAAAGAGCTCTGTTGGGGGACTTCTTACTTATGGAAGAGCTCTGCTGGGGGACTCCTGATTTATGGAGGGGCTCTGCTGGGGGACTTCTGATTTATGGAGGGGCTCTGCTGGGGGACTCCTGATTTATGGAGGGGCTCTGCTAGGGGACTCCTGATTTATGGAGGTGCTCTGCTGGGGGACTCCTGATTTATGGATGAGCTCTTCTGGGAGACGTGATTTATGGAGGGGCTCTGCTGGGGGACATGTGATTTATGGAATGGCTGGGAACTATTGATTTATGGAGGGGCTCTGCTGGGTGACATGTGATTTATGGAGGGCTCTGCTGGGGGACTTCTGGTTTATGGAGTGGCTCTGCTGGGAGACATGTGATTTATGGAGAGGCTTTGCTGGGGTCTCCTGATTTATGGAGGGGATCTGCTGGGAGAAATGCAATTTATGCAGGGGCTCTACTGGGAGACATTTGATTTATGGAGCTGCCCTGCTGGGAGACATGTGATTTATGGAGGGGCTCTGCTGGGTGACGTGATTTATGGAGGGCCTCCTCTGGAGGACAAGCGATTTCATGAAGGGACTCTGCTGGGGATGTATGGAGGGGCTCTGCTGGGGGACTCCTGATTTATGGAGGGGCTCTGCTAGGGGACATGTGAATTATGGATGAGCCCTGCTGGGGGACTCCTCATTTATGGAGGGGCTCTGCTGGGGGACTTCTGATTTGTGGAAGGTTTCTGCTGGGGGCTCCTGATTTATGGAGGGGCTCTGCTGGGGGACTTCTAATTTATGGAGGGGCTCTGCTTGGAGACATGTGATTTATGGCGGGGCTCTGCTGGGGGACTTCTGTTTTATGGGGGGGCTCTGCGGGGTGACTTCTGATTTATGGAGGGGCTCTGCTGGGAGAAATGTGATTTATGGAGGGGCTCTGCTAGGGGACTCTTGATTTATGGAAGGGCTCTCCTGGGAGACATGTGATTTTATGGTGGGGCTCTGCAGGGGGACATGTGATTTATGGAGGGGCTCTGCTGGGAGACATGTGATTTTATAGAGGGGCTCTTCTGGGGGACTTGTGATTTATGGGTGGGCTCTGCTGGGAGACATGTGATTTTATGGTGGGGCTCTGCTGGGAGACATGTGATTTTATGGTGGGGCTCTGCTTGGGTACATGTGATTTATGGAGGGGCTCTGCTGGGAGACATGTGATTTTATGGAGGGGCTCTGCTGGGGGACATGTGATTTATGGAGGGGCTCTGCTGTGAGAAAGGTGATTTATGGAGGGGCTCAGCTGGGTCACTCCTGATTTAAGGAGGGGCTCTACTGGGAGACATGTGATTTATGGGTGTCTTTGCTGGGAGACATGTGATTCTATGGAAGGGCTCTCCTGGGAGACATGTGATTTATGGAGGGCCTCTGCTGGGTGAAATGTGATTTATGGAGTGGCTCTGTAGGGATACATGGGATTCATTGAGGGGCTCTGCTGGAGAACTTCTGATTCATGAAGGGGATCTGCTGGGGAATCCAGATTTATGGAGGGGCTCTGCTGGGAGACATGTGATTTATGGAGGGGCTCTTCTGGGAGACGTGATTTATGGAGTGGCTCTTCTGTGGGACTTCTGATTTATAAAGGGGTTCTGCTTGCGGACTCCTGATTTATGGAGATTTATTGAGATTTATGGAGATTTATGAAGGGGCTCTGCTAGGGGACTTCTTATTTATGGAAGAGCTCTGCTGGGGGACTCCTGATTTATGGAGGGGCTCTGCTGGGGAACTTCTGATTTATGGAGGGGCTCTGCTGGGGGACTCCTGATTTATGCATGGGGATCTGCTAGAGAACTCCTGATTTATGGAGGTGCTCTGCTGGGGTATTCCTGATTTATGGATGGGGCTCTGTCAGGGGACTCCTGATTTATGGAGCTGCTCTGCTGGGGGACTTCTGATTTATGGAGGGGCCCTGCTGGGGGACTCCTGATTTATGGAGGGGCTCTGCTAGTGGACTCCTGATTTATGGAGGTGCTCTGCTGGTGGACTACAGATTTATGGATGAGCTCTTCTGGTAGACATGTGATTTATGGAGCGGCTCTGCTGGGGGACATGTGATTTATGGAGTGGCTGGGGACTACTGATTTATGGAGGGGCTCTGCTGAGTGACATGTGATTTATGGAGAGGCTCTGCTGGGTGACATGTGATTTATGGAGGGCTCTGCTGGGGGACTTCTGGTTTATGGAGTGGCTCTGCTGGGAGACATGTGATTTATGGAAGGGCTTTGCTGGGGGACTCCTGATTTATATGGATGGGTTCTGCTAGGGGACTCTTGATTTTTGAAGGGGCTCTGCTGGGGGACGTGTGATTTATGGAGGGGCTCTGCTGGGAGACATGTGATTTATGTAGGGGATCTGCTGGGAGACATGTGATTATGAGGAAGGGCTGTCCTGGGAGATATGTGATTTATGGAGGGCCTCTGCTGGGTTAAATGTGATTTATGGAGTGGCTCTGAAACGATACATGTGATTTATGAAGAGGCTCTGCTGGAGAACTTCTGATTTATGAAGGGGATCTGCTGGAGGAATCCAGATTCATGGAGGGGCTCTGCTGGGAGACATGTGATGTATGGAGTGGCTCTGCTGTGGGACTCCTGATTTATGGAGGCGCTCTGCTGGGGGACTCCTGATTTATGGATGAGCTCTTCTGGAAGACATGTGATTTATGGAGGGGCTCTGCTGGGGGACATGTGATTTATGGAGTGGCTGGGGACTACTGATTTATGGAGGGGCTCTGCTGAGTGACATGTGATTTAAGGAGAGGCTCTGCTGGGTGACATGTGATTTGTGGAGAGGCTTTGCTGGGGGACTCCTGATTTATGGAGGGGATCTGCTGGCGGAATCCTGATTTATGAAGGGGCTCTGCTGGGAGAAATGCGATTTATGGAGGCGCTCTGCTGGAAGAGAATTGATTTATGGAGCGCCCTGCTGGGAGACACATGATTTATGGAGGGGCTCTGCTGGGTGACATGTGATTTGTGGAGGGGCTCTGCTGGGTGATGTGATTTATGGAGGGTCTCTGCTGGAGGACAAGCGATTTCATGAAGGGACTCTGCTGGGGATGTATGGAGAGGCTCTGCTGGAGGACTCCTGATTTATGGAGGGGCTCTGCTAGGGGACATGTGAATTATGGATGAGACTCTACTGGGAGACTCCTGATTCATGGAGGGGCTCTGCTGGGAGACATGTGATTTATGGAGGGGCTCTGCTAGGGGACTCTTGATTTACAGAAGGGCTCTGCTGGGAGACATGTGATTTTATGGTGGGGCTCTGCTGGGGGACATGTGATTTATTGAGGGGCTCTTCTGGGGGACATGTGATTTTATGGAGGGGCTCTGCTGGGGGACTTGTTATTTATGGGGAGGCTCTGCTGGGAGACATGTGATTTTATGGAGGGGCTCTGCTGGGGGACATGTGATTTATGGAGGGGCTCTGCTGTGAGACAGGTGATTTATGGAGGGGCTCTGCTGGGTCACTCCTGATTTAAGGAGGGGCTCTGCTGGGAGACATGTGATTTATGGAGGGGCTCTCCTGGGAGACATGTGATTTATGGAGGGCCTCTGCTGGGTGAAATGTGATTTATGGAGTGGCTATGTAGGGATACATGTGATTTATGAAGGGGCTCTGCTGGAGAACTTCTGATTTATGAAGGTGATCTGCTGGGAGAATCCAGATTTGTGGAGTGGCTCTGCTGTGGGACTTCTGATTTATAAAGGGGTTCTGCTGGGGGACTCCTGATTTATGGAGATTGATTGAGATTTATGGAGATTTATGAAGGGGCTCTGCTGGGGGACTTCTCATTTATGGAAGAGCTCTGCTGGGGGACTCCTGATTTATGGAGGGGCTCTGCTGGGGAAATCCTGATTTATGGAGGGGCTCTGCTAGGGGACTACTGATTTATGGATGAGCTCTTCTAGGAGACATGTGATTTATGGAGGGGCTCTGCTGGGGGACATGTGATTTATGGAGTGGCTTGGGACTACTAATTAATGGAGGGGCTCTGCTGAGTGACATGTGATTCATGGAGAGGCTCTGCTGGGTGACATGTGATTTATGGAGGGCTCTGCTGGGGGACTTCTGGTTTATGGAGTGGCTCTGCTGGGAGACATGTAAGTTATGGAGGGGCATTGCTGGGGGACTCCTGATTTATGGAGGGGCTCTGCTAGGGGACTCTTGATTTATGAAGGGGCTCTGCTGGGGTACGTGTAATTTATGGAGGGGCTCTGCTGGAGACATGTAATTTGTGGTGGGGCTCTGCTTGGAGATATGTGATTTTATGGAGGGACTCTGCTGGGGGACATGTAATTTATGGAGGGGCTCTGCTGGGGGACATGTGATTTATGGAGGGGCTCTGCTGGGGGACTCCTGTTTTATGGAGGGGCTCTGCTGGGAGATTTCTGTTTTATAGGGGGGCTCTGCTGGGGGACTCCTGATTTATGGAGGGGCTCTGCTTTGAGACATGTGATTTATGGCGGGGCTCTGCTGGGGGACTCTTGATTTATTGAGGGGCTCTGCTGGGAGACATCTGATTTATGGAGTGGTCCTGCTTGGGAATCTTGATTAATAGAGGGGCTCTTTTGGGACACATGTGATTTTATGGTGGGGCTCTCCTGGGGGACTTGTGATTTATGGAGGGGCTCTGCTGGGAAACAGGTGATTTATGGAGGGGCTCTGCTGGGGCACTCCTGATTTAAGGAGGAGCTCTGCTGGTAGACATGTATTTTTATGGACGGGCTCTCCTGGGAGACATGTGATTTATGGAGGGCCTCTGCTGGGTGAAATGTGATTTATGGAGTGGCTCTGTAGGGATACATGTGATTTATGGAGGGGCTTTGCTGGGGAATTTCTGATTTATGGAGGGGATCTTCTGGGGGAATCCAGACTATGGAGGGGCTCTGCTGGGAGAAATGTGTTTTGCGGGGGGCTCTGCTGGGGGACTCCTGATTTATGAAGGGGCTCTGCTGGGAGACATGTGACTTATGGTGTGGCTCTGCTAGAGGACTCCTGATTTATGGAGGGGCTCTGCTGGGAGACATGCGATTTATGGAAGGGCTCTGCAAGGGGACATGTGATTTATGGAGGGGCTCTGCTGGGGGACATGTGATTTATGGAGGGGCTCTACTGGGAGACATGTGATTTTATGGAGGGGCTCTGCTGGGGGACATGTGATTTAAGGAGGGGCTCTGCTGGGTGAAATGTGATTTATGGAAGGGCTCTGTAGGGATACATGTGATTTATGGAGGGGCTCTGCTGGGGAACTTCTGATTTATGGAGGGGATTTGCTGGGGGAATCCTGATTTATGGAGGGGCTCTGCTGGGAGACATGTGATTTATGGTGGGGCTCTGCTGTAGGACGCCTGATTTATAGAGGGGCTATTTTGGGAGACATGTGATTTATGAAGGTGCTCTGCTAGGGGACATGTTATTTATGCAGGGGCTCAGCTGGGGGACATGTGATTTTATGGAGGGGCTCTGCTGATATATATGTGATTTATGGAGGGGCTCTGCTGGGAGACATGTGATTTTATGGAGGGGCTCTGCTGGGGGACATGTGATTTATGGAGGGGCTCTGCTGGGGGGCTTTTGTTTTATGGAGGGGCTCTGCTGGGGGACTTCTGTTTTTTAGGGGCCTCTGCTGGGGGACTCCTGATTTATGGAGGGGCTCTGCTTGGAGACATGTGATTTATGGCGGGGCTCTACTGGGGGACTCCTGATTTATTGAGGGGCTCTGCTGGGAGACATCAGATTTATGGAGGGGTCCTGCTTGGGAATCTTGATTTATAGAGGGGCTCTGTTGGGAGACATGTGATTTTATGGTGGGGCTCTCCTGGGGGACTTGTGATTTATGGATGGGCTCTGCTGGGAAACAGGTGATTTATGGAGGGGCTCTGCTGGGGCACTCCTTATTTAAGGAGTGGCTCTGCTGGAAGACATGTATTTTTATGGAAGGTCTCTCCTGGGAGACATGTGATTTATGTAGGGCCTCTGCTCGGTGAAATGTGACTTATGGAGTGGCTCTGTAGGGATACATGTGATTTATGGAGGGGCTCTGCTGGGGAATTTCTGATTTTTGGTGGGGATCTGCTGGGGGAATCCAGACTATGGAGAGGCTCTGCTTGGAGAAATGTGTTTTATGGGGGCTCTGCTGGGGGACTCCTGATTTATGGAGGGGCTCTGCTAGGAGACATGTGATTTATGGTGGGGCTCTGCTGGAGGACTCTTGATTTATGGAGGGGCTCTGCTGGGAGACGTGATTTATGGAAGGGCTCTGCTAGGGGACATGTGATTTATGGAGGGGCTCATCTGGGGGACATGTGGATTTATGGAGGGGCTCTGCTGGGAGACATGTGATTTTATAGAGGGGCTCTCCTGGGAGACATGTGATTTATGTAGGGCCTCTGCTCGGTGAAATGTGACTTATGGAGTGGCACTGCAGGGATTCATGTGATTTATGGAGGGGCTCTGCTGGGGAATTTCTGATTTTTGGAGGGGATCTGCTGGGGGAATCCAGACTATGGAGAGGCTCTGCTTGGAGAAATGTGTTTTATGGGGGCTCTGCTGTGGCAATCCAGATTTATGGGGGGGCTCTGCTGGGAGAAATGTGTTTTATGGGGGGGCTCTGCTGGGGGACTCCTGATTCATGGAGATGCTCTGCTGGGAGACATGTGATTTAAGGTGGGGCTCTGCTGGAGGACGCCTGATTTATGGAAGGGCTATTTTGGGAGACATGTGATTTATGAAGGGGCTCTGCTAGGGGACATGTTATTTATGCAGGGGCTCTGCTGGGGGACATGTGATTTTATGGAGGGGCTCTGCTGGGGGACATGTGATTTATGGGGGGACTCTGCTGGGGCTATGTGATTTATGGAGGGACTCTGCTGGGAATCATGTTATTTAATGGGGGGCTCTGCTGGGGGACATGTGATTTATGGAGGGGCTCTTCTGGGAGATTTGTGATTTATGGAGGGACTCTGCTTGGGGACTCTTGTTTTATGGAGGGGTTCTGCTAGGAGACATGTGATTTTATGGAGGGGCTCTGCTGGGGGACTGTGATTTATGGAGCGGCTCTGCTGGGGGACATGTGATTTATGGAGGCGCTCTGCTGGGGGACATGTGATTTATGGAGGGGCTCTGCTGGGGGACATGTGATTTATGGAGGGGCTCTTCTGGGAGACATGATTTTATGGAGGGGCTCTGCTGGGGGATATGTTATTTATGGAGGGGCTCTGCTGGGAGACATGTGATTTATGGAGAGGCTTTGCTGAGGGACTCCTGATTTATGGAGGGGCTCTGCTGGGAGACATGTGATTTATCGAGGGCATCTGCTGGGAGACATGTGATTTATGGTGGGGCTCTGCTGGGGGACTGCTGATGTATGGAGGGGCTCTGCTGGGAGACATTAGATTTATGGAGGGAAGGGCTCTGCTGGGGACATATGATTTTATGGAGGGGCTTTGCTGGGGGACATGTGATTTATGGAGGGTCTCTGCTGGGAATCATGTGATTTAATGGGGGGCTCTGCTTGGGGACATGTGATTTATGGCGGGGCTCTGCTGGGAGACATGTGAATTATGGAGGGGCTCTGCTGGGAGACATTTGATTTATGGTGGGGCTCTGCTGGGGGACTCCTGATTTATGAAGGGGCTCTGCTGGGAGACATGTGATTTATGGAATGACTCTGCTTGGGGACTCTTTTTTTATGGAGGGGCTCTGCTGGGAGACTTGTGATTTTATGGATGGGCTCTGCTGGGGGGACATGTGATTTATGGAGCCGCTCTGCTGGGGGACATGTGATTTATGGAGGGGCTCTGCTGGGGGACATGTGATTTATGGAGGTGCTCTTCTGGGAGACGTGATTTTATGGAGGGGCTCTGCTGGGGGATATGTTATTTATGGAGGGGCTCTGCTGGGAGACATGTGATTTATGGAGAGGCTCTGCTGAGGGACTCCTGATTTATGGAGGGGCTCTACTGGGAGACATGTGATTTATGGAGGGCATCTGCTGGGAGACATGTGATTTATGGTGGGGCTCTGCTGGGGGACTGCTGATGTATGGAGGGGCTCTGCTGGGAGACATGTGATTTATGAAGGGAGGGGCCCTGCTGGGGACATGTGATTTTATGGAGGGGCTCTGCTGGGAATCATGTGATTTAATGGGGGGCTCTGCCTGGGGACATGTGATTTATGGCGGGGCTCTGCTGGGAGACATGTGATTTATGGAGGGGCTCTGCTGGGAGACATGTGATTTATGGTGGGGCTCTGCTGGGGGACTCCTGATTTATGAAGGGGCTCTGCTGGGAGACATGTGATTTATGGAGGGACTCTGCTTGGGGACTCTTTTTTTATGGAGGGGCTCTGCTTGGAGACTTGTGATTTTATAGATGGGCTCTGCTGGGGGACATGTGATTTACGGAGTGTCTTTTCTGGGGGACATGTGATTTATGGAGGGGCTCTTCTGGGAGACATGTTATTTATGGAGGGGCTCTGCTAAGGGAATAATGATTTATGGAGGGGTTCTGCTGGGAGATGTGAGATTTATGGAGGGGCTCTGCTGGGAGACATGTGATTTATGGTGGGGCTCTGCTGGGGGACTCCTGATTTATGAAGGTGCTCTGCTGGGAGATTTGTGATTTATGGAGGGACTCTGCTTGGGGACTCTTGTTTTATGGAGGGGCTCTGCTAGGAGACATGTGATTTTATGGAGGGGCTCTGCTGGGGGACATGTGTTTTATGGAGGGGCTCTGCTGGGGAACATGTGATTTATGGAGCGGCTCTGCTGGGGGACATGTGATTTATGGAGGCGCTCTGCTGGTGGACATGTGATTTATGGAGGGGCTCTGCTGGGGGACATGTGATTTATGGAGGGGCTCTTCTGGGAGACGTGATTTTATGGAGGGGCTCTGCTGGGGAATATGTTATTTATGGAGGGGCTCTGCTGGGAGACATGTGATTTATGGAGAGGCTCTGCTGAGGGACTCCTGATTTATGGAGGGGCTCTGCTGGGAGACATGTGAATTATGGAGGGCATCTGCTGGGAGACATGTGATTTATGGTGGGGCTCTGCTGGGGGACTGCTAATGTATTGAGGGGCTCTGCTTGGAGACATGTGATTTATGGAGGGAGGGGCTCTGCTGGGGGACATGTGATTTATGGAGGGGCTCTTCTGGGAGACGTGATTTTATGGAGGGGCTCTGCTGGGGAATATGTTATTTATGGAGGGGCTCTGCTGGGAGACATGTGATTTATGGAGAGGCTCTGCTGAGGGACTCCTGATTTATGGAGGGGCTCTGCTGGGAGACATGTGATTTTATGGAGGGGCTCTGCTGGGGGACATGTGATTTATGGTGGGGCTCTGCTGGGAGACTCCTGATTTATGGAGGGACTCTGCTGGGGGACATGTGATTTATGGAGGGGCTCTGCTGGGAGACATGTGATTTATGGTGGGGCTATGCTGGGGGACTCCTGATTTATGAAGGGGCTCTGCTGGGAGACATGTGATTTTTATGGAGGGGCTCTGCTGGGGGACATGTGATTTATGAAGGGCCTCTGCTGGGGGACATGTGATTTCATGGAGGGGCTCTGCTGGGGGACATGTGATTTATGGGGGGGGCTCTGCTGGGAGACATGTGATTTTATGGAGGGGCTCTGCTTGGGGACATGTGATTTATGGAGGGGCTCTGCTGGGGGACATGTGATTTATGGAGGGGCTCTGCTGGGGGACATGTGATTTATGGAGGGGCTCTGCTGGGGGACATGTGATTTATGGAGGAGCTCTGCTGGGGGACATGTGATTTATGGAGGGGCTCTTCTGGGAGACGTAATTTTATGGAGGGGCTCTGCTGGGGGACATGTTATTTATGGAGGGGCTCTGCTGAGGGACTCCAGATTTATGGATGGGCTCTGCAGGGAGACATGTGATTTATGGAAGGGCTCTGCTGGGAGACATGTGATTTTATGGAGGTGCTCTGCTGGGGGACATGTGATTTATTGAGTGGCTCTGCTGGGGGAGTCCTGTTTTATGGAGGGGCTCTGCTGGGGGACATGTGATTTATGGTAGGGCTCTGCTGGGGGACTCCTGATTTATGGAGGAGCTCTGCTGGGGGACATGTGATTTATGGAGGGGCTCTGCTGGGGGACATATGATTTTATGTAGGGTCTTTGCTGGGGGACATGTGATTCATGGAGGGGCTATGCTGGGAGACATGTGATTTTATGGAGGGGCTCTGCTGGGGGACATGTGATTTATGGAGGGGCTCTGCTTTTATACAGGTGATTTATGGAGGGCCTCTGCTGGGGCACTCCTGATTTAAGGACAGGCTCTGCTGGGAGACATGTAATTTATGGAGGGGCTCTGCTGGGAGACATGTGATTTATGGAGGGCCTCTGCTGAGTGAAATGTGATTCATGGAATGGCTCTGTAGGGATAGATTTGATTTATGGAGGGGCTCTGCTGGGGAACTTCTGATTTATGGAGGGGTTCTGCTGGGAGACATGTGATTTATGGTGGGGCTCTGCTGGAGGACTCCTGATTTATAGAGGGGCTATTTTGAGAGACATGTGATTCATGGAGGGGCTCTGCTGGGGGACATGTGATGTATGGAGGGGCTCTGCTTGGGGACATGTGATTTATGGAGGGTCTCTGCTGGGGGACAAGTGATTTATGGAGGGGCTCTTCTGGGAGATGTGATTTTATGGATGGGTTCTGCTGGGGGACATGTGATTTATGGGGGGCGGCTCTGCTGGGAGACATGTGATTTTATGGAAGGGCTCTGCTTTTGGACATGTAATTTATGGAGGGGCTCTGCTGGGGGACATGTGATTTATGGAGGGGCTCTGTTGGGAGATATGTGATTTTATGGAAGGGCTCTCCTGGGAGACATGTGATTTATGGAGGGCCTCTGCTGGGTGAAATGTGATTTATGGCGTGGCTCTGTAGGGATACATGTGATTTATGGAGGGGCTCTGCTCGGGAACTTCTGATTTTTGGTGGGGATTTGCTGGGGGAATCTAGATTTATGGAGGGGCTCTTTATGGGGGGGCTCTGCTGGGGGACATGTGATTTATGGAGGGGCTCTGCTGGGGGACATGTAATTTATGGAGGGGCTCTTCTGGGAGACTTGATTTTATGGAGGGGCTCTGCTGGGGGACATGTTATTTATGGAGGGGCTCTGCTTGGGAATTTCTGATTTATGGAGGGGGGGACCTGGGGGAATCCAGGTTTATGGAGGGGCTCTGCTGGGGCTCTGCTGGGAGAAATGTGTTTTATGGGGGGCTCTGCTGGGGGACTACTCATTTATGGAGGAGCTCTGGGAAGGGGCTCTGCTGGGAGACATGTGATTTATGGAGGGGTATGCTAGGGGACATGTGATTTATGGAGGGGCTCTGCTGGGGTAAATGTGATTTATGGAGGGGCTCTGCTTGGAGACATGTGATTTATGGAGGGGCTCTGCTAGGAGACTCTTGATATATGGAGGGGCTCTGCTGGGAGACATGTGATTTTATGGAGGGGCTCTGCTGGGGGACATGTGATTTATGGAGGGGCTCTTCTGGGGGACATGTGATTTTATGAAGGGGCTCTGCTGGGGGAAATGTGATTTATAGAGTGGCTCTGTAGGGATACATGTGATTTAATGGAGGGGCTCTGCTGGGAAACTTCTGATTTATGGAGGGGATCTGCTGGGGGAATCCAGATTCATAGAGGGGCTCTGCTGGGAGAAATGTGTTTTATGGGGGGCTCTGCTTGGGGACTACTCATTTATGGAGGGGCTCTACTGGGAGACATGTGATTTATGGAGGGGCTCTGCTGGGAGACATGTGATTTATGGAGGGGGTATGCTAGGGGACATGTGATTTATGGAGGGGCTCTGCTGGTGGACATGTGATTTATGGAGGGGCTCTGCTGGGAGACATGTTATTTATGGTGGGGCTCTGCTGGGGGACTCCTGATTTATGGAGGGGCTCTGCTGGGAGACATGTGATTTATGGAGAGGCTCTGCTAGGAGACTCTTGATATATGGAGGGGCTCTGCTGGGAGACATGTGATTTTATGGAGGGGCTCTGCTTGGAGACATGTGATTTTATGGAGGGGTTCTGCTGGGAAACAGGTGAATTATGAAGGGGCTCTGCTGAGGTATTCCTGATTTAAGGAGGGGCTCTACTGGGAGACATGTGATTCATGGAGGGGCTCTGCTGGGGGACATGTGATTTTATGGAAGGGCTCTACTGGGAGACATGTGATTTATGGAGGGGCTCTGCTAGGGGAATCTTATTTTATTGAAGGGCTCTGCTGGGAGACATGTGATTTTATGAAGGGGCTCTGCTGGGGGACATGTGATTGATGGAGGGGCACTGCTGGGGTACATGTGATTTTAATGAGGGGCTCTGCTTGGGGACATATGATGTATGGAGGGGCCCTGCTTGGAGACATGTGATTTATGGAGGGGCTCTGCTGGGGAACATGTGATTTATGGAGGGGCTCTGCTGGGAGACATGTGATTTATGGAGGGGCTCTGCTGGGGAACATGTGATTTATGGAGGGGCTCTGCTGGGGGACATGTGATTTATGGAGTGGCTCTGCTGGGGGAGTCCTGTTTTATGGAGGGGCTCTGCTGGGGGACATGTGATTTATGGTAGGGCTCTGCTGGGGGACTCCTGATTCATGGAGGAGCTCTGCTGGGGGACATGTGATTTATGGAGGGGCTCTGCTGGGGGACATATGATTTTATGTAGGGTCTCTGCTGGGGGACATGTGATTCATGGAGGGGCTATGCTGGGAGACATGTGATTTTATGGAGGGTCTCTGCTTTTATACAGGTGATTTATGGAGGGGCTCTGCTTTTATACAGGTGATTTATGGAGGGCCTCTGCTGGGGCACTCCTGATTTAAGGACAGGCTCTGCTGGGAGATATGTAATTTATGGAGGGGCTCTGCTGGGAGACATGTGATTTATGGAGGGAGGGGCCCTGCTGGGGACATGTGATTTTATGGAGGGGCTCTGCTGGGAATCATGTGATTTAATGGGGGGCTCTGCCTGGGCACATGTGATTTATGGCGGGGCTCTGCTGGGAGACATGTGATTTATGGAGGGGCTCTGCTGGGAGACATGTGATTTATGGTGGGGCTCTGCTGGGGGACTCCTGATTTATGAAGGGGCTCTGCTGGGAGACATGTGATTTATGGAGGGACTCTGCTTGGGGACTTTTTTTTTATGGAGGGGCTCTGCTTGGAGACTTGTGATTTTATGGATGGGCTCTGCTGGGGGACATGTGATTTACGGAGTGTCTCTTCTGGGGGACATGTGATTCATGGAGGGGCTCTTCTGGGAGACATGTGATTTATGGAGGGGCTCTGCTAAGGGAATAATGATTTATGGAGGGGTTCTGCTGGGAGATGTGAGATTTATGGAGGGGCTCTGCTGGGAGACATGTGATTTATGGTGGGGCTCTGCTGGGGGACTCCTGATTTATGAAGGTGCTCTGCTGGGAGATTTGTGATTTATGGAGGGACTCTGCTTGGGGACTCTTGTTTTATGGAGGGGCTCTGCTAGGAGACATGTGATTTTATGGAGGGGCTCTGCTGGGGGACATGTGTTTTATGGAGGGGCTCTGCTGGGGAACATGTGATTTATGGAGCGGCTCTGCTGGGGGACATGTGATTTATGGAGGCGCTCTGCTGGTGGACATGTGATTTATGGAGGGGCTCTGCTGGGGGACATGTGATTTATGGAGGGGCTCTTCTGGGAGACGTGATTTTATGGAGGGGCTCTGCTGGGGAATATGTTATTTATGGAGGGGCTCTGCTGGGAGACATGTGATTTATGGAGAGGCTCTGCTGAGGGACTCCTGATTTATGGAGGGGCTCTGCTGGGAGACATGTGAATTATGGAGGGCATCTGCTGGGAGACATGTGATTTATGGTGGGGCTCTGCTGGGGGACTGCTAATGTATGGAGGGGCTCTGCTTGGAGACATGTGATTTATGGAGGGAGGGGCTCTGCTGGGGACATGTGATTTTATGGAGGGGCTCTGCTGGGGGACATGTGATTTATGGTGGGGCTCTGTTGGGAGACTCCTGATTTATGGAGGGACTCTGCTGGGGGACATGTGATTTATGGAGGGGCTCTGCTGGGAGACATGTGATTTATGGTGGGGCTATGCTGGGGGACTCCTGATTTATGAAGGTGCTCTGCTGGGAGACATGCGATTTTATGGAGAGGCTCTGCTTGGGGACATGTGATTTATGAAGGGCCTCTGCTGGGGGACATGTGATTTCATGGAGGGGCTCTGCTGGGGGACATGTGATTTATGGGGGGGGCTCTGCTGGGAGACATGTGATTTTATGGAGGGGCTCTGCTTGGGGACATGTGATTTATGGAGGGGCTCTGCTGGGGGACATGTGATTTATGGAGGGGCTCTGCTGGGGGACATGTGATTTATGGAGGGGCTCTGCTGGGGGACATGTGATTTATGGAGGGGCTCTGCTGGGGGACATGTGATTTATGGAGGGGCTCTTCTGGGAGACGTAATTTTATGGAGGGGCTCTGCTGGGGGACATGTTATTTATGGAGGGGCTCTGCTGAGGGACTCCAGATTTATGGATGGGCTCTGCAGGGAGACATGTGATTTATGGAAGGGCTCTGCTGGGAGACATGTGATTTTATGGAGGTGCTCTGCTTGGGGACATGTGATTTATGGAGTGGCTCTGCTGGGGGAGTCCTGTTTTATGGAGGGGCTCTGCTGGGGGACATGTGATTTATGGTAGGGCTCTGCTGGGGGACTCCTGATTTATGGAGGAGCTCTGCTGGGGGACATGTGATTTATGGAGGGGCTCTGCTGGGGGACATATGATTTTATGTAGGGTCTCTGCTGGGGGACATGTGATTCATGGAGGGGCTATGCTGGGAGACATGTGATTTTATGGAGGGGCTCTGCTGGGGGACATGTGATTTATGGAGGGGCTCTGCTTTTATACAGGTGATTTATGGAGGGCCTCTGCTGGGGCACTCCTGATTTAAGGACAGGCTCTGCTGGGAGACATGTAATTTATGGAGGGGCTCTGCTGGGAGACATGTGATTTATGGAGGGCCTCTGCTGAGTGAAATGTGATTCATGGAATGGCTCTGTAGGGATAGATTTGATTTATGGAGGGGCTCTGCTGGGGAACTTCTGATTTATGGAGGGGTTCTGCTGGGAGACATGTGATTTATGGTGGGGCTCTGCTGGAGGACTCCTGATTTATAGAGGGGCTATTTTGGGAGACATGTGATTTATGGAGGGGCTCTGCTGGGGGACATGTGATGTATGGAGGGGCTCTGCTGGGGGACATGTGATTTATGGAGGGTCTCTGCTGGGGGACAAGTTATTTATGGAGGGGCTCTTCTGGGAGATGTGATTTTATGGATGGGTTCTGCTGGGGGACATGTGATTTATGGGGGGCGGCTCTGCTGGGAGACATGTGATTTTATGGAAGGGCTCTGCTTTTGGACATGTAATTTATGGAGGGGCTCTGCTGGGGGACATGTGGTTTATGGAGGGGCTCTGTTGGGAGATATGTGATTTTATGGAAGGGCTCTCCTGGGAGACATGTGATTTATGGAGGGCCTCTGCTGGGTGAAATGTGATTTATGGCGTGGCTCTGTAGGGATACATGTGATTTATGGAGGGGCTCTGCTCGGAAACTTCTGATTTTTGGTGGGGATTTGCTGGGGGAATCTAGATTTATGGAGGGGCTCTTTATGGGGGGGCTCTGTTGGGGGACATGTGATTTATGGAGGGGCCCTGCTGGGGGACATGTGATTTATGGAGGGGCTCTGCTGGGGGACATGTGATTTATGGAGGGGCTCTTCTGGGAGACTTGATCTTATGGAGGGGCTCTGCTGGGGGACATGTTATTTATGGAGGGGCTCTGCTTGGGAATTTCTGATTTATGGAGGGGGGGGGACCTGGGGGAATCCAGGTTTATGGAGGGGCTCTGCTGGGGCTCTGCTGGGAGAAATGTGTTTTATGGGGGGCTCTGCTGGGGGACTACTCATTTATGGAGGAGCTCTGGG
Source organism: Aquarana catesbeiana (assembly GCF_042186555.1). Classification (NCBI taxonomy): domain Eukaryota; kingdom Metazoa; phylum Chordata; class Amphibia; order Anura; family Ranidae; genus Aquarana; species Aquarana catesbeiana. The sequence continues at coordinate 127,358,685 of NC_133330.1, forward strand.
AAGGGGTCTGCTGGGAGACATGTGATTTATGGAGGGGTATGCTAGGGGACATGTGATTTATGGAGGGGCTCTGCTGGGGTAAATGTGATTTATGGAGGGGCTCTGCTGGGAGACATGTGATTTATGGAGGGGCTCTGCTAGGAGACTCTTGATATATGGAAGGGCTCTGCTGGGAGACATGTGATTTTATGGAGGGGCTCTGCTGGGGGACATGTGATTTATGGAGGGGCTCTTCTGGGGGACATGTGATTTTATGGAGGGGCTCTGCTGGGTGAAATGTGATTTATAGAGCGGCTCTGTAGGGATACATGTGATTTAATGGAGGGGCTCTGCTGGGGAACTTCTGATTTATGGAGGGGATCTGCTGGGGGAATCCAGATTCATAGAGGGGCTCTGCTGGGAGAAATGTGTTTTATGGGGGGCTCTGCTTGGGGACTACTCATTTATGGAGGGGCTCTACTGGGAGACATGTGATTTATGGAGGGGCTCTGCTGGGAGACATGTGATTTATGGAGGGGGTATGCTAGGGGACATGTGATTTATGGAGGGGCTCTGCTGGTGGACATGTGATTTATGGAGGGGCTCTGCTGGGAGACATGTTATTTATGGTGGGGCTCTGCTGGGGGACTCCTGATTTATGGAGGGGCTCTGCTGGGAGACATGTGATTTATGGAGAGGCTCTGCTAGGAGACTCTTGATACATGGAGGGGCTCTGCTGGGAGACATGTGATTTTATGGAGGGGCTCTGCTGGGAGACATGTGATTTTATGGAGGGGTTCTGCTGGGAAACAGGTGAATTATGAAGGGGCTCTGCTGAGGTATTCCTGATTTAAGGAGGGGCTCTACTGGGAGACATGTGATTCATGGAGGGGCTCTGCTGGGGGACATGTGATTTTATGGAAGGGCTCTACTGGGAGACATGTGATTTATGGAGGGGCTCTGCTAGGGGAATCTTATTTTATTGAAGGGCTCTGCTGGGAGACATGTGATTTTATGAAGGGGCTCTGCTGGGGGACATGTGATTGATGGAGGGGCACTGCTGGGGGACATGTGATTTTAATGAGGGGCTCTGCTTGGGGACATATGATGTATGGAGGGGCTCTGCTTGGAGACATGTGATTTATGGAGGGGCTCTGCTGGGGAACATGTGATTTATGGAGGGGCTCTGCTGGGAGACATGTGATTTATGGAGGGGCTCTGCTGGGGAACATGTGATTTATGGAGGGGCTCTGCTGGGGGACATGTGATTTATGGAGTGGGTCTGCTGGGGGAGTCCTGTTTTATGGAGGGGCTCTGCTGGGGGACATGTGATTTATGGTAGGGCTCTGCTGGGGGACTCCTGATTTATGGAGGAGCTCTGCTGGGGGACATGTGATTTATGGAGGGGCTCTGCTGGGGGACATATGATTTTATGTAGGGTCTCTGCTGGGGGACATGTGATTCATGGAGGGGCTATGCTGGGAGACATGTGATTTTATGGAGGGGCTCTGCTTTTATACAGGTGATTTATGGAGGGGCTCTGCTTTTATACAGGTGATTTATGGAGGGCCTCTGCTGGGGCACTCCTGATTTAAGGACAGGCTCTGCTGGGAGACATGTAATTTATGGAGGGGCTCTGCTGGGAGACATGTGATTTATGGAGCGAGGGGCCCTGCTGGGGACATGTGATTTTATGGAGGGGCTCTGCTGGGAATCATGTGATTTAATGGGGGGCTCTGCCTGGGGACATGTGATTTATGGCGGGGCTCTGCTGGGAGACATGTGATTTATGGTAGGGCTCTGCTGGGGGACTCCTGATTTATGGAGGAGCTCTGCTGGGGGACATGTGATTTATGGAGGGGCTCTGCTGGGGGACATATGATTTTATGTAGGGTCTCTGCTGGGGGACATGTGATTCATGGAGGGGCTATGCTGGGAGACATGTGATTTTATGGAGGGGCTCTGCTTTTATACAGGTGATTTATGGAGGGGCTCTGCTTTTATACAGGTGATTTATGGAGGGCCTCTGCTGGGGCACTCCTGATTTAAGGACAGGCTCTGCTGGGAGACATGTAATTTATGGAGGGGCTCTGCTGGGAGACATGTGATTTATGGAGGGAGGGGCCCTGCTGGGGACATGTGATTTTATGGAGGGGCTCTGCTGGGAATCATGTGATTTAATGGGGGGCTCTGCCTGGGGACATGTGATTTATGGCGGGGCTCTGCTGGGAGACATGTGATTTATGGAGGGGCTCTCCTGGGAGACATGTGATTTATGGTGGGGCTCTGCTGGGGGACTCCTGATTTATGAAGGGGCTCTGCTGGGAGACATGTGATTTATGGAGGGACTCTGCTTGGGGACTCTTTTTTTATGGAGGGGCTCTGCTTGGAGACTTGTGATTTTATGGATGGGCTCTTCTGGGGGACATGTGATTTACGGAGTGTCTCTTCTGGGGGACATGTGATTTATGGAGGGGCTCTTCTGGGAGACATGTGATTTATGGAGGCGCTCTGCTAAGGGAATAATGATTTATGGAGGGGTTCTGCTGGGAGATGTGAGATTTATGGAGGGGCTCTGCTGGGAGACATGTGATTTATGGTGGGGCTCTGCTGGGGGACTCCTGATTTATGAAGGTGCTCTGCTGGGAGATTTGTGATTTATGGAGGGACTCTGCTTGGGGACTCTTGTTTTATGGAGGGGCTCTGCTAGGAGACATGTGATTTTATGGAGGGGCTCTGCTGGATGATATGTGTTTTATGGAGGGGCTCTGCTGGGGAACAATTGATTTATGGAGCGGCTCTGCTGGGGGACATGTGATTTATGGAGGCGCTCTGCTGGTGGACATGTGATTTATGGAGGGGCTCTGCTGGGGGACATGTGATTTATGGAGGGGCTCTTCTGGGAGACGTGATTTTATGGAGGGGCTCTGCTGGGGAATATGTTATTTATGGAGGGGCTCTGCTGGGAGACATGTGATTTATGGAGAGGCTCTGCTGGGGGACAAGTGATTTATGGAGGGGCTCTGCTTTTATACAGGTGATTTATGGAGGGCCTCTGCTGGGGCACTCCTGATTTAAGGACAGGCTCTGCTGGGAGACATGTAATTTATGGAGGGGCTCTGCTGGGAGACATGTGATTTATGGAGGGCCTCTGCTGAGTGAAATGTGATTCATGGAATGGCTCTGTAGGGATAGATGTGATTTATGGAGCGGCTCTGCTGGGGAACTTCTGATTTATGGAGGGGTTCTGCTGGGAGACATGTGATTTATGGTGGGGCTCTGCTGGAGGACTCCTGATTTATGGAGGGGCTATTTTGGGAGACATGTGATTTATGGAGGGGCTCTGCTGGGGGACATGTGATGTATGGAGGGGCTCTGCTGGGGGACATGTGATTTATGGAGGGTCTCTGCTGGGGGACAAGTGATTTATGGAGGGGCTCTTCTGGGAGATGTGATTTTATGGATGGGTTCTGCTGGGGGACATGTGATTTATGGGGGGCGGCTCTGCTGGGAGACATGTGATTTTATGGAAGGGCTCTGCTTTTGGACATGTAATTTATGGAGGGGCTCTGCTGGGGGACATGTGATTTATGGAGGGGCTCTGTTGGGAGATATGTGATTTTATGGAAGGGCTCTCCTGGGAGACATTTGATTTATGGAGGGCCTCTGCTGGGTGAAATGTGATTTATGGCGTGGCTCTTTAGGGATACATGTGATTTATGGAGGGGCTCTGCTGGGGAACTTCTGATTTTTGGTGGGGATTTGCTGGGGGAATCTAGATTTATGGAGGGGCTCTTTATGGGGGGGCTCTGCTGGGGGACATGTGATTTATGGAGGGGCTCTGCTGGGGGACATGTGATTTATGGAGGGGCTCTGCTGGGGGACATGTGATTTATGGAGGGGCTGTTCTGGGAGACTTGATTTTATGGAGGGGCTCTGCTGGGGGACATGTTATTTATGAAGGGGCTCTACTTGGGAATTTCTGATTTATGGAGGGGATCTGCTGGGGGAATCCAGATTTATGGAGGGGCTCTGCTGGGAGAAATGTGTTTTATGGGGGGCTCTGCTGGGGGACTACTCATTTATGGAGGAGCTCTGCTGGGAGACATATGCTTTGTTTTGGGGCTCTGCTGGAGGACTCCTGATTTGTGAAGGGGCTCTGCTGGGAGACATGTGATTTATGGAGGGGTATGCTAGGGGACATGTGATTTATGGAGGGGCTCTGCTGGGGTAAATGTGATTTATGGAGGGGCTCTGCTGGGAGACATGTGATTTATGGAGGGGCTCTGCTGGGGGACATGTGATTTTATGGAGGGGCTCTGCTGGGTGAAATGTGATTTATAGAGTGGCTCTGTAGGGATACATGTGATTTAATTGAGGGGCTCTGCTGGGGAACTTCTGATTTATGGAGGGGATCTGCGGGGGGAATCCAGATTCATAGAGGGGCTCTGCTGGGAGAAATGTGTTTTATGGGGGGCTCTGCTTGGGGACTACTCATTTATGGAGGGACTCTACTGGGAGACATGTGATTTATTAAGGGGCTCTGCTGGGAGACATGTGATTTATGGAGGGGGTATGCTAGGGGACATGTGATTTATGGAGGGGCTCTGCTGGTGGACATGTGATTTATGGAGGGGCTCTGCTGGGAGACATGTGATTTATGGTGGGGCTCTGCTGGGGGACTCCTGATTTATGGAGGGGCTCTGCTGGGGAATATGTTATTTATGGAGGGGCTCTGCTGGGAGACATGTGATTTATGGAGAGGCTCTGCTGGGGGACAAGTGATTTATGGAGGGGCTCTGCTTTTATACAGGTGATTTATGGAGGGCCTCTGCTGGGGCACTCCTGATTTAAGGACAGGCTCTGCTGGGAGACATGTAATTTATGGAGGGGCTCTGCTGGGAGACATGTGATTCATGGAGGGCCTCTGCTGAGTGAAATGTGATTCATGGAATGGCTCTGTAGGGATAGATGTGATTTATGGAGCGGCTCTGCTGGGGAACTTCTGATTTATGGAGGGGTTCTGCTGGGAGACATGTGATTTATGGTGGGGCTCTGCTGGAGGACTCCTGATTTATGGAGGGGCTATTTTGGGAGACATGTGATTTATGGAGGGGCTCTGCTGGGGGACATGTGATGTATGGAGGGGCTCTGCTGGGGGACATGTGATTTATGGAGGGTCTCTGCTGGGGGACAAGTGATTTATGGAGGGGCTCTTCTGGGAGATGTGATTTTATGGATGGGTTCTGCTGGGGGACATGTGATTTATGGGGGGCGGCTCTGCTGGGAGACATGTGATTTTATGGAAGGGCTCTGCTTTTGGACATGTAATTTATGGAGGGGCTCTGCTGGGGGACATGTGATTTATGGAGGGGCTCTGTTGGGAGATATGTGATTTTATGGAAGGGCTCTCCTGGGAGACATTTGATTTATGGAGGGCCTCTGCTGGGTGAAATGTGATTCATGGCGTGGCTCTGTAGGGATACATGTGATTTATGGAGGGGCTCTGCTGGGGAACTTCTGATTTTTGGTGGGGATTTGCTGGGGGAATCTAGATTTATGGAGGGGCTCTTTATGGGGGGGCTCTGCTGGGGGACATGTGATTTATGGAGGGGCTCTGCTGGGGGACATGTGATTTATGGAGGGGCTCTGCTGGGGGACATGTGATTTATGGAGGGGCTCTTCTGGGAGACTTGATTTTATGGAGGGGCTCTGCTGGGGGACATGTTATTTATGAAGGGGCTCTACTTGGGAATTTCTGATTTATGGAGGGGATCTGCTGGGGGAATCCAGATTTATGGAGAAGCTCTGCTGGGAGAAATGTGTTTTATGGGGGGCTCTGCTGGGGGACTACTCATTTATGGAGGAGCTCTGCTGGGAGACATATGCTTTGTTTTGGGGCTCTGCTGGAGGACTCCTGATTTGTGAAGGGGCTCTGCTGGGAGACATGTGATTTATGGAGGGGTATGCTAGGGGACATGTGATTTATGGAGGGGCTCTGCTGGGGTAAATGTGATTTATGGAGGGGCTCTGCTGGGAGACATGTGATTTATGGAGGGGCTCTGCTAGGAGACTCTTGATATATGGAGGGGCTCTGCTGGGAGACATGTGATTTTACGGAGGGGCTCTGCTGGGGGACATGTGATTTTATGGAGGGGCTCTGCTGGGTGAAATGTGATTTATAGAGTGGCTCTGTAGGGATACATGTGATTTAATTGAGGGGCTCTGCTGGGGAACTTCTGATTTATGGAGGGGATCTGCGGGGGGAATCCAGATTCATAGAGGGGCTCTGCTGGGAGAAATGTGTTTTATGGGGGGCTCTGCTTGGGGACTACTCATTTATGGAGGGACTCTACTGGGAGACATGTGATTTATTAAGGGGCTCTGCTGGGAGACATGTGATTTATGGAGGGGGTATGCTAGGGGACATGTGATTTATGGAGGGGCTCTGCTGGTGGACATGTGATTTATGGAGGGGCTCTGCTGGGAGACATGTGATTTATGGTGGGGCTCTGCTGGGGGACTCCTGATTTATGGAGGGGCTCTGCTGGGAGACATGTGATTTGTGGAGAGGCTCTTCTAGGAGACTCTTGATATATGGAGGGGCTCTGCTGGGAGACATGTGATTTTATGGAGGGGCTCTGCTGGGAGACATGTGATTTTATGGAGGGGTTCTGCTGGGAAACAGGTGAATTGTGAAGGGGCTCTGCTGGGGCATTCCTGATTTAAGGAGGGGCTCTACTGGGAGACATGTGATTCATGGAGGGGCTCTGCTGGGGGACATGTGATTTTATGGAAGGGCTCTGCTGGGAGACATGTGATTTTATGAAGGGGCTCTGCTGGGGGACATGTGATTGATGGAGGGGCACTGCTGGGGGACATGTGATTTTAATGAGGGTATCTGCTTGGGGACATATGATGTATGGAGGGGCTCTGCTTGGAGACATGTGATTTATGGAGGGGCTCTGCTGGGGAACATGTGATTTATGGAGGGGCTCTGCTGGGAGACATGTGATTTATGGAGGGGCTCTGCTGAGGGACCCCTGTTTTATGGAGGGGCTCTGCTGGGGGACTTCTGCTTTATGGGGGGCTCTGCTGGGGGAATCCTGATTTATGGAGGGGCTCTGCTTGGAGACATGTGATTTATGGTGGGGCTGTGTTTGAGAACTCCTGATTTCTGGAGGGGCTCTGCTGTGAGACATGTGATTTAGGGAGGGGCACTGCTGGGGGACAGGGACATGTGATTTATGGAGGGGCTCTGCTGGGAGACATGTGATTTATGGTGGGGCTCTGCTTTGGGACTCCTGATTTATGGAGGGGCTCTGCTGGAAGACATGTGATTTATTTTTTTTTTTAATAATCAAAATTTTTATTTCCATTTTATAAATACAACAATCTTCATACATTGTTACAATATCCCCTCATCACCCACCCCAAACCCTTGTTACATTACATCTTCTACTACCACATTCACTTAAATCATATCTACTTATTCCCCCCCCCTTCCCTTCCAAACCACTTGATAATCTTGTAATTATTCCTTACCCACATACAAAAAAAAAAAAAAAAAAAAAGGGGAGGGGGATATAAAAGTGTATAAGGTGTATATAATTGGATAAGAAGTGTACGTGTTTATCAATTTATAATTTGTGTACAAGGCCCTCATTGGCCAAACTATTCTAATAAGTGTTATTACCCTTTACCCACCAAAACACCAGAAAACCGAGCAAAAAATAAAAGACAAAAAATTATGTGATTCCCAATTCCATCCCCCAGAGGGAAAAAAAAACAAAAACCTAAACCCCGTGTTATCAGTTTATTTAATTTGTGTAGAAGCCCCTCAATGGCCAAACTATAATGCCCCGTACACACGGTCGGATTTTCCGATGGACATTGTCCGATCAGAGCGTGTTGTCGGAAATTCCGACCGCGTGTGGGCTCTATCGAACATTTTCCATCGGATTTTCCGACATACAAAGTTGGACAGCAGGAGATAAAATTTTCCGACAACAAAATCCGATCGCGTCAAATCCAACCGTGTGTGGCCTGTTCCGACGCACAAAGTGCCACGCATGCTCAGAAGAAATTCCGACACGGGACAGCTCGTTCTGGTAATCTTAGCGTTCGTAATGGATACAGCACTTTCGTCACGCTGCAATGTTCAAAATGGTTTAATACAGCGCACTCTCTTCTTCTTTATAATGTGACAAGAATTAAGCAGTTTTGATGCTCATATTCACACACACTTCTCACAAACTTCTTTCGTTACTATTTATCGGGATTCCCTCAATATATTTTGATTTCTCACATCTGACAACATATTTTTTTTATTTTTTTTACTTTAATGTAGAATCTTTTTTTGGGTTTCTCTTTTGTAATATTTTTTTTTGGTGATTTTGATTTGTACTCCCGAAAATGTTTGTGTGTTTTTTGTGACAAGTTCCCACAACACCATTGATATGTTGTTCTATTTAATCTGTAGGAGATTGTTTGGTGTTGTTGTCCCTTGTTAATTTCACATTGTACTTTAGAAATGTACCTGAATCGTCACCAACAAACTGTCCTTTTTGGATGAAAACACACACAGGAGAGTAGAATTTACCTAAAAATATTTTATTAAGGGGTCACAACTATAAACAAAGAGGGAGGCAACGCTGGAGAAACTGCAGAAGTGGGCGAAGCCTTGGACCCCCAGGGCAGACATCAATTATTTAAAAGCAAAATTGGTGGCCTGAGGAGTCCATATCTAAGGGAGGGCAGTCTGGCCCAGAAGTCCCAGAGATCCGGAAAGCAGCAGATGACATCTGTGTCCCCAGGCTGTGGTCATACGAGAGACTGCAGCTTTTGTCAGACCAGACTGAACCCAGGGCAATCACTCTTTGGTCTTCCTTCCACGCTTCCTTCCAGCCTTTGGCTGTGGTGATGGAGTTGTGGCAGCAGGACGAGGAGGAGGAGGAGGATCGTCGATCTCAATGACATCCGTCTTGTGTGTCAGTTCCCCACTCTCCCCCTTACATAGGACTTTATAAATCAGGTCCTCAGAGATCTTGCGTTGTCCCTCCTGCATGCCCTGCAATTTGGTGGCAGCCATGCAGGCAAAGGCCTCTTCAGGACTGGGGAAGGCTCTCAGGGACGCAGAAGCCTCCTGGATCAGCCTGTATGCTGAATCCTGCACAGGACTGGGAGTGGCCTTCCTGGCCCTTTTGTATGGCAGGCGGAGGGGAGGAACTTAGCCCCGCCTCCTCCTTGCTGCCACTAATCCCCGCCTCCTCCTGGCTGACACTAATCCCCGCCTCCTCCTGACTGCCACATTCCACAGCCTCCTCCTGGCTGACATAGTTTTAGTTTTTTTTACATCAATCACACACAATTTTCACCTCCTGACTGCTGCAAATTGAATGTTAACAAATATAACAGACTATCCTTCTGAGCCCAGCATTTTTCATTCTTGTCCCAATTTTGGGTGCCCACTACTGTCTATTGATATGTAAAACAATTTTTGGAATCAGCAATTAATGATCAATAATAACATCTAGTAAACATCATTTATTTATTGCCCAGAAATCTGTAGAAGAATGCTATACCTGACTCCAGCTGGGCTCCTCCACTTCTTCCTGGCTGGAAGGCCCAGGTTGGACATCAGAAGCCTCAGCTGGGATGGAAGGAAGAGTGGAAGGAAGAGTGGAGAGGGATTCCCTGACTTCAGTGTGGTCTGACAGAAATCGCAGTCTCTCATAGTACCACAACCTGGGGACATAAACGTCATCTGCTGCAGCTCCAGACCTCTGGGAATCCGTGACCTTCTTGCGCTCCCTAAGATATGTGCTCCTCAGGCCACCAATTTTAGCTTTTAAATAAGGGATGGTTGCTGTGGGGACCACCGGCTTCACCAACTCCAGCAGTTTCTCCAGCGCTGCCTGCCTCTTCTGTTTGTGATTATAGTGGTTGTGTCTCACTTGCCACAGACAGGGCAGCTCCCTGTACTTGTCAATAAACAGGGGCAGGAAATTGTGGTCGTTGAACCCATCCATTTTCTCTGCAAGACACAACACAAGACAAACCCTAATGTCAGGCCAAACTCCCCTAATCTTGTTACAATATAGGCTTCAATTTCGAAGCAGTATAGGCCCATGTTTAGATCCTACCTTCGTTAGCACGATCGGCGTCTCCGATGCTCCTTCCTCCACTCACAGATCGTACGTAAGACGCGCGCATTACGATTTATACACACTGCGCATGCGTATAACTCCGTCCGCCCCTGACGTTCTTTCTATTCTATTCCCCGCCCCTTTTCGTTCGGCACAGTGGAGGAAGAGCACATGGCGGATAGACAGCAGGATCGTGCTAAGTACAGCAACGAGGAGGAGGAGGAGGAAAGGCCGGAGCCTGAAACGTCCCAATCCAGAAGGAGATTAAAGGACTAAAATATGCCCTTTGGGGAGATGTTGGAGATGGTGGACATCCTGAAGAGGGCCGACTATGATGGAAAGTATGGGCCTTACCCCAACCCCAATATCCGAAAGGCCAAGATCATGGCGAAAGTGGTCAGGAGTCTGCACCGGAAATTCGGGGTACGACGATCGAAAGATCAGCTCAGGAAGCGGTGGTCGGACCTGAAATTACGAGAACATGAGCTGTACAGAAAGATCCGGAGAGTGCTGCAAAAAAGTAAGTAGTTGTTCTGTGTTCCTATTGTTCTTGTGTTTATTACGTTCGTGCTGCTCCATGTGCTTTTGGGAACTGTTGTACAGTTTAAAATGGCAACTTTCATGTTCATGGGCACATTATTCGTTCGGATCACACATTTTTATTTCGGACTATAAAATACCATTGTTTAGGCCATATGCATTTGGCCACCATTTTGAGGCCCTATACTTGTCTTCAAAGAATTGGGTTGTGTAGATGGCTTGGTTACTAGAATGAAATGCAAACTAGATTGTGTGTAAGGAGAGGACACTCAGCAGCTGTTTTCACATCTGGACACTGGAGCACTAGTGTGGGACCCCAGAACACCATTTTTATTAGGGGGGCCACACAGGAGCTCCAGTGTATACTATAGGGGGGTCTCCATCTGTGAAGCTTGTACTAAACAGGTAAAGTATTGCAGCTTGACAAAGGACACTAAAAATGCTACATCTTGGAACTCTGCTAAAATAGATCATTGTACCCCACTTCCAAGCAATGTTTCCTATTTCTAGTTCTGCCATCAAATATCTGTGTGCTAATTATACCATTTTTGTTTTACATAGGGGAGAAAAGACTCGGAGGACACCCCTCATCCGAGGAGACCAGAGCCCCCCCCCCCCCTCTGGAAGAAGGGGAAATCCCCCCAACACAAGATGAGCAGGAGGAAGAAGATGTAGTGGAACTAGTCACCACAACAGGTGAGTGTCTGCGACCACAGGCTCAGATAAGAGATGGATGGCGGCATTTTTTTTAGACCTAATTTATTTTGGGTTCCTCTCTTTTTAGGTGATCGTGAGGTTGTGGATGAAGATCCTTTCACATCAGAAAGTGCCCAGATCGTGATCGGGGAGATCATGGGGTGTAATTTACAATTGGAAATCATCAAGCAAAACATCAATGATGTTATTCCAAAATATAAAAACATCATTGATGTTTTGGGGCGAGTTTAAAGCCCCTCCAAATCACTTTCTTCTTTTGTGTGCTACAATGTGCTAAATGTTTTTGTGATTTTTCCAAAAGCCAAATTTGGAGGATGCACACAGTGTGCCAACATGTGCTATCTGCCATCACGGGAGATCAATGGACGCGTTTTGGGGGTGCAACCCCTTCCTCAATAATAAAGTAGCGGTGAGGAAGGGCTTTCTCCCCCAAAACACGTCCCTTGATCCCCCGTGATGGCAGGTCACACATGTTGACATTGTGAAATTTGTGTGCATCTTCCAAATTTGGCTTTTCCAGGGGTGATTTCCCCCCATCTGAACGCAATATCAAACCCAGTTCCTAAATACTCATGTCTGATATTGCCTTCAAGTTCTACCAAATGTGAACTTTGTAAGATCAAGATTTGTGTCTTTCTTGTGGGTTTTACACAGGCCTGTTTTCGATAAAATGCACATTTTGATTTTGGATAATGACACCACAAAAATTGTTATACAACAAACATGTTGGTTTGTCAGAAAAACCTTTGGTAAATGCAAGAATGTGTGGATTATTGTCTCAACGCTACAACACTTTTGGGGTGATGTAATTGTTGTTTTATGAGAAAATGGGGGTAATTTCCTAAGGGCAAATCCTCTTTGCACTACAAGTGCATTTTCAGTGCAGTTGCAAGTGCACTTGTAGTGAAAAGTGTCTTTGCATTTAGTAAATAACAGCCAACAGTGCTTTGTATAAGGTTACACAATCACGACATTTTCTGCACTCCACACATTTCTGTCAGGGTCAGCTCAAACAAACACAAGCAGTAAATGTCCACAAAGAAGAGCCTGGGGGGAGATGCCTGTCGAGAACTTGAGGTCCTGCAGACTTCTCCCTGTGGCCAAATAACGCAAGGTAGCGACCAACCTCTGCTCCGGAGTGATGGCTTGCCTCATGCAGGTATCCTGCCTGCTAATATAAGGGGTCAGCGAAGCCAACAAACGGTGAAACACGGGGTCCGTCATCCGGAGAAAGTTCCTGAAATCATCAGGATTATTCTCACAGATCTCACGGAGCAAAGGCATATGAGAGAACTGGTCACGCTGAAGCAACCAATTCTTGGTCCATGAACTCCTCCCCACCCTGTTCATGGACTGGACTTGTGTCAAGGTCAGGACCCCAACACCAAGCCCCCGCACAGCACGAACTCTACGAGGAGTACGCATACGAAACATGGCTAGAAAACGGTCGGCTGCTCAGAACGAAGTAACAGAACGCACTGAAGAACAGCAAGGCCTGTGAAGAGCGACCTGAAAAACAGCAACGAGCGGGCAAGATCGCACAGAAAACTCCAATACGAACTGACTGCACACACTGAAGAGCAGATACAAACCCACAAGCACAAACTGAACGGCAGAAAACGATCTGAAAGCCACGAGTCTGAAAAAGCGCGAATCGTCTCTCACCAAACTTTTACTAACACGAGATTAGCAAAAGGAGCCCAAAGGGTGCCGCGCTTGGTTCTGATCCGGCCTTTTATAGTCTCGTCGTACGTGGTGTACGTCACCGCGTTGTTGGCGATCGGAAATTCCGACAACTTTGTGCGACCGTGTGTAGGCAAAACAAGTTTGAGCCAACATCCGTCGGAAAAAATCCTAGGATTTTGTTGTCGGAATGTCCGAACAAAGTCCGACCGTGTGTACGGGGCATAAGTGTTATTGCCCTTTACCCGTCGTGTTATAAAAAACACGTGTTTATCAATATATTTAATTTGTGTAGAAGGCCCTCATTGGCCAAACTATAAGTGTTATTACCCTTTACCCATCATGTTATCTTGAAAGAAAAAAAAAAAAACCCAAACCCCGTGTTTATCAGTTTATTTAATTTGTGTAGAAGGCCCTCCATGGCCAAACTATAAGTGTTATTGCCCTTTACCCGTCGTGTTATAAAAAACAAAACCCGTGTTTATCAATTTATTTAATTTGTGTAGAAGACCCTCACTGGCCAAAATATAAGTGTTATTACCCTTTACCCGTCATGTTATCTCGAAAAAAAAAAAAAAGGAGGGGGGGGAGGAAAAACACAAGAAAACCACAACCCCACCCCCTCCAAACCCTCCCCCACATAATGGGTCAGCGAGCTAATTCCAATATTCCTTTCTTTTCTTATAGGTCAGTATCTTTTATTATACATATTTACAAGGGCTGTACCTCCACCTCCTTCTCATTTTAATCATCTCCGTCTTCTTTTTCCATCTCAACTAAACATTCCTTCCAACCTGCCCATTTCTGTTCAAATTTCCCTTGTTGGCCTTTTACCACATGAACCCATCTTTCCGCTTCCATTATTAAGCTCACTTCCCTTCTCCAATCTAATATTGAGGGACCCTGTATCTGTTTCCAAAATCTCGGTATGATTTTTTTCGCTGCATTTAATAGGTGAGGTGTTATGCCCTCCCGATACTTTCTATTAGAGCCCGGCATCCCATGGAACGTAGTGGTTGAAATTCCAAGTGCCCCATCGTCAATTTCTTAATCCATGGAGACACCGACTCCCAGAATCTTTTAATTACTGGGCAAGTCCACCACAAATGGAGAAATGTGCCTTTCTGACCACATCCCCTCCAACATCTGTCACTTATGGTTGGAAACATTTGTGTCAATTTGACTGGGGTCCTATACCATCTTGACAAAAACTTGTATGCCATCTCTTGCACCTTTGAGCTTGTGGATGAGGAGTGCGTTAGTACAATCATCCTTTTAATTTGATTATTAGTCAGTACTTGTCCCAATTCCTTCTCCCATTCCCTTATATAGTATGGAGTTGTTCCTTCCTGTCCCCTAAGTATCCCTTTATACATTTGCAACAGTACATTCCTGGGAATGGATCTCTGCACACACTGTTTCTCAAATATAGTGAGAGAGTTCGTAGGTCTTATTGATGACTTGCTTTTATTAAAAAAACTCACTATTTGATTGTATTTCCACTCCGCCATATGCACTGTCCCATATCTAGACACCATCTCTGTCAGAGATAACAAGACTCCGTCCAGGGCAAACCTGCCACAAGTGGAGTCCCCACCTCCACCCCAAGCCCCCAGATACCCCATCTCCTCCCCCGGGGGAACCAAGTGAATCCCTCCAGAGGAGCCAGAGGCGATATCCAGGGGGCATAATCCCCATTCTTATTCAACTTATCCAAAACTTCCAATGTGTTCTGGGTTAATGGTGACACCCACTGAGACAACCCCCTTGATGAGCTTTGAATCCAAGGTGCTCCTGCTAGGTTCCTCCCTGCCATTGAGTTTTCTACTTGAACCCATAGTTTTTTATGTGTGTCATGGCGCCAGTTCAAAATACGGACTAAGCTCATAGCCTTATAATATGGGGCTATGTCCGGTATTCCCAGTCCCCCCTCGGCCTTATTTCTTCTCAGAAGGTCGTGGGCTAATCTGGGTCTTTTATCATTCCATACAAAAGCCACAAACATCCTACGCACTTGTCTGAAAAAGGAC
Source organism: Aquarana catesbeiana (assembly GCF_042186555.1). NCBI lineage: Eukaryota > Metazoa > Chordata > Amphibia > Anura > Ranidae > Aquarana > Aquarana catesbeiana. The sequence goes on from NC_133330.1 coordinate 127,373,782, forward strand.
TCCGGTACCTTAATTGGTATTGTGTACAATATATAGATTAATCTAGGAAGTACACTCATTTTTATGGCGTTAATCCTCCCAAACCAAGTTAGGTATTGACCTTTCCATTTTTTAAACTCTTCTGCTATCTCCGTCAATAATATGCCATAATTAACTTCATATAGTCTTTTCATATCAACACTAATACGTACGCCCAAATACATCAGGGACTCTCTCTCCCAGACAAATGCATACGTACGTCGTAGCGTCCTTTCCAGTCCTATTGGGACGTGGATAGGAAGGATAATTGACTTTCCCAGATTGATTTTAAAATTAGATAAGGTGCCGAACTTTTGTACCTCCAACATAAGTACAGCTAAAGATGTCTGTGGAGACGAGAGAAAAAAGAGTAGGTCATCCGCGTAGGCTGCAACCTTATGTTCCACCTGTCCTATTCGCGTCCCACTTATCTCTCTGTTACTTCTAATTTTACGTAAGAATGGCTCTAATGTTATTGCAAATATTAAGGGTGATAATGGGCATCCTTGCCTCGTACCATTCCGAATACTAAAGCATTCTGACAGTGTTCCGTTTACTTTAATTCTTGCTTTAAGGCCCGCATACATTGACATTATCCATCCCATCATCTGCTCCCCCAGGCCTATCCCCTTCAATACTTCTCTCATAAAGCCCCAATTCACCCTGTCAAAGGCCTTTTCGGCATCCATTGACAGAATGATCCTTGGGGCCTTATCTGGACCCGACTGCATCCAGTGGAGGACATGAAGCGCCCGAATAGTATTATCTCTCACCTCACGCCCTTCCATGAACCCCGTCTGGTCCAGATGTACCGTCCCCCCAATGTGCCCCTGGAGCCTCAGGGCCAAGATCTTTGCTAACAATTTAGTGTCCGAATTAAGAAGGGAAATAGGCCTGTAGTTTGCGCATTTCTGGGGATCTTTTCCTCCTTTTGGCAATACTGTTATGTACGCCAGAAGGGCTTCTGGTGGTAGTGGGTTAGATGCGTTAATTGAATTGAAGTATTTGCACAGTGGTTCTATTAATACTGGAAGGAATTTTTTATAGTATATATTCGTCAGCCCATCTGGCCCTGGGCTTTTCCCTAATGGCAATGTTGCTATTACCCTTCCCAACTCCTCTACCGTGATTGGGCGCTCTAATTCCTCTATAGTTGTTTTAGACAGCCTAGGCATTGATGTTTCATTGATGTAGTCCTGTATCTCTTTTCTCTCGGGGCTCTCATTATCTACTTCGGGAATATTGTATAATGCCTCATAAAATTTACTAAATTCTGCAGCTATAGCTTTCGTTCCAACTACCTTCTTACCTCTAACCAATAAACTATGGACGTGTCTGGATTCCTGTTGCTTTTTAAGTTGTTTAGCTAATAGCCGCCCGCACTTATTTCCCTGTTCATATGCCCTATTTGCAAAGAACCTAATTTTATTTCTAACTTTTTGTTCTAAGCACTGTGAGAGCTCCGCTCGTAAAGCCTCCAGGCGCCTACTATCTGTAGGGTCAAGCTTCCTCCAGTTCACTGATTTTATCTAATAGTTCTTTTATCTCTCTTTTCCCTTCTTTTTTTATATACGAGCCATACGCTATTGAATCCCCTCTTATGACAGTTTTATGGGCCTCCCACACCATTTGATCAGACACTTCCCCTGTCTTGTTTATTTCAAAATACTCTTTTATTTTAACTCCCAATTTCTCTACTATTTCTTCCCTATCCAATAACGACTCGTTCAAGCGCCACGTTCGCTCCAAACACCCCATCTGAATTAGATGGAACGTTAATGCTATTGGGGCATGATCTGATGTAGTAATGGGTCCAATTGTGCTTGAGAGGACATTCTCCAGGTAAAACTGATCCACCAGGAGGAGGTCCAAACGCGAGTACATATCATGTGTTTTTGAATAATAGCTAAAGTCTTTAATTCCTGCATGTGATACCCGCCAACAGTCCACCAGATGTTGAGAGCGTATAAGTCGCTTAATTCGTTTTAAGGCTCTAAATGACAAGGCAGTTCTTCCTGTTGATGTATCCATATTTGGATCCAGCACCAGGTTAAAGTCCCCGCCCATCATCAGACAGCCCTCTCTAAATTGCTCCAATTTCTTAAATGTTTTGACAAAAAAATTTACTGACCCTTCATTTGGTGCATAGATCGTCGCAAATGTACCATGAAGGGTACCATGCAGTGTACCCTTCACAAATAAGAAGCGTCCCTCAGGGTCACTCTGTACTGTCTCCATTTTCCATGGGCATGACTTCTTAAAAGAAATTGTGACCCCTCTGGCCCTTGCGACTGGGGACACTGCATGGTACCATTGGTTCATAGTGCTCTGGGGTAAGCTAGGAATGGAGTCACCCTTAAAATGAGTCTCTTGTAAAAAGACAACGTCTGCTCCATAGTGCTGCAGCTCAATCCACAGGCGCTTTCTCTTATTCGGTGAGCTTAACCCCCTTACGTTATATGAGATGATTTTCAAAGTTGTTGCCATTCTTTAAGTTTCCCTTATAGGCTCCCGGTACCCGCCCCTCGTTAATTTCTCCCTGACCTTATTCTCATTTATTCCTTCATCGCTGACCCTACCTGCCCACATATCCCTAGAACATCCCCTATTGAAATTAAAAATTACATTCTTTACTTGTGCCATGCAAAAAATCATACATACACCATCCCTACACCATGATACTCCCCCCGGAGTACCTTTACTAACCCAGGTGGAGGCCTGTGTAAGTGTACATCCCACAAGCACATGTCCCCTCCCTTCCCTGCTATTAGCAGGTTCCTTAAGCCCCTTACTCGGGGTTGACCTACCGACCAAAAAATAGTCTTCATACCCCACCCTGCTCTTTCATCCTCCCCCCCTCCCCCCCTCCCCCCAGGCATTATTTACAATTCCCTCCCCATTGGGAAAAAGCACAAAAAAAAACCCAATAGGCAGGGACAAAAAAGAATAAACAACACAACTTCATCTCCCTTAAATCCAATGAGAAAAAAAAAAAAGGGGGGGACAAGACCCCCTGCTACTCAGTCCTTTCTTACACTATCTATGTCCTCTTCGGGCCAAGTCCTTATTAGCCTTTGCCCTAACTTCTTGCCACTGCTCTGGCCGTTGTAGGGGGGATCCTATGAGATTTATTCTCCAATCTACAAAGTCCACCATATTCTAAATCGTCTTTAGTTCGTAGTGTTGCTGTTTTCCCATTTCTAGAAGCTGTCAAGCTAAATGGGTATCCCCAACGGTATTTAGTCTCTACCGCACGCAGAGCTTCTAACAGGGGTCGCACTGCTCGACGCTGGTACAGGGTCCGCCGTGATATATCTGGGTATAGTGCTATGTTCAGTCCTTCGAACAGAATTGTGGGTTTGGTACGAGCCATTCTCATTATATTTTCTTTTATTATATATTTTTTTATTATATATTCTTTTATTATATATTTATGTGATTCATGGAGTGGCTCTGTAGGGATACATGTGATTTATGGAGGGGCTCTGCTGGGGAAATTCTGATTTATGGAGCGGATCTGCAGGGGGAATCGAGATTTTTGGAGGGGCTCTGCTGGGAGAAATATGTTTTATGGGGGACTCTGCTGGGAGACTCCTCATTTATGGAGGGGCTCTGCTGGGAGACATGTGATTTATGGTGGAGCTCTGCTGGAGGACTCCTGATTTATTTAGGGGCTCTGCTGGGAGACATGTGATTTATGGAGGGGGTATGCTAGGGGGCATGTGATTTATGGAGGGTATCTGCTGGGGGACATGTGATTTATGGAGGGGCTCTGCTGTGGGACATGTGATTTTATGGAGGGTTATTGCTGGGCGACATGTGATTTATGGTGGGGTTCTGCTGGGAGACATGTGATTTATGGAGGAGCTCTGCTGGGAGACATGTGGTTTTATGGAGGGGCTCTGCTGGGGGACATGTGATTTATGGAGGGGCTCTGCTGGGAGACATGTGATTTATGGAGAGGCTCTGCTGGGAGATATGTGATTTTATGGAGGGGCTATGCTGGGGAACATGTGATTTATGGAGGGGCTCTGCTGGGAGACATGTGATTTTATGGAGGGGCTCCGCTGGGGGACATGTGATTTATGGAGGGGATCTGCTGGGGGAATCCTGATTTATGGAGGGGCTCTGCTGGGAGAAATGCGATTTATGGAGGGGCTTTGCTGGGAGACAGTTGATTTATGGAGAGGCCCTGCTGGGTGAAGTGATTTATGGAGGGTCTCTGCTGGAGGACAAGCGATTTTATGGAGGGGCTGTGCTGGGGATGTATGGAGGGGCTCTGCTGGGGGACTCCTGATTTATGGAGGGGCTCTGCTACGGGACATGTGAATTATGGATGAGCCCTGCTGGGGGACTCCTCATTTATGGAGAGGCTCTGCTGGGGGCTTCTGATTTATGGAAGAGCTCTGCTGGGGGACTCCTGATTTATGGAGGGGCTCTGCTGGGGGACTTCTAATTTATGGAGGGGCTCTGCTGGGAGACATGTGATTTATGGAGGGGCTCTGCTGGGGGACTTCTGTTTTATGGGGGGGCTGTGCTGGGGGATTCCTGATTTATGGAGGGGCTCTGCTGGGAGACCTGTGATTTATGGTGGGGCTCTGCTGGGGGACCCCTTATTTATGGAGGTGCTCTGCTGGTAGACGTGATTTATGGAGGGGCTCTGCAAGGGGACTCTTGATTTATGGAAGGCCTCTGCTGATAGACATGTGATTTTATGGTGGGGCTCTGCTGATAGACATGTGATTTATGGAGGGGCTCTGCTGGGGCACTCCTGATTTATGGAGGGGCTCTGCTGGGAGACATGTTATTTATGAAGGGGCTCTGCTGGGAGACATGTGATTTATGGTGGGGCTCTGCTGGGGGACTCATGATTTATGGAGGGGCTCTGTTGGGAGACATGTGATTTATGGAAGGGCTCTGCTGGGAGACATGTGTCACGGAACGTCCCACACTCCGCTTGAGTGCTTCCGTCAGTATACCGCTTCCTAAGTTCTGGAACACGAGTCCAATGGATCTGGCTATAGGAACCCCCAAGAACTAGACAACACCAGTCTTGGAGTACATCAGCACTAACTCTTTATTTGAGATCTCACACACATTTATACAGCAGGCTGACTCAACACTAACCTAATTAACATGAGCTAATTTACTAAAAAATTTACCCAGACCAGATGACAGACTTGTGGGCACCGATCTTCACACAGTAGTATAAACACAATAGCTGGAGCTAATTACAATTAACAATACAAACAACAATCTCCCCCTTCCTCAGCCTAGACTGTTCGTCTCCTTACCAGTGCTGGTGGCTAATGTGATCAGCTCATTCAATTAACACACATTAGCATAAACATCAACACAGGGTTAATTAGAACAAACAATGAGTTGAATACCCTTAGAACCTAGACTAAACTTATTTACATTAAACACATTATAGCTGACATCAGACAGGTGAGTGGAGTTGAAGACATTAGCATCTTCTCACAGTATGAGCCCCAACAGTATGGCTCAGTCACTATGGCAAATACAGGGTCCCCAGAGTCTGTGTGTTTTGGGGGGACATGGAGCTGAATCCAAAGTAACACCAACCCCAGGGTCCCCAGGCATACAGCTCACAGAGAGCACCATTTCCCCAAATGCCAGGGCCCATAATCTGTTGGCAAGAGGCTAGCGTTCAGTCCCCTCCAATAGCCTCTGTCTCGGGTGAGTCTGTCACATTTCTCCCCCATCAAAGGTTGACTAACAAGGTCCCAGACCTTCACCTGGTCTGGACATGTGTTAGTCAGGCAGAGTGAACTCACATAGTCTTCCCGCATGATCTCCATTCTTGGCTGCAAGGAATTGTTGACCTCAGTAGGTGTGGGGCAGAGGTCATTTACTCTCTGTCTGGCTGCCAGGGCTTCAGCTGGATTGTTTTTAACATTCCTGGGCTCAGTCTGCTGCTGGGCAGAGGGGCCAATCACCCCTGCTTCTTGAAGCTGTAGAGAGACACTAGGTGCTAGGCAGAGGCCAGCGGTGCTCTGCCCTGTTGCCAGCGATTCAGCTGGGAATAGCAGCTCCACTACATCAGCTTGTCGTCGGAGAGAGGGGCCAACTGCCCCGGCTCCCTGGATCTCCACAGTTGTTGCCGTTGCTGGGCAGAGGTTGGTAACACTCTGCCCTGTTGCCAGCACTTCTGCTGGGGACTCCGCATCCTCCCCTCCGGCTAACCGTTGGGGCAGGAGGCTGGCTTCCTCCACTCCCAAACTGTGTAGCTGCCATTGGGGAGGTGAGCTGGCTGCTTCCTTTTCCATTCCCCCATCTGGTTGCTTGGATGACATGTCTATGGTACTGTCTCCTAGGTGCACTGATCTTTGCTGGGGAGGGAAGGCCGCTTCTTCCACCCTGGCCAACTGTTGGGGAGGGACAACACACACCTCCTCTCCCTTCTCCCCCTGTATCTGCTGCTGGGAAGTGATTGCCACCTTCTCACCCTGGGCCTCCGAAACTGCCACAGGTGTGGGGCAGAGGTCTTGGACCCTCTGTCCGGTTGCCAGCACTTCTGCTGGAGAAGTTTGTTGTAACTCCACAGATACTGCTGTTGGTGCTGGGCAGAGCACAGTAAAGTTTGGCCCTAATACCAGCTCTTCTGCTGGAGGCTCATCAGGTTGTTCTTCCTCAGCAGAAAAGTCTATTAAATCCCCTATCTCTATAACTGGTGTCTGGGGATAGAGGTTCACCATCTCCTGTTCATGGAACCCAGAAGATGTTATCAGTGCTGGACAGAGGTTAGCAGAACTCTGCCCTGTGGTTTGGGGACGGCAATCTTCAGATTTTCCACTGCCGATTCTCTGGCATGCTGCTGAACGTGTTCTAGCAGTTTCCTGTATGCCCTTTCCAGATGCTGTTCCTTCCTTAGCAAATGGTCCAGATCAGGTTTGAGCTCTGAGACCCCTGCAAGACCGAGCATAGCCTCTCTATATTCTCGCAGGTCCTCGAGGTCAGGTTCCCCTTCATCTCCAAACATAAAATGATCTGTAAGGCTCTCCCACAGCAATCCAGGGCCTCCAAAGTCATATCTCTCCGGAGAGCATTCTGTTGTCTCCCCTAAATATCCCTCCTCTGCGTGCCATTGCAGAGCCCGATAACGATTGTCCAGCTCTATCTCCTGCTGGACCAGCCTGTGCAACTCGGTCACCCATTGCTCCTGGGGCCGCTCTCCCAGGAATGCCATCCGCAATGCCCGTTGGTCACTGGCCCGTTGCTCTTGGGTTGGAAAGCACTTGCCCTGTTTTATACCAGCGATCTGAAGGGCTCCAATCCAGAGCTTCACCCGAATCAGCTGCCTGAGCTCCAGGTATTCATCCTCAGACACCGTTCTGGTGTATGTTGAAAGGATGATCCGCAGCAGCCCCGGGAACTCTGATGCCAGATCCATATCTCCGCTGGGGTGACTGAAGTCTGCTATGCTGATCTTGGATCCAGTTGGAGGTTTGGATGTCCCAGACTGCAGGAAGCTTTCCCGCTGCTTGCCACCAATGTCACGGAACGTCCCACACTCCGCTTGAGTGCTTCCGTCAGTATACCGCTTCCTAAGTTCTGGAACACGAGTCCAATGGATCTGGCTATAGGAACCCCCAAGAACTAGACAACACCAGTCTTGGAGTACATCAGCACTAACTCTTTATTTGAGATCTCACACACATTTATACAGCAGGCTGACTCAACACTAACCTAATTAACATGAGCTAATTTACTAAAAAATTTACCCAGACCAGATGACAGACTTGTGGGCACCGATCTTTACACAGTAGTATAAACACAATAGCTGGAGCTAATTACAATTAACAATACAAACAACAATCTCCCCCTTCCTCAGCCTAGACTGTTCGTCTCCTTGCCAGTGCTGGTGGCTAATGTGATCAGCTCATTCAATTAACACACATTAGCATAAACATCAACACAGGGTTAATTAGAACAAACAATGAGTTGAATACCCTTAGAACCTAGACTAAACTTATTTACATTAAACACATTATAGCTGACATCAGACAGGTGAGTGGAGTTGAAGACATTAGCATCTTCTCACAGTATGAACCCCAACAGTATGGCTCAGTCACTATGGCAAATACAGGGTCCCCAGAGTCTGTGTGTTTTGGGGGGACATGGAGCTGAATCCAAAGTAACACCAACCCCAGGGTCCCCAGGCATACAGCTCACAGAGAGCACCATTTTCCCAAATGCCAGGGCCCATAATCTGTTGGCAAGAGGCTAGCGTTCAGTCCCCTCCAATAGCCTCTGTCTCGGGTGAGTCTGTCACAACCTGTGATTTTATGGAGGGGCTCTGCTGGGGGACATGTGATTTATGGAGGGGCTCTGCTGGGGGAATCCTGTTTTATGGAGGGGCTCTGCATGGGGACATGTGATTTATGGTGGGGCTTTGCTGAGGGACTCCTGATTTATGGAGGGGCTCTGCTGGGGGACATGTGATTTATGGAGGGGCTGTGCTGGGGGACATGTGATTTTATGGAGGGTCTCTGCTGGGGGACATGTGATTCATGGAGGGGCTCTGCTGGGAGACATGTGATTTTATGGAGGGGCTCTGCTGGTGGACATGTGATTTATGGGGGGGCTATGCTGGGAGACATGTGATTTTATGGAGGGGCTCTGCTGGGGGACATGTGATTTATGGAGGGGCTCTGCTTTTATACAGGTGATTTATGGAGGGGCTCTGCTGGGGCACTCCTGATTTAAGGAGAGGCTCTGCTGGGAGACATGTGATTTATGGAGGGGCTCTGCTGGGAGACATGTGATTTTATGGAAGGGCTCTCCTGGGAGACGTGATTTATGGAGGGCCTCTGCTGAGTGAAATGTGATTTATGGAGTGGCTGTGCTGGGGCACTCCTGATTTAAGGAAAGGCTCTGCTGGGAGATATGTGATTTAAGGAAGGGCTCTCCTGGGAGGGCCATGGAGGGGCTCTGCTGGGAGACATGTGATTTTATGGAGGGCCTCTGCTGAGTGAAATGTGATTTATGGAGTGGCTCTGTAGAGATACATGTGATTTATGGAGGGGCTCTCCTGGGAGGGCCATGGAGGGGCTCTGCTGGGAGACATGTGATTTTATGGAGGGCCTCTGCTGAGTGAAATGTGATTTATGGAGTGGCTCTGTAGAGATACATGTGATTTATGGAGGGGCTCTCCTGGGAGGGCCATGGAGGGGCTCTGCTGGGAGACATGTGATTTTATGGAGGGCCTCTGCTGAGTGAAATGTGATTTATGGAGTGGCTCTGTAGAGATACATGTGATTTATGGAGGGGCTCTGCTGGGGAACTTCTGATTTATGGAGGGGATCTGCTGGGGGAATCCAGATTTATGGAGGGGTTCTGCTGGGAGACATGTGATTTATGGTGGGGCTCTGCTGGAGGACTCCTGATTTATGTAGGGACTATTTTGGGAGACATGTGATTGATGGAGGGGCTTTGCTAGGGGACATGTGATTTATGGAGGGGCTCTGCTGGGGAACTTCTGATTTATAGAGGGGATCTGCTGAGGGAATCCAGATTTATGGAGGGGTTCAGCTGGGAGACATGTGATTTATGGAGGGCCTCTGCTGAGTGAAATGTGATTTATGGAGTGGCTCTGTAGGGATACATGTGATTTATGGAGGGGCTCTGCTGGGGAACTTCTGATTTATGGAGGGGATCTGCTGGGGGAATCCAGATTTATGGAGGGGATCTGCTGGGAGACATGTGATTTATGGTGGGGCTCTGCTTGAGGACTCCTGATTTATGGAGGGGCTATTTTGGGAGACATGTGATTTATGGAGGGGCTCTGCTAGGGAACATGTGATGTATGGAGGGGCTCTGCTGGGGGACATGTGATTTATGGAGGGTCTCTGCTGGGGGACAAGTGATTTATGGAGGGGCTCTTCTGGGAGACGTGATTTTATGGAGGGGCTCTGCTGGGGGACATGTTATTTATGGAGGGGCTCTGCTGGGAGACATGTGATTTAGGGAGTGGCTCTGCTGAGGGACTCCTGATTTATGGAGGGGCTCTGCTGGGAGACATGTGATTTATGGAGGGGCTCTGCTGGGAGACATGTGATTTATGGTGAGGCTCTGCTGGGGGACTCGTGATTTATGCAGGGGCTCTGTTGGGAGACATGTGATTTATGGAAGGGCTCTGCTGGGAGACATGTGATTTTATGGAGGGGGTCTGCTGGGGGACTCCTGTTTTATGGAGGGGCTCTGCTGGGGGACATGTGATTTATGGTGGGGCTCTACTGGGGGGCATGTAATTTATGGAGGGGCTCTGCTGGGGGACATGTAATTTATGGAGGGGCTCTGCTGGGGGACATGTGATTTTATGGAGGGTCTCTGCTGGGGGACATGTGATTCATGGAGGGGCTCTGCTGGGAGACATGTGATTTTATAGAGGGGCTCTGCTGGGGGACATGTGATTTATGGGGGGGTTATGCTGGGAGACATGTGATTTTATGGAGGGGCTCTGCTGGGGGAAATGTGATTTATGGAGGGGCTCTGCTTTTATACAGGTGATTTATGGAGGGGTTCTGCTGGGGAAATCCTGATTTAAGGAAAGGCTCTGCTGGGAGATATGTGATTTAAGGAAGGGCTCTCCTGGGAGACATGTGATTTATGGAGGGCCTCTGCTGAGTGAAATGTGATTTATGGAGTGGCTCTGTAGGGATACATGTGATTTATGGAGGGGCTCTGCTGGGGAACTTCTGATTTATGGAGGGGATCTGCTGGGGGAATCCAGATTTATGGAGGGGTTCTGCTGGGAGACATGTGATTTATGGTGGGGCTCTGCTGGAGGACTCCTGATTTATGTAGGGACTATTTTGGGAGACATGTGATTGATGGAGGGGCTTTGCTAGGGGACATGTGATGTATGGAGGGGCTCTGCTGGGGGACATGTGATTTATGGAGGGTCTCTGCTGGGGGACAAGTGATTTATGAAGGGGCTCTTCTGGGAGACGTGATTTTATGGAGGGGCTCTGCTGATGGACTCCTGATTTATGGAGGGGTTCTGCTGGGAGACATGGGATTTATGGAGGGGCTCTGCTGGGAGATATGTGATTTAATGGAGAGTCTCCGCTGGGGAACATGTGATTCATTGAAGGGCTCTGCTGGGATTTTATGGGGGCTCTGCTGGGGGACATGTGATTTATGGGGGGGCTATGCTGGGAGACATGTGATTTGATGGAGGGGCTCTGCTGGGGGACATGTGATTTATGGAGGGGCTCTGCTTTGATATAGGTGATTTATGGAGGTGCTCTGCTGGGGCTCTCCTGATTTAAGGAGAGGCTCTGCTGGGAGACATGTGATTTATGGAGGGGTTCTGCTGGGAGACATGTGATTTTATGGAAGGGCTCTCCTGGGAGACATGTGATCTATGTTGGGGCTCTGCTGGGGGACATGTGATTTTAATGAGGGGCTCTTCTGGAGGGACATTTGATTTATGGAGGGGCTCTGCTGGGAGACATGTGATTTTATGGAGTGGCTCTGCTGGGGAACATGTGATTTATGGAGGAGCTCTGCTGGGAGATGTGATTTATGGAGGGGCTCTGCTGGGGGACTTCTGATTTATGGAGGGGCTCTGCTAGGGGTCTCCTGATTTACGGAGGGGCTCTGCTGGGGGACTCCTGATTTATGGATGAGCTTTTCTGGGAGACATGTGATTTATGGAGGGGCTATGCTGGGGGACATGTGATTTATGGAGTGGCTGGGACTACTGATTTATTGAAGGGCTCTGCTGGGAGACATGTGATTTTATGAAGGGGCTCTGTGGGGGACATGTGATTGATGGAGGGGCTGTGCTGGGGGACATGTGATTTTAATGAGGGGCTCTGCTGGGGGACATATGATTTATGGAGGGGCTCTGCTTGGAGACATGTGATTTATGGAGGGGCTCTGCTGGGGAACATGTGATTTATGGAGGGGCTATGCTGGGAGACATGTGATTTATGGAGGGGCTCTGCTGGGGGTCCCCTGTTTTATGGAGTGGCTCTGCTGGGGGACTTCTGCTTTATGGGGGGCTCTGCTGGGGGAATCCTGATTTATGGAGGGGCTCTGCTTGGAGACATGTGATTTATGGTGGGGCTGTGTTGGAGGACTCCTGATTTCTGGAGGGGCTCTGCTGGGAGACATGTGATTTAGGGAGGGGCTCTGCTGGGGGACAGGGACATGTGATTTCTGGAGGGGCTCTGCTGGGGAACTCCTGATTTAAGGAGGGGCTCTGCTGGGGGACAGGGACATGTGATTTATGGAGGGGCTCTGCTGGGAGACATGTGATTTATGGTGGGGCTCTGCTGTAGGAATCCTGATTTATGGAGGGGCTCTGCTGGAAGACATGTGATTTATGGAGGGGCTTTGCTGGGGGAGATGTGATTTTATGGTGGGGCTCTGCTGGAAAACAGGTGATGTATGAAGGGGCTCTGCTGGGGCACTCCTGATTTAAGGAGGGGCTCTGCTGGGAGACGTGATTTATGGAGGGGCTCTGCTGAGAGACATGTGATTTTATGGAAGGGCTCTCCTGGGAGACATGTGATTTATGGAGTGGCTCTGTAGAGATACATGTGATTTATGGAGGGGCTCTGCTGGGGAACTTCTGATTTAAGGAGGGGCTCTGCTGGGAGACGTGATTTATGGAGGGGATCTGCTGGGAGACATGTGATTTTATGGAGGGGCTCTCCTGGGAGACATGTGATTTATGGAGGGCCTCTGCTGGGTGAAATGTGATTAATGGAGTGGCTCTGTAGGGATACATGTGATTTATGGAGGGGCTCTGCTGGGGAACTTCTGATTTATGGAGGGGATCTGCTGGGGGAATCCAGATTAATGGAGGGGCTCTGCTGGGAGACATGTGATTTATGGTGGGGGTCTGCTGGAGGACTCCTGATTTATGGTGGGGCTATTTTGGGAGACATGTGATTTATAGAGGGGCTCTGCTAGGGGACATGTGATTTATAGAGGGGCTCTGCTGGAGGACATGTGATTTATGGAGGTTCTCTGCTGGGGGACATGTGATTTATGGAGGGGCTCTTCTGGGAGACATGATTTTATGGAGGGGCTCTGCTGGGGGACATGTTATTTATGGAGGGGCTCTGCTGTGAGACATGTGATTTATGGAGGGACTCTGCTGAGAGACATGTAATTTATGGAGTGGCTCTGCTGGGGGACATGTGATTTATGGAGAGGCTCGGCTGGGCTCTGCTGTGGACATGTGATTTATGGAGGGGCTCTGCTGGGGGACATGTGATTTTAATGAGGGGCTCCGCTGGAGGGACATTTGATTTATGGAGGGGCTCTGCTGGGAGACATGTGATTTTATGGAGTGGCTCTGCTGGGGAACATGTGATTTATGGAGGAGCTCTGCTGGGAGACGTGATTTATGGAGGGGCTCTGCTGGGGGACTTCTGATTTATGGAGGGGCTCTGCTAGGGGTCTCCTGATTTATGGAGGGGCTCTGCTGGGGGACTCCTGATTTATGGATGAGCTTTTCAGGGAGACATGTGATTTATGGAGGGGCTCTGCTGGGGGACATGTGATTTATGGAGTGGCTGGGACTACTGATTTATTGAAGGGCTCTGCTGGGAGACATGTGATTTTATGAAGGGGCTCTGTGGGGGACATGTGATTGATGGAGGGGCTGTGCTGGGGGACATGTGATTTTAATGAGGGGCTCTGCTGGGGGACATATGATTTATGGAGGGGCTCTGCTTGGAGTCATGTGATTTATGGAGGGGCTCTGCTGGGGAACATGTGATTTATGGAGGGGCTATGCTGGGAAACATGTGATTTATGGAGGGGCTCTGCTGGGGGTCCCCTGTTTTATGGAGTGGCTCTGCTGGGGGACTTCTGGTTTATGGGGGCTCTGCTGGGGGAATCCTGATTTATGGAGGGGCTCTGCTTGGAGACATGTGATTTATGGTGGGGCTCTGCTGGAGGACTCCTGATTTATGGTGGGGCTATTTTGGGAGACATGTGATTTATGGAGGGGCTCTGCTAGGGGACATGTGATTTATAGAGGGGCTCTGCTGGAGGACATGTGATTTATGGAGGGTCTCTGCTGGGGGACATGTGATTTATGGAGGGGCTCTTCTGGGAGACATGATTTTATGGAGGGGCTCTGCTGGGGGACATGTTATTTATGGAGGGGCTCTGCTGTGAGACATGTGATTTATGGAGGGACTCTGCTGAGAGACATGTAATTTATGGAGTGGCTCTGCTGGGGGACATGTGATTTATGGAGGGGCTCGGCTGGGCTCTGCTGTGGACATGTGATTTATGGAGGGGCTCTGCTGGGGGACTCCTGATTTATGGAGGGGCTCTGCTGGAAGACATGTGATTTATGGAGGGGCTCTGCTAGGGGACTCTTGATTTATAGAGGGGCTCTGCTGGGAGACATGTGATTTTATGGAGGGGCTCTGCTGGGGGACATGTGATTTTATGGAGGTGCTCTGCTGGGAAACAGGTGATTTATGAAGGGGCTCTGCTGGGGCACTCCTGATTTAAGTAGGGGCTCTGATGGTGAAATGTGATTTATGGAGGGGCTCTGCTGGAGGACATGTGATTTATGGGGGGAATGTGCTGGGAGACATGCGATTTTATGGAGGGGCTCTGCTGAGGGACACGTGTTTTATGGAGGGGCTCTGCTGGGAGACATGTGATTTATGGTGAGGCTCTGCTGGGGGACTCCTGATTTATGGAAGGGCTCTTCTGGGAGACATGTGATTTATGGAGGGCCTCTGCTGGGTAAAATGTGATTAATGGAGTGGCTCTGTAGGGATACATGTGATTTATGGAGGGGCTCTGCTGGGGAACTTCTGATTTATGGAGGGGATCTGCTGGGGGAATCCAGATTAATGGAAGGGCTCTGCTGGGAGACATGTGATTTATGGTGGGGCTCTGCTGGAGGACTCCTGATTTATGGAGGGGCTATTTTGGGTGACATGTGATTTATGGAGGGGCTCTGCTAGGGGACATGTGATTTATAGAGGGGCTCTGCTGGAGGACATGTGATTTATGGAGGGTCTCTGCTGGGGGACATGTGATTTATGGAGGGGCTCTTCTGGGAGACGTGATTTTATGGAGGAGCTCTGCTGGGGGTCATGTTATTTATGGATTGGCTCTGCTGCGAGACATGTGATTTATGGAGGGGCTCTACTGAGAGACATGTAATTTATGGAGTGGCTCTGCTGGGGTAACATGTGATTTATGGAGGGGCTCGGCTGGGCTCTGCTGGGGACATGTGATTTATGGAGGGACTCCTGATTTATGGAGGGGCTCTGCTGGAAGACATGTGATTTATGGAGGGGCTCTGCTAGGGGACTCTTGATTTATAGAGGTGCTCTGCTGGGGGACATGTGATTTTATGGAGGTGCTCTGCTGGGAAACAGGTGATTTATGAAGGGGCTCTGCTGGGGCACTCCTGATTTAAGTAGGGGCTCTGATGGTGAAATGTGATTTATGGAGTGGCACTGTAGGGATACATGTGATTTATGGAAGGGCTCTGCTGGGGGACATGTGATTTATGGGGGGAATGTTCTGGGAGACATGCGATTTTATGGAGGGGCTCTGCTGAGGGACACGTGATTTATGGAGGGGCTCTGCTGGGGGACATGTGATTTTAATGAGGGGCTCTCCTGGGAGACATGTGATTAATGGAGGGCCTCTGCTGGGAGAAATGTGATTTATGGCGTGGCTCTGTAGGGATACATGTGATTTTATGGAGGGGCTCTGCTGGGTAACATTTGATTTATGGAGGGGATCTGCTTTGAGACATGTGATTTATGGAGGGGCTCTGCTGGGGGACTCCTGTTTTATGTAGGGGCTCTGCTGGGGGACTTCTGCTTTATGGGGGCGCTCTGCTGGGGGATTCCTGATTTATGGAGGGGCTCTGCTTGGAGACATGTGATTTATGGTGGGGCTCTGCTGGGGGACTCCTGATTTATGGAGGGGCTCTGCTGGGAGACATGTGATTTATGGAGGGGCTCTGCTAGGGGACTCTAGATTTATGGAAGGGCTCTGCTGATAGACATGTGATTTTATGGTGGGTCTCTGCTGGGGGACATGTGATTTATGGAGGGGCTCTGCTGGGAGATATGTGATTTTATGGAAGGGCTCTCCTGGGAGACATGTGATTTATGGAGGGCCACTGCTGGATGAAATGTGATTTATGGCGTGGCTCTGTAGGGATACATGCGATTTTATGGAGGGGCTCTGCTGGGGAACATGTGATTTATGGAGGGGCTCTGCTTTGAGACATGTGATTTATGGAGGGGCTCTGCTGGGGGACTTCTGCTTTATGGGGGCGCTCTGCTGGGGGATTCCTGATTTATGGAGGGGCTCTGCTTGGAGACATGTGATTTATGGTGGGGCTCTGCTGGGGGGACTCCTGATTTAAGGAGGGGCTCTGCTGGGAGACATGTGATTTATGGAGGGGCTCTGCTAGGGGACTCTAGATTTATGGAAGGGCTCTGCTGATAGACATGTGATTTTATGGTGGGTCTCTGCTGGGGGACATGTGATTTATGGAGGGGCTCTGCTGGGAGATATGTGATTTTATGGAAGGGCTCTCCTGGGAGACATGTGATCTATGTTGGGGCTCTGCTGGGGGACATGTGATTTTAATGAGGGGCTCTGCTGGAAGGACATTTGATTTATGGAGGGGCTCTGTTGGGAGACATGTGATTTTATGGAGTGGCTCTGCTGGGGAACATGTGATTTATGGAGGAGCTCTTCTGGGAGACGTGATTTATGGAGGGGCTCTGCTGGGGGACTTCTGATTTATGGAGGGGCTCTGCTAGGGGTCTCCTGATTTACGGAGGGGCTCTGCTGGGGGACTCCTGATTTATGGATGAGCTTTTCTGGGAGACATGTGATTTATGGAGGGTCTATGCTGGGGGACATGTGATTTATGGAGTGGCTGGGACTACTGATTTATTGAAGGGCTCTGCTGGGAGACATGTGATTTTATGAAGGGGCTCTGTGGGGGACATGTGATTGATGGAGGGGCTGTGCTGGGGGACATGTGATTTTAATGAGGGGCTCTGCTGGGGGACATATGATTTATGGAGGGGCTCTGCTTGGAGACATGTGATTTATGGAGGGGCTCTGCTGGGGAACATGTGGTTTATGGAGGGGCTATGCTGGGAGACATGTGATTTATGGAGGGGCTCTGCTGGGGGTCCCCTGTTTTATGGAGTGGCTCTGCTGGGGGACTTCTGCTTTATGGGGGGCTCTGCTGGGGGAATCCTGATTTATGGAGGGGCTCTGCTTGGAGACATTTGATTTATGGTGGGGCTGTGTTGGAGGACTCCTGATTTCTGGAGGGGCTCTGCTGGGAGACATGTGATTTAGGGAGGGGCTCTGCTGGGGGACAGGGACATGTGATTTCTGGAGGGGCTCTGCTGGGGAACTCCTGATTTAAGGAGGGGCTCTGCTGGGGGACAGGGACATGTGATTTATGGAGGGGCTCTGCTGGGAGACATGTGATTTATGGTGGGGCTCTGCTGTAGGAATCCTGATTTATGGAGGGGCTCTGCTGGAAGACATGTGATTTATGGAGGGGCTTTGCTGGGGGAGATGTGATTTTATGGTGGGGCTCTGCTGGGAAACAGGTGATGTATGAAGGGGCTCTGCTGGTGCACTCCTGATTTAAGGAGGGGCTCTGCTGGGAGACGTGATTTATGGAGGGGCTCTGCTGAGAGACATGTGATTTTATGGAAGGGCTCTCCTGGGAGACATGTGATTTATGGAGTGGCTCTGTAGAGATACATGTGATTTATGGAGGGGCTCTGCTGGGGAACTTCTGATTTATGGAGGGGATCTGCTGGGAGACATGTGATTTTATGGAGGGGCTCTCCTGGGAGACATGTGATTTATGGAGGGCCTCTGCTGGGTGAAATTTGATTAATGGAGTGGCTCTGTAGGGATACATGTGATTTATGGAGGGGCTCTGCTGGGGAACTTCTGATTTATGGAGGGGATCTGCTGGGGGAATCCAGATTAATGGAAGGGCTCTGCTGGGAGACATGTGATTTATGGTGGGGCTCTGCTGGAGGACTCCTGATTTATGGTGGGGCTATTTTGGGAGACATGTGATTTATGGAGGGGCTCTGCTAGGGGACATGTGATTTATAGAGGGGCTCTGCTGGAGGACATGTGATTTATGGAGGGTCTCTGCTGGGGGACATGTGATTTATGGAGGGGCTCTTCTGGGAGACATGATTTTATGGAGGGGCTCTGCTGGGGGACATGTGATTTATGGAGGGGCTCTGCTGTGAGACATGTGATTTATGGAGGGACTCTGCTGAGAGACATGTAATTTATGGAGTGGCTCTGCTGGGGGACATGTGATTTATGGAGGGGCTCGGCTGGGCTCTGCTGTGGACATGTGATTTATGGAGGGGCTCTGCTGGGGGACATGTGATTTTAATGAGGGGCTCCGCTGGAGGGACATTTGATTTATGGAGGGGCTCTGCTGGGAGACATGTGATTTTATGGAGTGGCTCTGCTGGGGAACATGTGATTTATGGAGGAGCTCTGCTGGGAGACGTGATTTATGGAGGGGCTCTGCTGGGGGACTTCTGATTTATGGAGGGGCTCTGCTAGGGGTCTCCTGATTTATGGAGGGGCTCTGCTGGGGGACTCCTGATTTATGGATGAGCTTTTCTGGGAGACATGTGATTTATGGAGGGGCTCTGCTGGGGGACATGTGATTTATGGAGTGGCTGGGACTACTGATTTATTGAAGGGCTCTGCTGGGAGACATGTGATTTTATGAAGGGGCTCTGTGGGGGACATGTGATTGATGGAGGGGCTGTGCTGGGGGACATGTGATTTTAATGAGGGGCTCTGCTGGGGGACATATGATTTATGGAGGGGCTCTGCTTGGAGACATGTGATTTATGGAGGGGCTCTGCTGGGAAACATGTGATTTATGGAGGGGCTCTGCTGGGGGTCCCCTGTTTTATGGAGTGGCTCTGCTGGGGGACTTCTGCTTTATGGGGGGCTCTGCTGGGGGAATCCTGATTTATGGAGGGGCTCTGCTTGGAGACATGTGATTTATGGTGGGGCTCTGCTGGAGGACTCCTGATTTATGGTGGGGCTATTTTGGGAGACATGTGATTTATGGAGGGGCTCTGCTAGGGGACATGTGATTTATAGAGGGGCTCTGCTGAAGGACATGTGATTTATGGAGGGTCTCTGCTGGGGGACATGTGATTTATGGAGGTGCTCTTCTGGGAGACATGATTTTATGGAGGGGCTCTGCTGGGGGACATGTTATTTATGGAGGGGCTCTGCTGTGAGACATGTGATTTATGGAGGGACTCTGCTGAGAGACATGTAATTTATGGAGTGGCTCTGCTGGGGGACATGTGATTTATGAAGGGGCTCGGCTGGGCTCTGCTGTGGACATGTGATTTATGGGGGGGCTATGCTGGGAGACATGTGATTTTATGGAGGGGCTCTGCTGGGGGACATGTGATTTATGGAGGGGCTCTGCTTTTATACAGGTGATTTATGGAGGGGCTCTGCTGGGGCACTCCTGATTTAAGGAGAGGCTCTGCTGGGAGACATGTGATTTATGGAGGGGCTCTGCTGGGAGACATGTGATTTTATGGAAGGGCTCTCCTGGGAGACGTGATTTATGGAGGGCCTCTGCTGAGTGAAATGTGATTTATGGAGTGGCTGTGCTGGGGCACTCCTGATTTAAGGAAAGGCTCTGCTGGGAGATATGTGATTTAAGGAAGGGCTCTCCTGGGAGGGCCATGGAGGGGCTCTGCTGGGAGACATGTGATTTTATGGAGGGCCTCTGCTGAGTGAAATGTGATTTATGGAGTGGCTCTGTAGAGATACATGTGATTTATGGAGGGGCTCTCCTGGGAGGGCCATGGAGGGGCTCTGCTGGGAGACATGTGATTTTATGGAGGGCCTCTGCTGAGTGAAATGTGATTTATGGAGTGGCTCTGTAGAGATACATGTGATTTATGGAGGGGCTCTCCTGGGAGGGCCATGGAGGGGCTCTGCTGGGAGACATGTGATTTTATGGAGGGCCTCTGCTGAGTGAAATGTGATTTATGGAGTGGCTCTGTAGAGATACATGTGATTTATGGAGGGGCTCTGCTGGGGAACTTCTGATTTATGGAGGGGATCTGCTGGGGGAATCCAGATTTATGGAGGGGTTCTGCTGGGAGACATGTGATTTATGGTGGGGCTCTGCTGGAGGACTCCTGATTTATGTAGGGACTATTTTGGGAGACATGTGATTGATGGAGGGGCTTTGCTAGGGGACATGTGATTTATGGAGGGGCTCTGCTGGGGAACTTCTGATTTATAGAGGGGATCTGCTGAGGGAATCCAGATTTATGGAGGGGTTCAGCTGGGAGACATGTGATTTATGGAGGGCCTCTGCTGAGTGAAATGTGATTTATGGAGTGGCTCTGTAGGGATACATGTGATTTATGGAGGGGCTCTGCTGGGGAACTTCTGATTTATGGAGGGGATCTGCTGGGGGAATCCAGATTTATGGAGGGGATCTGCTGGGAGACATGTGATTTATGGTGGGGCTCTGCTTGAGGACTCCTGATTTATGGAGGGGCTATTTTGGGAGACATGTGATTTATGGAGGGGCTCTGCTAGGGAACATGTGATGTATGGAGGGGCTCTGCTGGGGGACATGTGATTTATGGAGGGTCTCTGCTGGGGGACAAGTGATTTATGGAGGGGCTCTTCTGGGAGACGTGATTTTATGGAGGGGCTCTGCTGGGGGACATGTTATTTATGGAGGGGCTCTGCTGGGAGACATGTGATTTAGGGAGTGGCTCTGCTGAGGGACTC
The DNA here is from genome assembly GCF_042186555.1 of Aquarana catesbeiana. NCBI lineage: Eukaryota > Metazoa > Chordata > Amphibia > Anura > Ranidae > Aquarana > Aquarana catesbeiana. The sequence goes on from NC_133330.1 coordinate 127,394,644, forward strand.
CTGATTTATGGAGGGGCTCTGCTGGGAGACATGTGATTTATGGAGGGGCTCTGCTGGGAGACATGTGATTTATGGTGAGGCTCTGCTGGGGGACTCGTGATTTATGCAGGGGCTCTGTTGGGAGACATGTGATTTATGGAAGGGCTCTGCTGGGAGACATGTGATTTTATGGAGGGGGTCTGCTGGGGGACTCCTGTTTTATGGAGGGGCTCTGCTGGGGGACATGTGATTTATGGTGGGGCTCTACTGGGGGGCATGTAATTTATGGAGGGGCTCTGCTGGGGGACATGTAATTTATGGAGGGGCTCTGCTGGGGGACATGTGATTTTATGGAGGGTCTCTGCTGGGGGACATGTGATTCATGGAGGGGCTCTGCTGGGAGACATGTGATTTTATAGAGGGGCTCTGCTGGGGGACATGTGATTTATGGGGGGGTTATGCTGGGAGACATGTGATTTTATGGAGGGGCTCTGCTGGGGGAAATGTGATTTATGGAGGGGCTCTGCTTTTATACAGGTGATTTATGGAGGGGTTCTGCTGGGGAAATCCTGATTTAAGGAAAGGCTCTGCTGGGAGATATGTGATTTAAGGAAGGGCTCTCCTGGGAGACATGTGATTTATGGAGGGCCTCTGCTGAGTGAAATGTGATTTATGGAGTGGCTCTGTAGGGATACATGTGATTTATGGAGGGGCTCTGCTGGGGAACTTCTGATTTATGGAGGGGATCTGCTGGGGGAATCCAGATTTATGGAGGGGTTCTGCTGGGAGACATGTGATTTATGGTGGGGCTCTGCTGGAGGACTCCTGATTTATGTAGGGACTATTTTGGGAGACATGTGATTGATGGAGGGGCTTTGCTAGGGGACATGTGATGTATGGAGGGGCTCTGCTGGGGGACATGTGATTTATGGAGGGTCTCTGCTGGGGGACAAGTGATTTATGAAGGGGCTCTTCTGGGAGACGTGATTTTATGGAGGGGCTCTGCTGATGGACTCCTGATTTATGGAGGGGTTCTGCTGGGAGACATGGGATTTATGGAGGGGCTCTGCTGGGAGATATGTGATTTAATGGAGAGTCTCCGCTGGGGAACATGTGATTCATTGAAGGGCTCTGCTGGGATTTTATGGGGGCTCTGCTGGGGGACATGTGATTTATGGGGGGGCTATGCTGGGAGACATGTGATTTGATGGAGGGGCTCTGCTGGGGGACATGTGATTTATGGAGGGGCTCTGCTTTGATATAGGTGATTTATGGAGGTGCTCTGCTGGGGCTCTCCTGATTTAAGGAGAGGCTCTGCTGGGAGACATGTGATTTATGGAGGGGTTCTGCTGGGAGACATGTGATTTTATGGAAGGGCTCTCCTGGGAGACATGTGATCTATGTTGGGGCTCTGCTGGGGGACATGTGATTTTAATGAGGGGCTCTTCTGGAGGGACATTTGATTTATGGAGGGGCTCTGCTGGGAGACATGTGATTTTATGGAGTGGCTCTGCTGGGGAACATGTGATTTATGGAGGAGCTCTGCTGGGAGATGTGATTTATGGAGGGGCTCTGCTGGGGGACTTCTGATTTATGGAGGGGCTCTGCTAGGGGTCTCCTGATTTACGGAGGGGCTCTGCTGGGGGACTCCTGATTTATGGATGAGCTTTTCTGGGAGACATGTGATTTATGGAGGGGCTATGCTGGGGGACATGTGATTTATGGAGTGGCTGGGACTACTGATTTATTGAAGGGCTCTGCTGGGAGACATGTGATTTTATGAAGGGGCTCTGTGGGGGACATGTGATTGATGGAGGGGCTGTGCTGGGGGACATGTGATTTTAATGAGGGGCTCTGCTGGGGGACATATGATTTATGGAGGGGCTCTGCTTGGAGACATGTGATTTATGGAGGGGCTCTGCTGGGGAACATGTGATTTATGGAGGGGCTATGCTGGGAGACATGTGATTTATGGAGGGGCTCTGCTGGGGGTCCCCTGTTTTATGGAGTGGCTCTGCTGGGGGACTTCTGCTTTATGGGGGGCTCTGCTGGGGGAATCCTGATTTATGGAGGGGCTCTGCTTGGAGACATGTGATTTATGGTGGGGCTGTGTTGGAGGACTCCTGATTTCTGGAGGGGCTCTGCTGGGAGACATGTGATTTAGGGAGGGGCTCTGCTGGGGGACAGGGACATGTGATTTCTGGAGGGGCTCTGCTGGGGAACTCCTGATTTAAGGAGGGGCTCTGCTGGGGGACAGGGACATGTGATTTATGGAGGGGCTCTGCTGGGAGACATGTGATTTATGGTGGGGCTCTGCTGTAGGAATCCTGATTTATGGAGGGGCTCTGCTGGAAGACATGTGATTTATGGAGGGGCTTTGCTGGGGGAGATGTGATTTTATGGTGGGGCTCTGCTGGAAAACAGGTGATGTATGAAGGGGCTCTGCTGGGGCACTCCTGATTTAAGGAGGGGCTCTGCTGGGAGACGTGATTTATGGAGGGGCTCTGCTGAGAGACATGTGATTTTATGGAAGGGCTCTCCTGGGAGACATGTGATTTATGGAGTGGCTCTGTAGAGATACATGTGATTTATGGAGGGGCTCTGCTGGGGAACTTCTGATTTAAGGAGGGGCTCTGCTGGGAGACGTGATTTATGGAGGGGATCTGCTGGGAGACATGTGATTTTATGGAGGGGCTCTCCTGGGAGACATGTGATTTATGGAGGGCCTCTGCTGGGTGAAATGTGATTAATGGAGTGGCTCTGTAGGGATACATGTGATTTATGGAGGGGCTCTGCTGGGGAACTTCTGATTTATGGAGGGGATCTGCTGGGGGAATCCAGATTAATGGAGGGGCTCTGCTGGGAGACATGTGATTTATGGTGGGGGTCTGCTGGAGGACTCCTGATTTATGGTGGGGCTATTTTGGGAGACATGTGATTTATAGAGGGGCTCTGCTAGGGGACATGTGATTTATAGAGGGGCTCTGCTGGAGGACATGTGATTTATGGAGGTTCTCTGCTGGGGGACATGTGATTTATGGAGGGGCTCTTCTGGGAGACATGATTTTATGGAGGGGCTCTGCTGGGGGACATGTTATTTATGGAGGGGCTCTGCTGTGAGACATGTGATTTATGGAGGGACTCTGCTGAGAGACATGTAATTTATGGAGTGGCTCTGCTGGGGGACATGTGATTTATGGAGAGGCTCGGCTGGGCTCTGCTGTGGACATGTGATTTATGGAGGGGCTCTGCTGGGGGACATGTGATTTTAATGAGGGGCTCCGCTGGAGGGACATTTGATTTATGGAGGGGCTCTGCTGGGAGACATGTGATTTTATGGAGTGGCTCTGCTGGGGAACATGTGATTTATGGAGGAGCTCTGCTGGGAGACGTGATTTATGGAGGGGCTCTGCTGGGGGACTTCTGATTTATGGAGGGGCTCTGCTAGGGGTCTCCTGATTTATGGAGGGGCTCTGCTGGGGGACTCCTGATTTATGGATGAGCTTTTCAGGGAGACATGTGATTTATGGAGGGGCTCTGCTGGGGGACATGTGATTTATGGAGTGGCTGGGACTACTGATTTATTGAAGGGCTCTGCTGGGAGACATGTGATTTTATGAAGGGGCTCTGTGGGGGACATGTGATTGATGGAGGGGCTGTGCTGGGGGACATGTGATTTTAATGAGGGGCTCTGCTGGGGGACATATGATTTATGGAGGGGCTCTGCTTGGAGTCATGTGATTTATGGAGGGGCTCTGCTGGGGAACATGTGATTTATGGAGGGGCTATGCTGGGAAACATGTGATTTATGGAGGGGCTCTGCTGGGGGTCCCCTGTTTTATGGAGTGGCTCTGCTGGGGGACTTCTGGTTTATGGGGGCTCTGCTGGGGGAATCCTGATTTATGGAGGGGCTCTGCTTGGAGACATGTGATTTATGGTGGGGCTCTGCTGGAGGACTCCTGATTTATGGTGGGGCTATTTTGGGAGACATGTGATTTATGGAGGGGCTCTGCTAGGGGACATGTGATTTATAGAGGGGCTCTGCTGGAGGACATGTGATTTATGGAGGGTCTCTGCTGGGGGACATGTGATTTATGGAGGGGCTCTTCTGGGAGACATGATTTTATGGAGGGGCTCTGCTGGGGGACATGTTATTTATGGAGGGGCTCTGCTGTGAGACATGTGATTTATGGAGGGACTCTGCTGAGAGACATGTAATTTATGGAGTGGCTCTGCTGGGGGACATGTGATTTATGGAGGGGCTCGGCTGGGCTCTGCTGTGGACATGTGATTTATGGAGGGGCTCTGCTGGGGGACTCCTGATTTATGGAGGGGCTCTGCTGGAAGACATGTGATTTATGGAGGGGCTCTGCTAGGGGACTCTTGATTTATAGAGGGGCTCTGCTGGGAGACATGTGATTTTATGGAGGGGCTCTGCTGGGGGACATGTGATTTTATGGAGGTGCTCTGCTGGGAAACAGGTGATTTATGAAGGGGCTCTGCTGGGGCACTCCTGATTTAAGTAGGGGCTCTGATGGTGAAATGTGATTTATGGAGGGGCTCTGCTGGAGGACATGTGATTTATGGGGGGAATGTGCTGGGAGACATGCGATTTTATGGAGGGGCTCTGCTGAGGGACACGTGTTTTATGGAGGGGCTCTGCTGGGAGACATGTGATTTATGGTGAGGCTCTGCTGGGGGACTCCTGATTTATGGAAGGGCTCTTCTGGGAGACATGTGATTTATGGAGGGCCTCTGCTGGGTAAAATGTGATTAATGGAGTGGCTCTGTAGGGATACATGTGATTTATGGAGGGGCTCTGCTGGGGAACTTCTGATTTATGGAGGGGATCTGCTGGGGGAATCCAGATTAATGGAAGGGCTCTGCTGGGAGACATGTGATTTATGGTGGGGCTCTGCTGGAGGACTCCTGATTTATGGAGGGGCTATTTTGGGTGACATGTGATTTATGGAGGGGCTCTGCTAGGGGACATGTGATTTATAGAGGGGCTCTGCTGGAGGACATGTGATTTATGGAGGGTCTCTGCTGGGGGACATGTGATTTATGGAGGGGCTCTTCTGGGAGACGTGATTTTATGGAGGAGCTCTGCTGGGGGTCATGTTATTTATGGATTGGCTCTGCTGCGAGACATGTGATTTATGGAGGGGCTCTACTGAGAGACATGTAATTTATGGAGTGGCTCTGCTGGGGTAACATGTGATTTATGGAGGGGCTCGGCTGGGCTCTGCTGGGGACATGTGATTTATGGAGGGACTCCTGATTTATGGAGGGGCTCTGCTGGAAGACATGTGATTTATGGAGGGGCTCTGCTAGGGGACTCTTGATTTATAGAGGTGCTCTGCTGGGGGACATGTGATTTTATGGAGGTGCTCTGCTGGGAAACAGGTGATTTATGAAGGGGCTCTGCTGGGGCACTCCTGATTTAAGTAGGGGCTCTGATGGTGAAATGTGATTTATGGAGTGGCACTGTAGGGATACATGTGATTTATGGAAGGGCTCTGCTGGGGGACATGTGATTTATGGGGGGAATGTTCTGGGAGACATGCGATTTTATGGAGGGGCTCTGCTGAGGGACACGTGATTTATGGAGGGGCTCTGCTGGGGGACATGTGATTTTAATGAGGGGCTCTCCTGGGAGACATGTGATTAATGGAGGGCCTCTGCTGGGAGAAATGTGATTTATGGCGTGGCTCTGTAGGGATACATGTGATTTTATGGAGGGGCTCTGCTGGGTAACATTTGATTTATGGAGGGGATCTGCTTTGAGACATGTGATTTATGGAGGGGCTCTGCTGGGGGACTCCTGTTTTATGTAGGGGCTCTGCTGGGGGACTTCTGCTTTATGGGGGCGCTCTGCTGGGGGATTCCTGATTTATGGAGGGGCTCTGCTTGGAGACATGTGATTTATGGTGGGGCTCTGCTGGGGGACTCCTGATTTATGGAGGGGCTCTGCTGGGAGACATGTGATTTATGGAGGGGCTCTGCTAGGGGACTCTAGACTTATGGAAGGGCTCTGCTGATAGACATGTGATTTTATGGTGGGTCTCTGCTGGGGGACATGTGATTTATGGAGGGGCTCTGCTGGGAGATATGTGATTTTATGGAAGGGCTCTCCTGGGAGACATGTGATTTATGGAGGGCCACTGCTGGATGAAATGTGATTTATGGCGTGGCTCTGTAGGGATACATGCGATTTTATGGAGGGGCTCTGCTGGGGAACATGTGATTTATGGAGGGGCTCTGCTTTGAGACATGTGATTTATGGAGGGGCTCTGCTGGGGGACTTCTGCTTTATGGGGGCGCTCTGCTGGGGGATTCCTGATTTATGGAGGGGCTCTGCTTGGAGACATGTGATTTATGGTGGGGCTCTGCTGGGGGGACTCCTGATTTAAGGAGGGGCTCTGCTGGGAGACATGTGATTTATGGAGGGGCTCTGCTAGGGGACTCTAGATTTATGGAAGGGCTCTGCTGATAGACATGTGATTTTATGGTGGGTCTCTGCTGGGGGACATGTGATTTATGGAGGGGCTCTGCTGGGAGATATGTGATTTTATGGAAGGGCTCTCCTGGGAGACATGTGATCTATGTTGGGGCTCTGCTGGGGGACATGTGATTTTAATGAGGGGCTCTGCTGGAAGGACATTTGATTTATGGAGGGGCTCTGTTGGGAGACATGTGATTTTATGGAGTGGCTCTGCTGGGGAACATGTGATTTATGGAGGAGCTCTTCTGGGAGACGTGATTTATGGAGGGGCTCTGCTGGGGGACTTCTGATTTATGGAGGGGCTCTGCTAGGGGTCTCCTGATTTACGGAGGGGCTCTGCTGGGGGACTCCTGATTTATGGATGAGCTTTTCTGGGAGACATGTGATTTATGGAGGGTCTATGCTGGGGGACATGTGATTTATGGAGTGGCTGGGACTACTGATTTATTGAAGGGCTCTGCTGGGAGACATGTGATTTTATGAAGGGGCTCTGTGGGGGACATGTGATTGATGGAGGGGCTGTGCTGGGGGACATGTGATTTTAATGAGGGGCTCTGCTGGGGGACATATGATTTATGGAGGGGCTCTGCTTGGAGACATGTGATTTATGGAGGGGCTCTGCTGGGGAACATGTGGTTTATGGAGGGGCTATGCTGGGAGACATGTGATTTATGGAGGGGCTCTGCTGGGGGTCCCCTGTTTTATGGAGTGGCTCTGCTGGGGGACTTCTGCTTTATGGGGGGCTCTGCTGGGGGAATCCTGATTTATGGAGGGGCTCTGCTTGGAGACATTTGATTTATGGTGGGGCTGTGTTGGAGGACTCCTGATTTCTGGAGGGGCTCTGCTGGGAGACATGTGATTTAGGGAGGGGCTCTGCTGGGGGACAGGGACATGTGATTTCTGGAGGGGCTCTGCTGGGGAACTCCTGATTTAAGGAGGGGCTCTGCTGGGGGACAGGGACATGTGATTTATGGAGGGGCTCTGCTGGGAGACATGTGATTTATGGTGGGGCTCTGCTGTAGGAATCCTGATTTATGGAGGGGCTCTGCTGGAAGACATGTGATTTATGGAGGGGCTTTGCTGGGGGAGATGTGATTTTATGGTGGGGCTCTGCTGGGAAACAGGTGATGTATGAAGGGGCTCTGCTGGGGCACTCCTGATTTAAGGAGGGGCTCTGCTGGGAGACGTGATTTATGGAGGGGCTCTGCTGAGAGACATGTGATTTTATGGAAGGGCTCTCCTGGGAGACATGTGATTTATGGAGTGGCTCTGTAGAGATACATGTGATTTATGGAGGGGCTCTGCTGGGGAACTTCTGATTTATGGAGGGGATCTGCTGGGAGACATGTGATTTTATGGAGGGGCTCTCCTGGGAGACATGTGATTTATGGAGGGCCTCTGCTGGGTGAAATTTGATTAATGGAGTGGCTCTGTAGGGATACATGTGATTTATGGAGGGGCTCTGCTGGGGAACTTCTGATTTATGGAGGGGATCTGCTGGGGGAATCCAGATTAATGGAAGGGCTCTGCTGGGAGACATGTGATTTATGGTGGGGCTCTGCTGGAGGACTCCTGATTTATGGTGGGGCTATTTTGGGAGACATGTGATTTATGGAGGGGCTCTGCTAGGGGACATGTGATTTATAGAGGGGCTCTGCTGGAGGACATGTGATTTATGGAGGGTCTCTGCTGGGGGACATGTGATTTATGGAGGGGCTCTTCTGGGAGACATGATTTTATGGAGGGGCTCTGCTGGGGGACATGTGATTTATGGAGGGGCTCTGCTGTGAGACATGTGATTTATGGAGGGACTCTGCTGAGAGACATGTAATTTATGGAGTGGCTCTGCTGGGGGACATGTGATTTATGGAGGGGCTCGGCTGGGCTCTGCTGTGGACATGTGATTTATGGAGGGGCTCTGCTGGGGGACATGTGATTTTAATGAGGGGCTCCGCTGGAGGGACATTTGATTTATGGAGGGGCTCTGCTGGGAGACATGTGATTTTATGGAGTGGCTCTGCTGGGGAACATGTGATTTATGGAGGAGCTCTGCTGGGAGACGTGATTTATGGAGGGGCTCTGCTGGGGGACTTCTGATTTATGGAGGGGCTCTGCTAGGGGTCTCCTGATTTATGGAGGGGCTCTGCTGGGGGACTCCTGATTTATGGATGAGCTTTTCTGGGAGACATGTGATTTATGGAGGGGCTCTGCTGGGGGACATGTGATTTATGGAGTGGCTGGGACTACTGATTTATTGAAGGGCTCTGCTGGGAGACATGTGATTTTATGAAGGGGCTCTGTGGGGGACATGTGATTGATGGAGGGGCTGTGCTGGGGGACATGTGATTTTAATGAGGGGCTCTGCTGGGGGACATATGATTTATGGAGGGGCTCTGCTTGGAGACATGTGATTTATGGAGGGGCTCTGCTGGGAAACATGTGATTTATGGAGGGGCTCTGCTGGGGGTCCCCTGTTTTATGGAGTGGCTCTGCTGGGGGACTTCTGCTTTATGGGGGGCTCTGCTGGGGGAATCCTGATTTATGGAGGGGCTCTGCTTGGAGACATGTGATTTATGGTGGGGCTCTGCTGGAGGACTCCTGATTTATGGTGGGGCTATTTTGGGAGACATGTGATTTATGGAGGGGCTCTGCTAGGGGACATGTGATTTATAGAGGGGCTCTGCTGAAGGACATGTGATTTATGGAGGGTCTCTGCTGGGGGACATGTGATTTATGGAGGTGCTCTTCTGGGAGACATGATTTTATGGAGGGGCTCTGCTGGGGGACATGTTATTTATGGAGGGGCTCTGCTGTGAGACATGTGATTTATGGAGGGACTCTGCTGAGAGACATGTAATTTATGGAGTGGCTCTGCTGGGGGACATGTGATTTATGAAGGGGCTCGGCTGGGCTCTGCTGTGGACATGTGATTTATGGAGGGGCTCTGCTGGGGGACATGTGATTTTAATGAGGGGCTCCGCTGGAGGGACATTTGATTTATGGAGGGGCTCTGCTGGGAGACATGTGAGTTTATGGAGTGGCTCTGCTGGGGAACATGTGATTTATGGAGGAGCTCTGCTGGGAGACGTGATTTATGGAGGGGCTCTGCTGGGGGACTTCTTATTTATGGAGGGGCTCTGCTAGGGGTCTCCTGATTTATGGAGGGGCTCTGCTGGGGGACTCCTGATTTATGGATGAGCTTTTCTGGGAGACATGTGATTTATGGAGGGGCTCTGCTGATGGACATGTGATTTATGGAGGGGCTCTGCTGGGGGTCCCCTGTTTTATGGAGTGGCTCTGCTGGGGGACTTCTGCTTTATGGGGGGCTCTGCTGGGGGAATCCTGATTTATGGAGGGGCTCTGCTTGGAGACATGTGATTTATGGTGGGGCTCTGCTGGAGGACTCCTGATTTATGGTGGGGCTATTTTGGGAGACATGTGATTTATGGAGGGGCTCTGCTAGGGGACATGTGATTTATAGAGGGGCTCTGCTGAAGGACATGTGATTTATGGAGGGTCTCTGCTGGGGGACATGTGATTTATGGAGGTGCTCTTCTGGGAGACATGATTTTATGGAGTGGCTCTGCTGGGGGACATGTTATTTATGGAGGGGCTCTGCTGTGAGACATGTGATTTATGGAGGGACTCTGCTGAGAGACATGTAATTTATGGAGTGGCTCTGCTGGGGGACATGTGATTTATGAAGGGGCTCGGCTGGGCTCTACTGTGGACATGTGATTTATGGAGGGGCTCTGCTGGGGGACATGTGATTTTAATGAGGGGCTCCGCTGGAGGGACATTTGATTTATGGAGGGGCTCTGCTGGGAGACATGTGAGTTTATGGAGTGGCTCTGCTGGGGAACATGTGATTTATGGAGGAGCTCTGCTGGGAGACGTGATTTATGGAGGGGCTCTGCTGGGGGACTTCTTATTTATGGAGGGGCTCTGCTAGGGGTCTCCTGATTTATGGAGGGGCTCTGCTGGGGGACTCCTGATTTATGGATGAGCTTTTCTGGGAGACATGTGATTTATGGAGGGGCTCTGCTGGGGGACATGTGATTTATGGAGGGGCTCTGCTGGGGGTCCCCTGTTTTATGGAGTGGCTCTGCTGGGGGACTTCTGCTTTATGGGGGGCTCTGCTGGGGGAATCCTGATTTATGGAGGGGCTCTGCTTGGAGACATGTGATTTATGGTGGGGCTCTGCTGGAGGACTCCTGATTTATGGTGGGGCTATTTTGGGAGACATGTGATTTATGGAGGGGCTCTGCTAGGGGACATGTGATTTATAGAGGGGCTCTGCTGAAGGACATGTGATTTATGGAGGGTCTCTGCTGGGGGACATGTGATTTATGGAGGTGCTCTTCTGGGAGACATGATTTTATGGAGGGGCTCTGCTGGGGGACATGTTATTTATGGAGGGGCTCTGCTGTGAGACATGTGATTTATGGAGGGACTCTGCTGAGAGACATGTAATTTATGGAGTGGCTCTGCTGGGGGACATGTGATTTATGAAGGGGCTCGGCTGGGCTCTGCTGTGGACATGTGATTTATGGAGGGGCTCTGCTGGGGGACATGTGATTTTAATGAGGGGCTCCGCTGGAGGGACATTTGATTTATGGAGGGGCTCTGCTGGGAGACATGTGAGTTTATGGAGTGGCTCTGCTGGGGAACATGTGATTTATGGAGGAGCTCTGCTGGGAGACGTGATTTATGGAGGGGCTCTGCTGGGGGACTTCTTATTTATGGAGGGGCTCTGCTAGGGGTCTCCTGATTTATGGAGGGGCTCTGCTGGGGGACTCCTGATTTATGGATGAGCTTTTCTGGGAGACATGTGATTTATGGAGGGGCTCTGCTGGGGGACATGTGATTTATGGAGGGGCTCTGCTGGGGGTCCCCTGTTTTATGGAGTGGCTCTGCTGGGGGACTTCTGCTTTATGGGGGGCTCTGCTGGGGGAATCCTGATTTATGGAGGGGCTCTGCTTGGAGACATGTGATTTATGGTGGGGCTCTGCTGGAGGACTCCTGATTTATGGTGGGGCTATTTTGGGAGACATGTGATTTATGGAGGGGCTCTGCTAGGGGACATGTGATTTATAGAGGGGCTCTGCTGAAGGACATGTGATTTATGGAGGGTCTCTGCTGGGGGACATGTGATTTATGGAGGTGCTCTTCTGGGAGACATGATTTTATGGAGTGGCTCTGCTGGGGGACATGTTATTTATGGAGGGGCTCTGCTGTGAGACATGTGATTTATGGAGGGACTCTGCTGAGAGACATGTAATTTATGGAGTGGCTCTGCTGGGGGACATGTGATTTATGAAGGGGCTCGGCTGGGCTCTACTGTGGACATGTGATTTATGGAGGGGCTCTGCTGGGGGACATGTGATTTTAATGAGGGGCTCCGCTGGAGGGACATTTGATTTATGGAGGGGCTCTGCTGGGAGACATGTGAGTTTATGGAGTGGCTCTGCTGGGGAACATGTGATTTATGGAGGAGCTCTGCTGGGAGACGTGATTTATGGAGGGGCTCTGCTGGGGGACTTCTGATTTATGGAGGGGCTCTGCTAGGGGTCTCCTGATTTATGGAGGGGCTCTGCTAGGGGACTCCTGATTTATGAATGAGCTTTTCTGGGAGACATGTGATTTATGGAGGGGCTCTGCTGGGGGACATGTGATTTATGGAGTGGCTGGGACTACTGATTTATTGAAGGGCTCTGCTGGGAGACATGTGATTTTATGAAGGGGCTCTGTGGGGGACATGTGATTGATGGAGGGGCTGTGCTGGGGGACATGTGATTTTAATGAGGGGCTCTGCTGGGGGACATATGATTTATGGAGGGGCTCTGCTTGGAGACATGTGATTTATGGAGGGGCTCTGCTGGGGAACATGTGATTTATGGAGGGGCTATGCTGGGAAACATGTGATTTATGGAGGGGCTCTGCTTTGGGTCCCCTGTTTTATGGAGTGGCTCTGCTGGGGGACTTCTGCTTTATGGGGGGCTCTGCTGGGGGAATCCTGATTTATGGAGGGGCTCTGCTTGGAGACATGTGATTTATGGTGGGGCTGTGTTGGAGGACTCCTGATTTCTGGAGGGGCTCTGCTGGGAGACATGTGATTTAGGGAGGGGCTCTGCTGGGGGACAGGGACATGTGATTTCTGGAGGGGCTCTGCTGGGGAACTCCTGATTTAAGGAGGGGCTCTGCTGGGGGACAGGGACATGTGATTTATGGAGGGGCTCTGCTGGGAGACATGTGATTTATGGTGGGGCTCTGCTGGGGGAATCCTGATTTATGGAGGGGCTCTGCTGGAAGACATGTGATTTATGGAGGGGCTTTGCTGGGGGAGATGTGATTTTATGGTGGGGCTCTGCTGGGAAACAGGTGATATATGAAGGGGCTCTGCTGGGGCACTCCTGATTTAAGGAGGGGCTCTGCTGGGAGACGTGATTTATGGAGGGGCTCTGCTGAGAGACATGTGATTTTATGGAAGGGCTCTCCTGGGAGACATGTGATTTATGGAGTGGATCTGTAGAGATACATGTAATTTATGGAGGGGCTCTGCTGGGGAACTTCTGATTTATGGAGGGGGTCTGCTGGGAGACATGTGATTTTATGGAGGGGCTCTCCTGGGAGACATGTGATTTATGGAGGGCCAGTGCTGGGTGAAATGTGATTAATGGAGTGGCTCTGTAGGGATACATGTGATTTATGGAGGGGCTCTGCTGGGGAACTTCTAATTTATGGAGGGGATCTGCTGGGGGAATCCAGATTAATGGAGGGGCTCTGCTGGGAGACATGTGATTTATGGTGGGGCTCTGATTGAGGACTCCTGATTTATGGTGGGGCTATTTTGGGAGACATGTGATTTATGGAGGGGCTCTGCTGGGGGACTCCTGATTTATAGAGGGGCTCTGCTGGAAGACATGTGATTTATGGAGGGGCTCTGCTAGGGGACTCTTGATTTATAGAGGGGCTCTGCTGGGAGACATGTGATTTTTTGGAGGGGCTCTGCTGGGGGACATGTGATTTTATGGAGGTGCTCTGCTGGGAAACAGGTGATTTATGAAGGGGCTCTGCTGGGGCACTCCTGATTTAAGTAGGGGCTCTGATGGTGAAATGTGATTTATGGAGGGGCTCTGCTGGAGGACATGTGATTTATGGGGGGAATGTGCTGGGAGACATGCGATTTTATGGAGGGGCTCTGCTGAGGGACACGTGTTTTATGGAGGGGCTCTGCTGGGAGACATGTGATTTATGGTGAGGCTCTGCTGGGGGACTCCTGATTTATGGAAGGGCTCTCCTGGGAGACATGTGATTTATGGAGGGCCTCTGCTGGGTAAAATGTGATTAATGGAGTGGCTCTGTAGGGATACATGTGATTTATGGAGGGGCTCTGCTGGGGAACTTCTGATTTATGGAGGGGATCTGCTGGGGGAATCCAGATTAATGGAAGGGCTCTGCTGGGAGACATGTGATTTATGGTGGGGCTCTGCTGGAGGACTCCTGATTTATGGAGGGGCTATTTTGGGTGACATGTGATTTATGCAGGGGCTCTGCTAGGGGACATGTGATTTATAGAGGGGCTCTGCTGGAGGACATGTGATTTATGGAGGGTCTCTGCTGGGGGACATGTGATTTATGGAGGGGCTCTTCTGGGAGACGTGATTTTATGGAGGAGCTCTGCTGGGGGTCATGTTATTTATGGATTGGCTCTGCTGCGAGACATGTGATTTATAGAGGGGCTCTACTGAGAGACATGTAATTTATGGAGTGGCTCTGCTGGGGTAACATGTGATTTATGGAGGGGCTCGGCTGGGCTCTGCTGGGGACATGTGATTTATGGAGGGACTCCTGATTTATGGAGGGGCTCTGCTGGAAGACATGTGATTTATGGAGGGGCTCTGCTAGGGGACTCTTGATTTATAGAGGGGCTCTGCTGGGGGACATGTGATTTTATGGAGGTGCTGTGCTGGGAAACAGGTGATTTATGAAGGGGCTCTGCTGGGGCACTCCTGATTTAAGTAGGGGCTCTGATGGTGAAATGTGATTTATGGAGTGGCACTGTAGGGATACATGTGATTTATGGAAGGGCTCTGCTGGGGGATATGTGATTTATGGGGGGAATGTGCTGGGAGACATGCGATTTTATGGAGGGGCTCTGCTGAGGGACACGTGATTTATGGAGGGGCTCTGCTGGGGGACATGTGATTTTATTGAGGGGCTCTCCTGGGAGACATGTGATTTATGGAGGGCCTCTGCTGGGTGAAATGTGATTTATGGCGTGGCTCTGTAGGGATACATGTTATTTTATGGAGGGGCTCTGCTGGGTAACATTTGATTTATGGAGGGGTTCTGCTTTGAGACATGTGATTTATGGAGGGGCTCTGCTGGGGGACTCCTGTTTTATGTAGGGGCTCTGCTGGGGGACTTCTGCTTTATGGGGGCGCTCTGCTGGGGGATTCCTGATTTATGGAGGGGCTCTGCTTGGAGACATGTGATTTATGGTGGGGCTCTGCTGGGGGGACTCCTGATTTATGGAGGGGCTCTGCTGGGAGACATGTGATTTATGGAGGGGCTCTGCTAGGGGACTCTAGATTTATGGAAGGGCTCTGCTGATAGACATGTGATTTTATGGTGGGTCTCTGCTGGGGGCATGTGATTTATGGAGGGGCTCTGCTGGGAGATATGTGATTTTATGGAAGGGCTCTCCTGGGAGACATGTGATTTATGGAGGGCCTCTGCTGGATGAAATGTGATTTATGGCGTGGCTCTGTAGGGATACATGCGATTTTATGGAGGGGCTCTGCTGGGGAACATGTGATTTATGGAGGGGCTCTGCTTTGAGACATGAGATTTATGGAGGGGCTCTGCTGGGGGACTCCTGTTTTATGTAGTGGCTCTGCTGGGGGACTTCTGCTTTATGGGGGCGCTCTGCTGGGGGATTCCTGATTCATGGAGGGGCTCTGCTTGGAGACATGTGATTTATGGTGGGGCTCTGCTGGGGGACTCCTGATTTATGGAGGGGCTCTGCTGGGGTTACTCCTGATTTATGGAGGGGCTCTGCTGGGAGACATGTGATTTATGGAGGGCCTCTGCTGGGTGAAATGTGATTTATGGCGTGGCTCTGTAGGGATACATGTGATTTTATGGAGGGGCTCTGCTGGGGAACATTTGATTTATGGAGGGGTTCTGCTTTGAGACATGTGATTTATGGAGGGGCTCTGCTGGGGGACTCCTGTTTTATGTAGGGGCTCTGCTGGGGGACTTATGCTTTATGGGGGCGCTCTGCTGGGGGATTCCTGATTTATGGAGGGGCTCTGCTTGGAGACATGTGATTTATGGTGGGGCTCTGCTGGGGGGACTCCTGATTTATGGAGGGGCTCTGCTGGGAGACATGTGATTTATGGAGGGGCTCTGCTAGGGGACTCTAGATTTATGGAAGGGCTCTGCTGATAGACATGTGATTTTATGGTGGGTCTCTGCTGGGGGACATGTGATTTATGGAGGGGCTCTGCTGGGAGATATGTGATTTTATGGAAGGGCTCTCCTTGGAGACATGTGATTTATGGAGGGCCTCTGCTGGATGAAATGTGATTTATGGCGTGGCTCTGGGAGACATGCGATTTTATGGAGGGGCTCTGCTGGGGAACATGTGATTTATGGAGGGGCTCTGCTTTGAGACATGTGATTTATGGAGGGGCTCTGCTGGGGGACTCCTGTTTTATGTAGTGGCTCTGCTGGGGGACTTCTGCTTTATGGGGGCGCTCTGCTGGGGGATTCCTGATTCATGGAGGGGCTGTGCTTGGAGACATGTGATTTATGGTGGGGCTCTGCTAGGGGACTTCTGATTTATGGAGGGGCTCTGCTGGGAGACATGTGATTTATGGAAGGGCTCTGCTGGGGGACATGTGATTTATGGAGATGCTCTGCTGGGAGACATGTGATTTATGAAGAGGCTCTGCTAGGGGACTCTTGATTTATGGAGGGGCTCTGCTGGGGGACATGTGATTTATGGAGTGGCTGGGGACTAGTAATTTATGGAGGGGCTCTGCTGAGTGACATGTGATTTATGGAGAGGCTCTGCGTATGGACATGTGATTTATGGAGGGCTCTGCTGGGGGATTTCTGGTTTATGGAGTGGCTCTGGTGGGAGACATGTGATTTATGGAGGGGCCCTGCTGGGGGACTCTTGATTTATGAAGGGGCTCTGCTGGGGGACATGTGATTTATGGAGGGGCTCTGCTGGGAGAAATATGATTTATGGAGGGGCTTTGCTAGGGGACTCTTGTTTTATGGAGGTGCTCGGCTGGGGGACATGTGATTTATGGAGGGGCTCTGCTGGGAGAAATGTGTTTTATGGGGGGGCTCTGCTGGGGGACTTCTGATTTATGGAAGGGCTCTGCTGGGAGACATGTGATTTATGGTGGGGCTCTGCTGGAGGACTCCTGATTTATGGAGGGGCTATTTTGGGAGACATGTGATTTATGGTGGGGCTTTGCTGGGGACTCCTGATTTATGGAGGGGCTCTGCTGGGGGACATGTGATTTATGGAGGGGCTCTGCTGGGGGACATGTGATTTATGGAGCGGTTTTGCTGGGAGACATCTGATTTATGGAGGGGCACTACTAGGGGACTCTTGTTTTATGGAGGGGCTCGGCTGGGGGACATGTGATTTATGGAGGGGCTCTGCTTTTATACAGGTGATTTATGGAGGGCCTCTGCTGGGGCACTCCTGATTTAAGGACAGGCTCTGCTGGGAGACATGTAATTTATGGAGGGGCTCTGCTGGGAGACATGTGATTTATGGAGGGCCTCTGCTGAGTGAAATGTGATTCATGGAATGGCTCTGTAGGGATAGATTTGATTTATGGAGGGGCTCTGCTGGGGAACTTCTGATTTATGGAGGGGTTCTGCTGGGAGACATGTGATTTATGGTGGGGCTCTGCTGGAGGACTCCTGATTTATAGAGGGGCTATTTTGGGAGACATGTGATTTATGGAGGGGCTCTGCTGGGGGACATGTGATGTATGGAGGGGCTCTTCTGGGGGACATGTGATTTATGGAGGGTCTCTGCTGGGGGACAAGTGATTTATGGAGGGGCTCTTCTGGGAGATGTGATTTTATGGATGGGTTCTGCTGGGGGACATGTGATTTATGGGGGGCGGCTCTGCTGGGAGACATGTGATTTTATGGAAGGGCTCTGCTTTTGGACATGTAATTTATGGAGGGGTTCTGCTGGGGGACATGTGGTTTATGGAGGGGCTCTGTTGGGAGATATGTGATTTTATGGAAGGGCTCTCCTGGGAGACATGTGATTTATGGAGGGCCTCTGCTGGGTGAAATGTGATTTATGGCGTAGCTCTGTAGGGATACATGTGATTTATGGAGGGGCTCTGCTCGGAAACTTCTGATTTTTGGTGGGGATTTGCTGGGGGAATCTAGATTTATGGAGGGGCTCTTTATGGGGGGGCTCTGCTGGGGGACATGTGATTTATGTAGGGGCCCTGCTGGGGGACATGTGATTTATGGAGGGGCTCTGCTGGGGGACATGTGATTTATGGAGGGGCTCTTCTGGGAGACTTGATTTTATGGAGGGGCTCTGCTGGGGGACATGTTATTTATGGAGGGGCTCTGCTTGGGAATTTCTGATTTATGGAGGTGGGGACCTGGGGGAATCCAGGTTTATGGAGGGGCTCTGCTGGGGCTCTGCTGGGAGAAATGTGTTTTATGGGGGGCTCTGCTGGGGGACTACTCATTTATGGAGGAGCTCTGGGAAGGGGTCTGCTGGGAGACATGTGATTTATGGAGGGGTATGCTAGGGGACATGTGATTTATGGAGGGGCTCTGCTGGGAGACATGTGATTTATGGAGGGGCTCTGCTAGGAGACTCTTGATATATGGAAGGGCTCTGCTGGGAGACATGTGATTTTATGGAGGGGCTCTGCTGGGGGACATGTGATTTATGGAGGGGCTCTTCTGGGGGACATGTGATTTTATGGAGGGGCTCTGCTGGGTGAAATGTGATTTATGGAGAGGCTCTGCTGAGGGACTCCTGATTTATGGAGGGGCTCTGCTGGGAGACATGTGAATTATGGAGGGCATCTGCTGGGAGACATGTGATTTATGGTGGGGCTCTGCTGGGGGACTGCTAATGTATGGAGGGGCTCTGCTTGGAGACATGTGATTTATGGAGGGAGGGGCTCTGCTGGGGACATGTGATTTTATGGAGGGGCTCTGCTGGGGGACATGTGATTTATGGTGGGGCTCTGCTGGGAGACTCCTGATTTATGGAGGGACTCTGCTGGGGGACATGTGATTTATGGAGGGGCTCTGCTGGGAGACATGTGATTTATGGTGGGGCTATGCTGGGGGACTCCTGATTTATGAAGGTGCTCTGCTGGGAGACATGCGATTTTATGGAGAGGCTCTGCTGGGGGACATGTGATTTATGAAGGGCCTCTGCTGGGGGACATGTGATTTCATGGAGGGGCTCTGCTGGGGGACATGTGATTTATGGGGGGGGCTCTGCTGGGAGACATGTGATTTTATGGAGGGGCTCTGCTTGGGGACATGTGATTTATGGAGGGGCTCTGCTGGGGGACATGTGATTTATGGAGGGGCTCTGCTGGGGGACATGTGATTTATGGAGGGGCTCTGCTGGGGGACATGTGATTTATGGAGGGGCTCTGCTGGGGGACATGTGATTTATGGAGGGGCTCTTCTGGGAGACGTAATTTTATGGAGGGGCTCTGCTGGGGGAAATGTTATTTATGGAGGGGCTCTGCTGAGGGACTCCAGATTTATGGATGGGCTCTTCAGGGAGACATGTGATTTATGGAAGGGCTCTGCTGGGAGACATGTGATTTTATGGAGGTGCTCTGCTGGGGGACATGTGATTTATGGAGTGGCTCTGCTGGGGGAGTCCTGTTTTATGGAGGGGCTCTGCTGGGGGACATGTGATTTATGGTAGGGCTCTGCTGGGGGACTCCTGATTTATGGAGGAGCTCTGCTGGGGGACATGTGATTTATGGAGGGGCTCTGCTGGGGGACATATGATTTTATGTAGGGTCTCTGCTGGGGGACATGTGATTCATGGAGGGGCTATGCTGGGAGACATGTGATTTTATGGAGGGACTCTGCTGGGGGACATGTGATTTATGGAGGGGCTCTGCTTTTATACAGGTGATTTATGGAGGGCCTCTGCTGGGGCACTCCTGATTTAAGGACAGGCTCTGCTGGGAGACATGTAATTTATGGAGGGGCTCTGCTGGGAGACATGTGATTTATGGAGGGCCTCTGCTGAGTGAAATGTGATTCATGGAATGGCTCTGTAGGGATAGATTTGATTTATGGAGGGGCTCTGCTGGGGAACTTCTGATTTATGGAGGGGTTCTGCTGGGAGACATGTGATTTATGGTGGGGCTCTGCTGGAGGACTCCTGATTTATAGAGGGGCTATTTTGGGAGACATGTGATTTATGGAGGGGCTCTGCTGGGGGACATGTGATGTATGGAGGGGCTCTGCTGGGGGACATGTGATTTATGGAGAGTCTCTGCTGGGGGACAAGTGATTTATGGAGGGGCTCTTCTGGGAGATGTGATTTTATGGATGGGTTCTGCTGGGGGACATGTGATTTATGGGGGGCGGCTCTGCTGGGAGACATGTGATTTTATGGAAGGGCTCTGCTTTTGGACATGTAATTTATGGAGGGGCTCTGCTGGGGGACATGTGGTTTATGGAGGGGCTCTGTTGGGAGATATGTGATTTTATGGAAGGGCTCTCCTGGGAGACATGTGATTTATGGAGGGCCTCTGCTGGGTGAAATGTGATTTATGGCGTGGCTCTGTAGGGATACATGTGATTTATGGAGGGGCTCTGCTCGGAAACTTCTGATTTTTGGTGGGGATTTGCTGGGGGAATCTAGATTTATGGAGGGGCTCTTTATGGGGGGGCTCTGCTGGGGGACATGTGATTTATGGAGGGGCCCTGCTGGGGGACATGTGATTTATGGAGGGGCTCTGCTTGGGGACATGTGATTTATGGAGGGGCTCTTCTGGGAGACTTGATTTTATGGAGGGGCTCTGCTGGGGGACATGTTATTTATGGAGGGGCTCTGCTTGGGAATTTCTGATTTATGGAGGGGGGGACCTGGGGGAATCCAGGTTTATGGAGGGGCTCTGCTGGGGCTCTGCTGGGAGAAATGTGTTTTATGGGGGGCTCTGCTGGGGGACTACTCATTTATGGAGGAGCTCTGGGAAGGGGTCTGCTGGGAGACATGTGATTTATGGAGGGGTATGCTAGGGGACATGTGATTTATGGAGGGGCTCTGCTGGGGTAAATGTGATTTATGGAGGGGCTCTGCTGGGAGACATGTGATTTATGGAGGGGCTCTGCTAGGAGACTCTTGATATATGGAAGGGCTCTGCTAGGAGACATGTGATTTTATGGAGGGGCTCTGCTGGGGGACATGTGATTTATGGAGGGGCTCTTCTGGGGGACATGTGATTTTATGGAGGGGCTCTGCTGGGTGAAATGTGATTTATAGAGTGGCTCTGTAGGGATACATGTGATTTAATGGAGGGGCTCTGCTGGGGAACTTCTGATTTATGGAGGGGATCTGCTGGGGGAATCCAGATTCATAGAGGGGCTCTGCTGGGAGAAATGTGTTTTATGGGGGGCTCTGCTTGGGGACTACTCATTTATGGAGGGGCTCTACTGGGAGACATGTGATTTATGGAGGGGCTCTGCTGGGAGACATGTGATTTATGGAGGGGGTATGCTAGGGGACATGTGATTTATGGAGGGGCTCTGCTGGTGGACATGTGATTTATGGAGGGGCTCTGCTGGGAGACATGTTATTTATGGTGGGGCTCTGCTGGGGGACTCCTGATTTATGGAGGGGCTCTGCTGGGAGACGTGATTTATGGAGAGGCTCTGCTAGGAGACTCTTGATACATGGAGGGGCTCTGCTGGGAGACATGTGATTTTATGGAGGGGCTCTGCTGGGAGACATGTGATTTTATGGAGGGGTTCTGCTGGGAAACAGGTGAATTATGAAGGGGCTCTGCTGAGGTATTCCTGATTTAAGGAGGGGCTCTACTGGGAGACATGTGATTCATGGAGGGGCTCTGCTGGGGGACATGTGATTTTTTGGAAGGGCTCTACTGGGAGACATGTGATTTATGGAGGGGCTCTGCTAGGGGAATCTTATTTTATTGAAGGGCTCTGCTGGGAGACATGTGATTTTATGAAGGGGCTCTGCTGGGGGACATGTGATTGATGGAGGGGCACTGCTGGGGGACATGTGATTTTAATGAGGGGCTCTGCTTGGGGACATATGATGTATGGAGGGTCTCTGCTTGGAGACATGTGATTTATGGAGGGGCTCTGCTGGGGAACATGTGATTTATGGAGGGGCTCTGCTGGGAGACATGTGATTTATGGAGGGGCTCTGCTGGGGAACATGTGATTTATGGAGGGGCTCTGCTGGGGGACATGTGATTTATGGAGTGGCTCTGCTGGGGGAGTCCTGTTTTATGGAGGGGCTCTGCTGGGGGACATGTGATTTATGGTAGGGCTCTGCTGGGGGACTCCTGATTTATGGAGGAGCTCTGCTGGGGGACATGTGATTTATGGAGGGGCTCTGCTGGGGGACATATGATTTTATGTAGGGTCTCTGCTGGGGGACATGTGATTCATGGAGGGGCTATGCTGGGAGACATGTGATTTTATGGAGGGGCTCTGCTTTTATACAGGTGATTTATGGAGGGGCTCTGCTTTTATACAGGTGATTTATGGAGGGCCTCTGCTGGGGCACTCCTGATTTAAGGACAGGCTCTGCTGGGAGACATGTAATTTATGGAGGGGCTCTGCTGGGAGACATGTGATTTATGGAGGGAGGGGCCCTGCTGGGGACATGTGATTTTATGGAGGGGCTCTGCTGGGAATCATGTGATTTAATGGGGGGCTCTGCCTGGGGACATGTGATTTATGGCGGGGCTCTGCTGGGAGACATGTGATTTATGGAGGGGCTCTGCTGGGAGACATGTGATTTATGGTGGGGCTCTGCTGGGGGACTCCTGATTTATGAAGGGGCTCTGCTGGGAGACATGTGATTTATGGAGGGACTCTGCTTGGGGACTCTTTTTTTATGGAGGGGCTCTGCTTGGAGACTTGTGATTTTATGGATGGGCTCTGCTGGGGGACATGTGATTTACGGAGTGTCTCTTCTGGGGGACATGTGATTTATGGAGGGGCTCTTCTGGGAGACATGTGATTTATGGAGGCGCTCTGCTAAGGGAATAATGATTTATGGAGGGGTTCTGCTGGGAGATGTGAGATTTATGGAGGGGCTCTGCTGGGAGACATGTGATTTATGGTGGGGCTCTGCTGGGGGACTCCTGATTTATGAAGGTGCTCTGCTGGGAGATTTGTGATTTATGGAGGGACTCTGCTTGGGGACTCTTGTTTTATGGAGGGGCTCTGCTAGGAGACATGTGATTTTATGGAGGGGCTCTGCTGGGGGATATGTGTTTTATGGAGGGGCTCTGCTGGGGAACATGTGATTTATGGAGCGGCTCTGCTGGGGGACATGTGATTTATGGAGGCGCTCTGCTGGTGGACATGTGATTTATGGAGGGGCTCTGCTGGGGGACATGTGATTTATGGAGGGGCTCTTCTGGGAGACGTGATTTTATGGAGGGGCTCTGCTGGGGAATATGTTATTTATGGAGGGGCTCTGCTGGGAGACATGTGATTTATGGAGAGGCTCTGCTGGGGGACAAGTGATTTATGGAGGGGTCTGCTTTTATACAGGTGATTTAAGGAGGGCCTCTGCTGGGGCACTCCTGATTTAAGGACAGGCTCTGCTGGGAGACATGTAATTTATGGAGGGGCTCTGCTGGGAGACATGTGATTTATGGAGGGCCTCTGCTGAGTGAAATGTGATTCATGGAATGGCTCTGTAGGGATAGATGTGATTTATGGAGCGGCTCTGCTGGGGAACTTCTGATTTATGGAGGGGTTCTGCTGGGAGACATGTGATTTATGGTGGGGCTCTGCTGGAGGACTCCTGATTTATGGAGGGGCTATTTTGGGAGACATGTGATTTATGGAGGGGCTCTGCTGGGGGACATGTGATGTATGGAGGGGCTCTGCTGGGGGACATGTGATTTATGGAGGGTCTCTGCTGGGGGACAAGTGATTTATGGAGGGGCTCTTCTGGGAGATGTGATTTTATGGATGGGTTCTGCTGGGGGACATGTGATTTATGGGGGGCGGCTCTGCTGGGAGACATGTGATTTTATGGAAGGGCTCTGCTTTTGGACATGTAATTTATGGAGGGGCTCTGCTGGGGGACATGTGATTTATGGAGGGGCTCTGTTGGGAGATATGTGATTTTATGGAAGGGCTCTCCTGGGAGACATTTGATTTATGGAGGGCCTCTGCTGGGTGAAATGTGATTTATGGCGTGGCTCTGTAGGGATACATGTGATTTATGGAGGGGCTCTGCTGGGGAACTTCTGATTTTTGGTGGGGATTTGCTGGGGGAATCTAGATTTATGGAGGGGCTCTTTATGGGGGGGCTCTGCTGGGGGACATGTGATTTATGGAGGGGCTCTGCTGGGGGACATGTGATTTATGGAGGGGCTCTGCTGGGGGACATGTGATTTATGGAGGGGCTGTTCTGGGAGACTTGATTTTATGGAGGGGCTCTGCTGGGGGACATGTTATTTATGAAGGGGCTCTACTTGGGAATTTCTGATTTATGGAGGGGATCTGCTGGGGGAATCCAGATTTATGGAGGGGCTCTGCTGGGAGAAATGTGTTTTATGGGGGGCTCTGCTGGGGGACTACTCATTTATGGAGGAGCTCTGCTGGGAGACATATGCTTTGTTTTGGGGCTCTGCTGGAGGACTCCTGATTTGTGAAGGGGCTCTGCTGGGAGACATGTGATTTATGGAGGGGTATGCTAGGGGACATGTGATTTATGGAGGGGCTCTGCTGGGGTAAATGTGATTTATGGAGGAGCTCTGCTGGGAGACATGTGATTTATGGAGGGGCTCTGCTAGGAGACTCTTGATATATGGAGGGGCTCTGCTGGGAGACATGTGATTTTATGGAGGGGCTCTGCTGGGGGACATGTGATTTTATGGAGGGGCTCTGCTGGGTGAAATGTGATTTATAGAGTGGCTCTGTAGGGATACATGTGATTTAATTGAGGGGCTCTGCTGGGGAACTTCTGATTTATGGAGGGGATCTGCGGGGGGAATCCAGATTCATAGAGGGGCTCTGCTGGGAGAAATGTGTTTTATGGGGGGCTCTGCTTGGGGACTACTCATTTATGGAGGAACTCTACTGGGAGACATGTGATTTATTAAGGGGCTCTGCTGGGAGACATGTGATTTATGGAGGGGGTATGCTAGGGGACATGTGATTTATGGAGGGGCTCTGCTGGTGGACATGTGATTTATGGAGGGGCTCTGCTGGGAGACATGTGATTTATGGTGGGGCTCTGCTGGGGGACTCCTGATTTATGGAGGGGCTCTGCTGGGGAATATGTTATTTATGGAGGGGCTCTGCTGGGAGACATGTGATTTATGGAGAGGCTCTGCTGGGGGACAAGTGATTTATGGAGGGGCTCTGCTTTTATACAGGTGATTTATGGAGGGCCTCTGCTGGGGCACTCCTGATTTAAGGACAGGCTCTGCTTGGAGACATGTAATTTATGGAGGGGCTCTGCTGGGAGACATGTGATTCATGGAGGGCCTCTGCTGAGTGAAATGTGATTCATGGAATGGCTCTGTAGGGATAGATGTGATTTATGGAGCGGCTCTGCTGGGGAACTTCTGATTTATGGAGGGGTTCTGCTGGGAGACATGTGATTTATGGTGGGGCTCTGCTGGAGGACTCCTGATTTATGGAGGGGCTATTTTGGGAGACATGTGATTTATGGAGGGGCTCTGCTGGGGGACATGTGATGTATGGAGGGGCTCTGCTGGGGGACATGTGATTTATGGAGGGTCTCTGCTGGGGGACAAGTGATTTATGGAGGGGCTCTTCTGGGAGATGTGATTTTATGGATGGGTTCTGCTGGGGGACATGTGATTTATGGGGGGCGGCTCTGCTGGGAGACATGTGATTTTATGGAAGGGCTCTGCTTTTGGACATGTAATTTATGGAGGGGCTCTGCTGGGGGACATGTGATTTATGGAGGGGCTCTGTTGGGAGATATGTGATTTTATGGAAGGGCTCTCCTGGGAGACATTTGATTTATGGAGGGCCTCTGCTGGGTGAAATGTGATTTATGGCGTGGCTCTGTAGGGATACATGTGATTTATGGAGGGGCTCTGCTGGGGAACTTCTGATTTTTGGTGGAGATTTGCTGGGGGAATCTAGATTTATGGAGGGGCTCTTTATGGGGGGGCTCTGCTGGGGGACATGTGATTTATGGAGGGGCTCTGCTGGGGGACATGTGATTTATGGAGGGGCTCTGCTGGGGGACATGTGATTTATGGAGGGGCTCTTCTGGGAGACTTGATTTTATGGAGGGGCTCTGCTGGGGGACATGTTATTTATGAAGGGGCTCTACTTGGGAATTTCTGATTTATGGAGGGGATCTGCTGGGGGAATCCAGATTTATGGAGGGGCTCTGCTGGGAGAAATGTGTTTTATGGGGGGCTCTGCTGGGGGACTACTCATTTATGGAGGAGCTCTGCTGGGAGACATATGCTTTGTTTTGGGGCTCTGCTGGAGGACTCCTGATTTGTGAAGGGGCTCTGCTGGGAGACATGTGATTTATGGAGGGGTATGCTAGGGGACATGTGATTTATGGAGGGGCTCTGCTGGGGTAAATGTGATTTATGGAGGGGCTCTGCTGGGAGACATGTGATTTATGGAGGGGCTCTGCTAGGAGACTCTTGATATATGGAGGGGCTCTGCTGGGAGACATGTGATTTTATGGAGGGGCTCTGCTGGGGGACATGTGATTTTATGGAGGGGCTCTGCTGGGTGAAATGTGATTTATAGAGTGGCTCTGTAGGGATACATGTGATTTAATTGAGGGGCTCTGCTGGGGAACTTCTGATTTATGGAGGGGATCTGCGGGGGGAATCCAGATTCATAGAGGGGCTCTGCTGGGAGAAATGTGTTTTATGGGGGGCTCTGCTTGGGGACTACTCATTTATGGAGGGACTCTACTGGGAGACATGTGATTTATTAAGGGGCTCTGCTGGGAGACATGTGATTTATGGAGGGGGTATGCTAGGGGACATGTGATTTATGGAGGGGCTCTGCTGGTGGACATGTGATTTATGGAGGGGCTCTGCTGGGAGACATGTGATTTATGGTGGGGCTCTGCTGGGGGACTCCTGATTTATGGAGGGGCTCTGCTGGGAGACATGTGATTTGTGGAGAGGCTCTTCTAGGAGACTCTTGATATATGGAGGGGCTCTGCTGGGAGACATGTGATTTTATGGAGGGGCTCTGCTGGGAGACATGTGATTTTATGGAGGGGTTCTGCTGGGAAACAGGTGAATTGTGAAGGGGCTCTGCTGGGGCATTCCTGATTTAAGGAGGGGCTCTACTGGGAGACATGTGATTCATGGAGGGGCTCTGCTGGGGGACATGTGATTTTATGGAAGGGCTCTGCTGGGAGACATGTGATTTTATGAAGGGGCTCTGCTGGGGGACATGTGATTGATGGAGGGGCACTGCTGGGGGACATGTGATTTTAACGAGGGTATCTGCTTGGGGACATATGATGTATGGAGGGGCTCTGCTTGGAGACATGTGATTTATGGAGGGGCTCTGCTGGGGAACATGTGATTTATGGAGGGGCTCTGCTGGGAGACATGTGATTTATGGAGGGGCTCTGCTGAGGGACCCCTGTTTTATGGAGGGGCTCTGCTGGGGGACTTCTGCTTTATGGGGGGCTCTGCTGGGGGAATCCTGATTTATGGAGGGGCTCTGCTTGGAGACATGTGATTTATGGTGGGGCTGTGTTTGAGAACTCCTGATTTCTGGAGGGGCTCTGCTGTGAGACATGTGATTTAGGGAGGGGCACTGCTGGGGGACAGGGACATGTGATTTATGGAGGGGCTCTGCTGGGAGACATGTGATTTATGGTGGGGCTCTGCTTTGGGACTCCTGATTTATGGAGGGGCTCTGCTGGAAGACATGTGATTTTTTTTTTTTTTTAATAATCAAAATTTTTATTTCCATTTTATAAATACAACAATCTTCATACATTGCTACAATATCCCCTCATCACCCACCCCAAACCCTTGTTACATTACATCTTCTACTACCACATTCACTTAAATCATATCTACTTATTCCCCCCCCCCTTCCCTTCCAAACCACTTGATAATCTTGTAATTATTCCTTACCCACATACAAAAAAAAAAAAAAAAAAAAGGGGAGGGGGATATAAAAGTGTATAAGGTGTATATAATTGGATAAGAAGTGTACGTGTTTATCAATTTATAATTTGTGTACAAGGCCCTCATTGGCCAAACTATTCTAATAAGTGTTATTACCCTTTACCCACCAAAACACCAGAAAACCGAGCAAAAAATAAAAGACAAAAAATTATGTGATTCCCAATTCCATCCCCCAGAGGGAAAAAAAAACAAAAACCTAAACCCCGTGTTATCAGTTTATTTAATTTGTGTAGAAGGCCCTCAATGGCCAAACTATAATGCCCCGTACACACGGTCGGATTTTCCGATGGACATTGTCCGATCAGAGCGTGTTGTCGGAAATTCCGACCGCGTGTGGGCTCTATCGAACATTTTCCATCGGATTTTCCGACATACAAAGTTGGACAGCAGGAGATAAAATTTTCCGACAACAAAATCCGATCGCGTCAAATCCAACCGTGTGTGGCCTGTTCCGACGCACAAAGTGCCACGCATGCTCAGAAGAAATTCCGACACGGGACAGCTCGTTCTGGTAATCTTAGCGTTCGTAATGGATACAGCACTTTCGTCACGCTGCAATGTTCAAAATGGTTTAATACAGCGCACTCTCTTCTTCTTTATAATGTGACAAGAATTAAGCAGTTTTGATGCTCATATTCACACACACTTCTCACAAACTTCTTTCGTTACTATTTATCGGGATTCCCTCAATATATTTTGATTTCTCACATCTGACAACATATTTTTTTTATTTTTTTTACTTTAATGTAGAATCTTTTTTTGTGTTTCTCTTTTGTAATATTTTTTTTTGGTGATTTTGATTTGTACTCCCGAAAATGTTTGTGTGTTTTTTGTGACAAGTTCCCACAACACCATTGATATGTTGTTCTATTTAATCTGTAGGAGATTGTTTGGTGTTGTTGTCCCTTGTTAATTTCACATTGTACTTTAGAAATGTACCTGAATCGTCACCAACAAACTGTCCTTTTTGGATGAAAACACACACAGGAGAGTAGAATTTACCTAAAAATATTTTATTAAGGGGTCACAACTATAAACAAAGAGGGAGGCAACGCTGGAGAAACTGCAGAAGTGGGCGAAGCCTTGGACCCCCAGGGCAGACATCAATTATTTAAAAGCAAAATTGGTGGCCTGAGGAGTCCATATCTAAGGGAGGGCAGTCTGGCCCAGAAGTCCCAGAGATCCGGAAAGCAGCAGATGACATCTGTGTCCCCAGGCTGTGGTCATACGAGAGACTGCAGCTTTTGTCAGACCAGACTGAACCCAGGGCAATCACTCTTTGGTCTTCCTTCCACGCTTCCTTCCAGCCTTTGGCTGTGGTGGTGGAGTTGTGGCAGCAGGACGAGGAGGAGGAGGAGGATCGTCGATCTCAATGACATCCGTCTTGTGTGTCAGTTCCCCACTCTCCCCCTTACATAGGACTTTATAAATCAGGTCCTCAGAGATCTTGCGTTGGCCCTCCTGCATGCCCTGCAATTTGGTGGCAGCCATGCAGGCAAAGGCCTCTTCAGGACTGGGGAAGGCTCTCAGGGACGCAGAAGCCTCCTGGATCAGCCTGTATGCTGAATCCTGCACAGGACTGGGAGTGGCCTTCCTGGCCCTTTTGTATGGCAGGCGGAGGGGAGGAACTTAGCCCCGCCTCCTCCTTGCTGCCACTAATCCCCGCCTCCTCCTGGCTGACACTAATCCCCGCCTCCTCCTGACTGCCACATTCCACAGCCTCCTCCTGGCTGACATAGTTTTAGTTTTTTTTACATCAATCACACACAATTTTCACCTCCTGACTGCTGCAAATTGAATGTTAACAAATATAACAGACTATCCTTCTGAGCCCAGCATTTTTCATTCTTGTCCCAATTTTGGGTGCCCACTACTGTCTATTGATATGTAAAACAATTTTTGGAATCAGCAATTAATGATCAATAATAACATCTAGTAAACATCATTTATTTATTGCCCAGAAATCTGTAGAAGAATGCTATACCTGACTCCAGCTGGGCTCCTCCACTTCTTCCTGGCTGGAAGGCCCAGGTTGGACATCAGAAGCCTCAGCTGGGATGGAAGGAAGAGTGGAAGGAAGAGTGGAGAGGGATTCCCTGACTTCAGTGTGGTCTGACAGAAATCGCAGTCTCTCATAGTACCACAACCTGGGGACATAAACGTCATCTGCTGCAGCTCCAGACCTCTGGGAATCCGTGACCTTCTTGCGCTCCCTAAGATATGTGCTCCTCAGGCCACCAATTTTAGCTTTTAAATAAGGGATGGTTGCTGTGGGGACCACCGGCTTCACCAACTCCAGCAGTTTCTCCAGCGCTGCCTGCCTCTTCTGTTTGTGATTATAGTGGTTGTGTCTCACTTGCCACAGACAGGGCAGCTCCCTGTACTTGTCAATAAACAGGGGCAGGAAATTGTGGTCGTTGAACCCATCCATTTTCTCTGCAAGACACAACACAAGACAAACCCTAATGTCAGGCCAAACTCCCCTAATCTTGTTACAATATAGGCTTCAATTTCGAAGCAGTATAGGCCCATGTTTAGATCCTACCTTCGTTAGCACGATCGGCGTCTCCGATGCTCCTTCCTCCGCTCACAGATCGTACGTAAGACGCGCGCATTACGATTTATACACACTGCGCATGCGTATAACTCCGTCCGCCCCTGACGTTCTTTCTATTCTATTCCCCGCCCCTTTTCGTTCGGCACAGTGGAGGAAGAGCACATGGCGGATAGACAGCAGGATCGTGCTAAGTACAGCAACGAGGAGGAGGAGGAGGAAAGGCCGGAGCCTGAAACGTCCCAATCCAGAAGGAGATTAAAGGACTAAAATATGTCCTTTGGGGAGATGTTGGAGATGGTGGACATCCTGAAGAGGGCCGACTATGATGGAAAGTATGGGCCTTACCCCAACCCCAATATCCGAAAGGCCAAGATCATGGCGAAAGTGGTCAGGAGTCTGCACCGGAAATTCGGGGTACGACGATCGAAAGATCAGCTCAGGAAGCGGTGGTCGGACCTGAAATTACGAGAACATGAGCTGTACAGAAAGATCCGGAGAGTGCTGCAAAAAAGTAAGTAGTTGTTCTGTGTTCCTATTGTTCTTGTGTTTATTACGTTCGTGCTGCTCCATGTGCTTTTGGGAACTGTTGTACAGTTTAAAATGGCAACTTTCATGTTCATGGGCACATTATTCGTTCGGATCACACATTTTTATTTCGGACTATAAAATACCATTGTTTAGGCCATATGCATTTGGCCACCATTTTGAGGCCCTATACTTGTCTTCAAAGAATTGGGTTGTGTAGATGGCTTGGTTACTAGAATGAAATGCAAACTAGATTGTGTGTAAGGAGAGGACACTCAGCAGCTGTTTTCACATCTGGACACTGGAGCACTAGTGTGGGACCCCAGAACACCATTTTTATTAGGGGGGCCACACAGGAGCTCCAGTGTATACTATAGGGGGGTCTCCATCTGTGAAGCTTGTACTAAACAGGTAAAGTATTGCAGCTTGACAAAGGACACTAAAAATGCTACATCTTGGAACTCTGCTAAAATAGATCATTGTACCCCACTTCCAAGCAATGTTTCCTATTTCTAGTTCTGCCATCAAATATCTGTGTGCTAATTATACCATTTTTGTTTTACATAGGGGAGAAAAGACTCGGAGGACACCCCTCATCCGAGGAGACCAGAGCCCCCCCCCCCCTCTGGAAGAAGGGGAAATCCCCCCAACACAAGATGAGCAGGAGGAAGAAGATGTAGTGGAACTAGTCACCACAACAGGTGAGTGTCTGCGACCACAGGCTCAGATAAGAGATGGATGGCGGCATTTTTTTTAGACCTAATTTATTTTGGGTTCCTCTCTTTTTAGGTGATCGTGAGGTTGTGGATGAAGATCCTTTCACATCAGAAAGTGCCCAGATCGTGATCGGGGAGATCATGGGGTGTAATTTACAATTGGAAATCATCAAGCAAAACATCAATGATGTTATTCCAAAATATAAAAACATCATTGATGTTTTGGGGCGAGTTTAAAGCCCCTCCAAATCACTTTCTTCTTTTGTGTGCTACAATGTGCTAAATGTTTTTGTGATTTTTCCAAAAGCCAAATTTGGAGGATGCACACAGTGTGCCAACATGTGCTATCTGCCATCACGGGAGATCAATGGACGCGTTTTGGGGGTGCAACCCCTTCCTCAATAATAAAGTAGCGGTGAGGAAGGGCTTTCTCCCCCAAAACACGTCCCTTGATCCCCCGTGATGGCAGGTCACACATGTTGACATTGTGAAATTTGTGTGCATCTTCCAAATTTGGCTTTTCCAGGGGTGATTTCCCCCCATCTGAACGCAATATCAAACCCAGTTCCTAAATACTCATGTCTGATATTGCCTTCAAGTTCTACCAAATGTGAACTTTGTAAGATCAAGATTTGTGTCTTTCTTGTGGGTTTTACACAGGCCTGTTTTCGATAAAATGCACATTTTGATTTTGGATAATGACACCACAAAAATTGTTATACAACAAACATGTTGGTTTGTCAGAAAAACCTTTGGTAAATGCAAGAATGTGTGGATTATTGTCTCAACGCTACAACACTTTTGGGGTGATGTAATTGTTGTTTTATGAGAAAATGGGGGTAATTTCCTAAGGGCAAATCCTCTTTGCACTACAAGTGCATTTTCAGTGCAGTTGCAAGTGCACTTGTAGTGAAAAGTGTCTTTGCATTTAGTAAATAACAGCCAACAGTGCTTTGTATAAGGTTACACAATCACGACATTTTCTGCACTCCACACATTTCTGTCAGGGTCAGCTCAAACAAACACAAGCAGTAAATGTCCACAAAGAAGAGCCTGGGGGGAGATGCCTGTCGAGAACTTGAGGTCCTGCAGACTTCTCCCTGTGGCCAAATAACGCAAGGTAGCGACCAACCTCTGCTCCGGAGTGATGGTTTGCCTCATGCAGGTATCCTGCCTGCTAATATAAGGGGTCAGCGAAGCCAACAAACGGTGAAACACGGGGTCCGTCATCCGGAGAAAGTTCCTGAAATCATCAGGATTATTCTCACAGATCTCACGGAGCAAAGGCATATGAGAGAACTGGTCACGCTGAAGCAACCAATTCTTGGTCCATGAACTCCTCCCCACCCTGTTCATGGACTGGACTTGTGTCAAGGTCAGGACCCCAACACCAAGCCCCCGCACAGCACGAACTCTACGAGGAGTACGCATACGAAACATGGCTAGAAAACGGTCGGCTGCTCAGAACGAAGTAACAGAACGCACTGAAGAACAGCAAGGCCTGTGAAGAGCGACCTGAAAAACAGCAACGAGCGGGCAAGATCGCACAGAAAACTCCAATACGAACTGACTGCACACACTGAAGAGCAGATACAAACCCACAAGCACAAACTGAACGGCAGAAAACGATCTGAAAGCCACGAGTCTGAAAAAGCGCGAATCGTCTCTCACCAAACTTTTACTAACACGAGATTAGCAAAAGGAGCCCAAAGGGTGCCGCGCTTGGTTCTGATCCGGCCTTTTCTAGTCTCGTCGTACGTGGTGTACGTCACCGCGTTGTTGGCGATCGGAAATTCCGACAACTTTGTGCGACCGTGTATAGGCAAAACAAGTTTGAGCCAACATCCGTCGGAAAAAATCCTAGGATTTTGTTGTCGGAATGTCCGAACAAAGTCCGACCGTGTGTACGGGGCATAAGTGTTATTGCCCTTTACCCGTCGTGTTATAAAAAACACGTGTTTATCAATATATTTAATTTGTGTAGAAGGCCCTCATTGGCCAAACTATAAGTGTTATTACCCTTTACCCATCATGTTATCTTGAAAGAAAAAAAAAAAACCCAAACCCCGTGTTTATCAGTTTATTTAATTTGTGTAGAAGGCCCTCCATGGCCAAACTATAAGTGTTATTGCCCTTTACCCGTCGTGTTATAAAAAACAAAACCCGTGTTTATCAATTTATTTAATTTGTGTAGAAGGCCCTCACTGGCCAAAATATAAGTGTTATTACCCTTTACCCGTCATGTTATCTCGAAAAAAAAAAAAAAGGAGGGGGGGGAGGAAAAACACAAGAAAACCACAACCCCACCCCCTCCAAACCCTCCCCCACATAATGGGTCAGCGAGCTAATTCCAATATTCCTTTCTTTTCTTATAGGTCAGTATCTTTTATTATACATATTTACAAGGGCTGTACCTCCACCTCCTTCTCATTTTAATCATCTCCGTCTTCTTTTTCCATCTCAACTAAACATTCCTTCCAACCTGCCCATTTCTGTTCAAATTTCCCTTGTTGGCCCTTTACCACATGAACCCATCTTTCCGCTTCCATTATTAAGCTCACTTCCCTTCTCCAATCTAATATTGAGGAACCCTGTATCTGTTTCCAAAATCTCGGTATGATTTTTTTCGCTGCATTTAATAGGTGAGGTGTTATGCCCTCCCGATACTTTCTATTAGAGCCCGGCATCCCATGGAACGTAGTGGTTGAAATTCCAAGTGCCCCATCGTCAATTTCTTAATCCATGGAGACACCGACTCCCAGAATCTTTTAATTACTGGGCAAGTCCACCACAAATGGAGAAATGTGCCTTTCTGACCACATCCCCTCCAACATCTGTCACTTATGGTTGGAAACATTTGTGTCAATTTGACTGGGGTCCTATACCATCTTGACAAAAACTTGTATGCCATCTCTTGCACCTTTGAGCTTGTGGATGAGGAGTGCGTTAGTACAATCATCCTTTTAATTTGATTATTAGTCAGTACTTGTCCCAATTCCTTCTCCCATTCCCTTATATAGTATGGAGTTGTTCCTTCCTGTCCCCTAAGTATCCCTTTATACATTTGCAACAGTACATTCCTGGGAATGGATCTCTGCACACACTGTTTCTCAAATATAGTGAGAGAGTTCGTAGGTCTTATTGATGACTTGCTTTTATTAAAAAAACTCACTATTTGATTGTATTTCCACTCCGCCATATGCACTGTCCCATATCTAGACACCATCTCTGTCAGAGATAACAAGACTCCGTCCAGGGCAAACCTGCCACAAGTGGAGTCCCCACCTCCACCCCAAGCCCCCAGATACCCCATCTCCTCCCCCGGGGGAACCAAGTGAATCCCTCCAGAGGAGCCAGAGGCGATATCCAGGGGGCATAATCCCCATTCTTATTCAACTTATCCAAAACTTCCAATGTGTTCTGGGTTAATGGTGACACCCACTGAGACAACCCCCTTGATGAGCTTTGAATCCAAGGTGCTCCTGCTAGGTTCCTCCCTGCCATTGAGTTTTCTACTTGAACCCATAGTTTTTTATGTGTGTCATGGCGCCAGTTCAAAATACGGACTAAGCTCATAGCCTTATAATATGGGGCTATGTCCGGTATTCCCAGTCCCCCCTCGGCCTTATTTCTTCTCAGAAGGTCGTGGGCTAATCTGGGTCTTTTATCATTCCATACAAAAGCCACAAACATCCTACGCACTTGTCTGAAAAAGGACTCCGGTACCTTAATTGGTATTGTGTACAATATATAGATTAATCTAGGAAGTACACTCATTTTTATGGCGTTAATCCTCCCAAACCAAGTTAGGTATTGACCTTTCCATTTTTTAAACTCTTCTGCTATCTCTGTCAATAATATGCCATAATTAACTTCATATAGTCTTTTCATATCAACACTAATACGTACGCCCAAATACATCAGGGACTCTCTCTCCCAGACAAATGCATACGTACGTCGTAGCGTCCTTTCCAGTCCTATTGGGACGTGGATAGGAAGGATAATTGACTTTCCCAGATTGATTTTAAAATTAGATAAGGTGCCGAACTTTTGTACCTCCAACATAAGTACAGCTAAAGATGTCTGTGGAGACGAGAGAAAAAAGAGTAGGTCATCCGCGTAGGCTGCAACCTTATGTTCCACCTGTCCTATTCGCGTCCCACTTATCTCTCTGTTACTTCTAATTTTACGTAAGAATGGCTCTAATGTTATTGCAAATATTAAGGGTGATAATGGGCATCCTTGCCTCGTACCATTCCGAATGCTAAAGCATTCTGACAGTGTTCCGTTTACTTTAATTCTTGCTTTAAGGCCCGCATACATTGACATTATCCATCCCATCATCTGCTCCCCCAGGCCTATCCCCTTCAATACTTCTCTCATAAAGCCCCAATTCACCCTGTCAAAGGCCTTTTCGGCATCCATTGACAGAATGATCCTTGGGGCCTTATCTGGACCCGACTGCATCCAGTGGAGGACATGAAGCGCCCGAATAGTATTATCTCTCACCTCACGCCCTTCCATGAACCCCGTCTGGTCCAGATGTACCATCCCCCCAATGTGCCCCTGGAGCCTCAGGGCCAAGATCTTTGCTAACAATTTAGTGTCCGAATTAAGAAGGGAAATAGGCCTGTAGTTTGCGCATTTCTGGGGATCTTTTCCTCCTTTTGGCAATACTGTTATGTACGCCAGAAGGGCTTCTGGTGGTAGTGGGTTAGATGCGTTAATTGAATTGAAGTATTTGCACAGTGGTTCTATTAATACTGGAAGGAATTTTTTATAGTATATATTCGTCAGCCCATCTGGCCCTGGGCTTTTCCCTAATGGCAATGTTGCTATTACCCTTCCCAGCTCCTCTACCGTGATTGGGCGCTCTAATTCCTCTATAGTTGTTTTAGACAGCCTAGGCATTGATGTTTCATTGATGTAGTCCTGTATCTCTTTTCTCTCGGGGCTCTCATTATCTACTTCGGGAATATTGTATAATGCCTCATAAAATTTACTAAATTCTGCAGCTATAGCTTTCGTTCCAACTACCTTCTTACCTCTAACCAATAAACTATGGACGTGTCTGGATTCCTGTTGCTTTTTAAGTTGTTTAGCTAATAGCCGCCCGCACTTATTTCCCTGTTCATATGCCCTATTTGCAAAGAACCTAATTTTATTTCTAACTTTTTGTTCTAAGCACTGTGAGAGCTCCGCTCGTAAAGCCTCCAGGCGCCTACTATCTGTAGGGTCAAGCTTCCTCCAGTTCACTGATTTTATCTAATAGTTCTTTTATCTCTCTTTTCCCTTCTTTTTTTATATACGAGCCATACGCTATTGAATCCCCTCTTATGACAGTTTTATGGGCCTCCCACACCATTTGATCAGACACTTCCCCTGTCTTGTTTATTTCAAAATACTCTTTTATTTTAACTCCCAATTTCTCTACTATTTCTTCCCTATCCAATAACGACTCGTTCAAGCGCCACGTTCGCTCCAAACACCCCATCTGAATTAGATGGAACGTTAATGCTATTGGGGCATGATCTGATGTAGTAATGGGTCCAATTGTGCTTGAGAGGACATTCTCCAGGTAAAACTGATCCACCAGGAGGAGGTCCAAACGCGAGTACATATCATGTGTTTTTGAATAATAGCTAAAGTCTTTAATTCCTGCATGTGATACCCGCCAACAGTCCACCAGATGTTGAGAGCGTATAAGTCGCTTAATTCGTTTTAAGGCTCTAAATGACAAGGCAGTTCTTCCTGTTGATGTATCCATATTTGGATCCAGCACCAGGTTAAAGTCCCCGCCCATCATCAGACAGCCCTCTCTAAATTGCTCCAATTTCTTAAATGTTTTGACAAAAAAATTTACTGACCCTTCATTTGGTGCATAGATCGTCGCAAATGTACCATGAAGGGTACCATGCAGTGTACCCTTCACAAATAAGAAGCGTCCCTCAGGGTCACTCTGTACTGTCTCCATTTTCCATGGGCATGACTTCTTAAAAGAAATTGTGACCCCTCTGGCCCTTGCGACTGGGGACACTGCATGGTACCATTGGTTCATAGTGCTCTGGGGTAAGCTAGGAATGGAGTCACCCTTAAAATGAGTCTCTTGTAAAAAGACAACGTCTGCTCCATAGTGCTGCAGCTCAATCCACAGGCGCTTTCTCTTATTCGGTGAGCTTAACCCCCTTACGTTATATGAGATGATTTTCAAAGTTGTTGCCATTCTTTAAGTTTCCCTTATAGGCTCCCGGTACCCGCCCCTCGTTAATTTCTCCCTGACCTTATTCTCATTTATTCCTTCATCGCTGACCCTACCTGCCCACATATCCCTAGAACATCCCCTATTGAAATTAAAAATTACATTCTTTACTTGTGCCATGCAAAAAATCATACATACACCATCCCTACACCATGATACTCCCCCCGGAGTACCTTTACTAACCCAGGTGGAGGCCTGTGTAAGTGTACATCCCACAAGCACATGTCCCCTCCCTTCCCTGCTATTAGCAGGTTCCTTAAGCCCCTTACTCTGGGTTGACCTACCGACCAAAAAATAGTCTTCATACCCCACCCTGCTCTTTCATCCTCCCCCCCTCCCCCCCTCCCCCCAGGCATTATTTACAATTCCCTCCCCATTGGGAAAAAGCACAAAAAAAAACCCAATAGGCAGGGACAAAAAAGAATAAACAACACAACTTCATCTCCCTTAAATCCAATGAGAAAAAAAAAAAAGGGGGGGACAAGACCCCCTGCTACTCAGTCCTTTCTTACACTATCTATGTCCTCTTCGGGCCAAGTCCTTATTAGCCTTTGCCCTAACTTCTTGCCACTGCTCTGGCCGTTGTAGGGGGGATCCTATGAGATTTATTCTCCAATCTACAAAGTCCACCATATTCTAAATCGTCTTTAGTTCGTAGTGTTGCTGTTTTCCCATTTCTAGAAGCTGTCAAGCTAAATGGGTATCCCCAACGGTATTTAGTCTCTACCGCACGCAGAGCTTCTAACAGGGGTCGCACTGCTCGACGCTGGTACAGGGTCCGCCGTGATATATCTGGGTATAGTGCTATGTTCAGTCCTTCGAACAGAATTGTGGGTTTGGTACGAGCCATTCTCATTATATTTTCTTTTATTATATATTTTTTTATTATATATTCTTTTATTATATATTTATGTGATTCATGGAGTGGCTCTGTAGGGATACATGTGATTTATGGAGGGGCTCTGCTGGGGAAATTCTGATTTATGGAGCGGATCTGCAGGGGGAATCGAGATTTTTGGAGGGGCTCTGCTGGGAGAAATATGTTTTATGGGGGACTCTGCTGGGAGACTCCTCATTTATGGAGGGGCTCTGCTGGGAGACATGTGATTTATGGTGGAGCTCTGCTGGAGGACTCCTGATTTATTTAGGGGCTCTGCTGGGAGACATGTGATTTATGGAGGGGGTATGCTAGGGGGCATGTGATTTATGGAGGGGATCTGCTGGGGGACATGTGATTTATGGAGGGGCTCTGCTGTGGGACATGTGATTTTATGGAGGGTTATTGCTGGGCGACATGTGATTTATGGTGGGGTTCTGCTGGGAGACATGTGATTTATGGAGGAGCTCTGCTGGGAGACATGTGGTTTTATGGAGGGGCTCTGCTGGGGGACATGTGATTTATGGAGGGGCTCTGCTGGGAGACATGTGATTTATGGAGAGGCTCTGCTGGGAGATATGTGATTTTATGGAGGGGCTATGCTGGGGAACATGTGATTTATGGAGGGGCTCTGCTGGGAGACATGTGATTTTATGGAGGGGCTCCGCTGGGGGACATGTGATTTATGGAGGGGATCTGCTGGGGGAATCCTGATTTATGGAGGGGCTCTGCTGGGAGAAATGCGATTTATGGAGGGGCTTTGCTGGGAGACAGTTGATTTATGGAGAGGCCCTGCTGGGTGAAGTGATTTATGGAGGGTCTCTGCTGGAGGACAAGCGATTTTATGGAGGGGCTGTGCTGGGGATGTATGGAGGGGCTCTGCTGGGGGACTCCTGATTTATGGAGGGGCTCTGCTACGGGACATGTGAATTATGGATGAGCCCTGCTGGGGGACTCCTCATTTATGGAGAGGCTCTGCTGGGGGCTTCTGATTTATGGAAGAGCTCTGCTGGGGGACTCCTGATTTATGGAGGGGCTCTGCTGGGGGACTTCTAATTTATGGAGGGGCTCTGCTGGGAGACATGTGATTTATGGAGGGGCTCTGCTGGGGGACTTCTGTTTTATGGGGGGGCTGTGCTGGGGGATTCCTGATTTATGGAGGGGCTCTGCTGGGAGACCTGTGATTTATGGTGGGGCTCTGCTGGGGGACCCCTTATTTATGGAGGTGCTCTGCTGGTAGACGTGATTTATGGAGGGGCTCTGCAAGGGGACTCTTGATTTATGGAAGGCCTCTGCTGATAGACATGTGATTTTATGGTGGGGCTCTGCTGATAGACATGTGATTTATGGAGGGGCTCTGCTGGGGCACTCCTGATTTATGGAGGGGCTCTGCTGGGAGACATGTTATTTATGAAGGGGCTCTGCTGGGAGACATGTGATTTATGGTGGGGCTCTGCTGGGGGACTCATGATTTATGGAGGGGCTCTGTTGGGAGACATGTGATTTATGGAAGGGCTCTGCTGGGAGACATGTGTCACGGAACGTCCCACACTCCGCTTTAGTGCTTCCGTCAGTATACCGCTTCCTAAGTTCTGGAACACGAGTCCAATGGATCTGGCTATAGGAACCCCCAAGAACTAGACAACACCAGTCTTGGAGTACATCAGCACTAACTCTTTATTTGAGATCTCACACACATTTATACAGCAGGCTGACTCAACACTAACCTAATTAACATGAGCTAATTTACTAAAAAATTTACCCAGACCAGATGACAGACTTGTGGGCACCGATCTTCACACAGTAGTATAAACACAATAGCTGGAGCTAATTACAATTAACAATACAAACAACAATCTCCCCCTTCCTCAGCCTAGACTGTTCGTCTCCTTACCAGTGCTGGTGGCTAATGTGATCAGCTCATTCAATTAACACACATTAGCATAAACATCAACACAGGGTTAATTAGAACAAACAATGAGTTGAATACCCTTAGAACCTAGACTAAACTTATTTACATTAAACACATTATAGCTGACATCAGACAGGTGAGTGGAGTTGAAGACATTAGCATCTTCTCACAGTATGAGCCCCAACAGTATGGCTCAGTCACTATGGCAAATACAGGGTCCCCAGAGTCTGTGTGTTTTGGGGGGACATGGAGCTGAATCCAAAGTAACACCAACCCCAGGGTCCCCAGGCATACAGCTCACAGAGAGCACCATTTCCCCAAATGCCAGGGCCCATAATCTGTTGGCAAGAGGCTAGCGTTCAGTCCCCTCCAATAGCCTCTGTCTCGGGTGAGTCTGTCACATTTCTCCCCCATCAAAGGTTGACTAACAAGGTCCCAGACCTTCACCTGGTCTGGACATGTGTTAGTCAGGCAGAGTGAACTCACATAGTCTTCCCGCATGATCTCCATTCTTGGCTGCAAGGAATTGTTGACCTCAGTAGGTGTGGGGCAGAGGTCATTTACTCTCTGTCTGGCTGCCAGGGCTTCAGCTGGATTGTTTTTAACATTCCTGGGCTCAGTCTGCTGCTGGGCAGAGGGGCCAATCACCCCTGCTTCTTGAAGCTGTAGAGAGACACTAGGTGCTAGGCAGAGGCCAGCGGTGCTCTGCCCTGTTGCCAGCGATTCAGCTGGGAATAGCAGCTCCACTACATCAGCTTGTCGTCGGAGAGAGGGGCCAACTGCCCCGGCTCCCTGGATCTCCACAGTTGTTGCCGGTGCTGGGCAGAGGTTGGTAACACTCTGCCCTGTTGCCAGCACTTCTGCTGGGGACTCCGCATCCTCCCCTCCGGCTAACCGTTGGGGCAGGAGGCTGGCTTCCTCCACTCCCAAACTGTGTAGCTGCCATTGGGGAGGTGAGCTGGCTGCTTCCTTTTCCATTCCCCCATCTGGTTGCTTGGATGACATGTCTATGGTACTGTCTCCTAGGTGCACTGATCTTTGCTGGGGAGGGAAGGCCGCTTCTTCCACCCTGGCCAACTGTTGGGGAGGGACAACACACACCTCCTCTCCCTTCTCCCCCTGTATCTGCTGCTGGGAAGTGATTGCCACCTTCTCACCCTGGGCCTCCGAAACTGCCACAGGTGTGGGGCAGAGGTCTTGGACCCTCTGTCCGGTTGCCAGCACTTCTGCTGGAGAAGTTTGTTGTAACTCCACAGATACTGCTGTTGGTGCTGGGCAGAGCACAGTAAAGTTTGGCCCTAATACCAGCTCTTCTGCTGGAGGCTCATCAGGTTGTTCTTCCTCAGCAGAAAAGTCTATTAAATCCCCTATCTCTATAACTGGTGTCTGGGGATAGAGGTTCACCATCTCCTGTTCATGGAACCCAGAAGATGTTATCAGTGCTGGACAGAGGTTAGCAGAACTCTGCCCTGTGGTTTGGGGACGGCAATCTTCAGATTTTCCACTGCCGATTCTCTGGCATGCTGCTGAACGTGTTCTAGCAGTTTCCTGTATGCCCTTTCCAGATGCTGTTCCTTCCTTAGCAAATGGTCCAGATCAGGTTTGAGCTCTGAGACCCCTGCAAGACCGAGCATAGCCTCTCTATATTCTCGCAGGTCCTCGAGGTCAGGTTCCCCTTCATCTCCAAACATAAAATGATCTGTAAGGCTCTCCCACAGCAATCCAGGGCCTCCAAAGTCATATCCCTCCGGAGAGCATTCTGTTGTCTCCCCTAAATATCCCTCCTCTGCGTGCCATTGCAGAGCCCGATAACGATTGTCCAGCTCTATCTCCTGCTGGACCAGCCTGTGCAACTCGGTCACCCATTGCTCCTGGGGCCGCTCTCCCAGGAATGCCATCCGCAATGCCCGTTGGTCACTGGCCCGTTGCTCTTGGGTTGGAAAGCACTTGCCCTGTTTTATACCAGCGATCTGAAGGGCTCCAATCCAGAGCTTCACCCGAATCAGCTGCCTGAGCTCCAGGTATTCATCCTCAGACACCGTTCTGGTGTATGTTGAAAGGATGATCCGCAGCAGCCCCGGGAACTCTGATGCCAGATCCATATCTCCGCTGGGGTGACTGAAGTCTGCTATGCTGATCTTGGATCCAGTTGGAGGTTTGGATGTCCCAGACTGCAGGAAGCTTTCCCGCTGCTTGCCACCAATGTCACGGAACGTCCCACACTCCGCTTGAGTGCTTCCGTCAGTATACCGCTTCCTAAGTTCTGGAACACGAGTCCAATGGATCTGGCTATAGGAACCCCCAAGAACTAGACAACACCAGTCTTGGAGTACATCAGCACTAACTCTTTATTTGAGATCTCACACACATTTATACAGCAGGCTGACTCAACACTAACCTAATTAACATGAGCTAATTTACTAAAAAATTTACCCAGACCAGATGACAGACTTGTGGGCACCGATCTTCACACAGTAGTATAAACACAATAGCTGGAGCTAATTACAATTAACAATACAAACAACAATCTCCCCCTTCCTCAGCCTAGACTGTTCGTCTCCTTACCAGTGCTGGTGGCTAATGTGATCAGCTCATTCAATTAACACACATTAGCATAAACATCAACACAGGGTTAATTAGAACAAACAATGAGTTGAATACCCTTAGAACCTAGACTAAACGTATTTACATTAAACACATTATAGCTGACATCAGACAGGTGAGTGGAGTTGAAGACATTAGCATCTTCTCACAGTATGAACCCCAACAGTATGGCTCAGTCACTATGGCAAATACAGGGTCCCCAGAGTCTGTGTGTTTTGGGGGGACATGGAGCTGAATCCAAAGTAACACCAACCCCAGGGTCCCCAGGCATACAGCTCACAGAGAGCACCATTTTCCCAAATGCCAGGGCCCATAATCTGTTGGCAAGAGGCTAGCGTTCAGTCCCCTCCAATAGCCTCTGTCTCGGGTGAGTCTGTCACAACCTGTGATTTTATGGAGGGGCTCTGCTGGGGGACATGTGATTTATGGAGGGGCTCTGCTGGGGGAATCCTGTTTTATGGAGGGGCTCTGCATGGGGACATGTGATTTATGGTGGGGCTTTGCTGAGGGACTCCTGATTTATGGAGGGGCTCTGCTGGGGGACATGTGATTTATGGAGGGGCTGTGCTGGGGGACATGTGATTTTATGGAGGGTCTCTGCTGGGGGACATGTGATTCATGGAGGGGCTCTGCTGGGAGACATGTGATTTTATGGAGGGGCTCTGCTGGTGGACATGTGATTTATGGGGGGGCTATGCTGGGAGACATGTGATTTTATGGAGGGGCTCTGCTGGGGGACATGTGATTTATGGAGGGGCTCTGCTTTTATACAGGTGATTTATGGAGGGGCTCTGCTGGGGCACTCCTGATTTAAGGAGAGGCTCTGCTGGGAGACATGTGATTTATGGAGGGGCTCTGCTGGGAGACATGTGATTTTATGGAAGGGCTCTCCTGGGAGACGTGATTTATGGAGGGCCTCTGCTGAGTGAAATGTGATTTATGGAGTGGCTGTGCTGGGGCACTCCTGATTTAAGGAAAGGCTCTGCTGGGAGATATGTGATTTAAGGAAGGGCTCTCCTGGGAGGGCCATGGAGGGGCTCTGCTGGGAGACATGTGATTTTATGGAGGGCCTCTGCTGAGTGAAATGTGATTTATGGAGTGGCTCTGTAGAGATGCATGTGATTTATGGAGGGGCTCTCCTGGGAGGGCCATGGAGGGGCTCTGCTGGGAGACATGTGATTTTATGGAGGGCCTCTGCTGAGTGAAATGTGATTTATGGAGTGGCTCTGTAGAGATACATGTGATTTATGGAGGGGCTCTCCTGGGAGGGCCATGGAGGGGCTCTGCTGGGAGACATGTGATTTTATGGAGGGCCTCTGCTGAGTGAAATGTGATTTATGGAGTGGCTCTGTAGAGATACATGTGATTTATGGAGGGGCTCTGCTGGGGAACTTCTGATTTATGGAGGGGATCTGCTGGGGGAATCCAGAT
Source organism: Aquarana catesbeiana (assembly GCF_042186555.1). NCBI lineage: Eukaryota > Metazoa > Chordata > Amphibia > Anura > Ranidae > Aquarana > Aquarana catesbeiana. The sequence goes on from NC_133330.1 coordinate 127,439,452, forward strand.
TTATGGAGGGGTTCTGCTGGGAGACATGTGATTTATGGTGGGGCTCTGCTTGAGGACTCCTGATTTATGGAGGGGCTATTTTGGGAGACATGTGATTTATGGAGGGGCTCTGCTAGGGAACATGTGATGTATGGAGGGGCTCTGCTGGGGGACATGTGATTTATGGAGGGTCTCTGCTGGGGGACAAGTGATTTATGGAGGGGCTCTTCTGGGAGACGTGATTTTATGGAGGGGCTCTGCTGGGGGACATGTTATTTATGGAGGGGCTCTGCTGGGAGACATGTGATTTAGGGAGCGGCTCTGCTGAGGGACTCCTGATTTATGGAGGGGCTCTGCTGGGAGACATGTGATTTATGGAGGGGCTCTGCTGGGAGACATGTGATTTATGGTGAGGCTCTGCTGGGGGACTCGTGATTTATGCAGGGGCTCTGTTGGGAGACATGTGATTTATGGAAGGGCTCTGCTGGGAGACATGTGATTTTATGGAGGGGGTCTGCTGGGGGACTCCTGTTTTATGGAGGGGCTCTGCTGGGGGACATGTGATTTATGATGGGGCTCTACTGGGGGGCATGTAATTTATGGAGGGGCTCTGCTGGGGGACATGTAATTTATGGAGGGGCTCTGCTGGGGGACATGTGATTTTATGGAGGGTCTCTGCTGGGGGACATGTGATTCATGGAGGGGCTCTGCTGGGAGACATGTGATTTTATAGAGGGGCTCTGCTGGGGGACATGTGATTTATGGGGGGGTTATGCTGGGAGACATGTGATTTTATGGAGGGGCTCTGCTGGGGGAAATGTGATTTATGGAGGGGCTTTGCTTTTATACAGGTGATTTATGGAGGGGTTCTGCTGGGGCAATCCTGATTTAAGGAATGCTCTGCTGGGAGATATGTGATTTAAGGAAGGGTTCTCCTGGGAGACATGTGATTTATGGAGGGCCTCTGCTGAGTGAAATGTGATTTATGGAGTGGCTCTGTAGGGATACATGTGATTTATGGAGGGGCTCTGCTGGGGAACTTCTGATTTATGGAGGGGATCTGCTGGGGGAATCCAGATTTATGGAGGGGTTCTGCTGGGAGACATGTGATTTATGGTGGGGCTCTGCTGGAGGACTCCTGATTTATGTAGGGACTATTTTGGGAGACATGTGATTGATGGAGGGGCTTTGCTAGGGGACATGTGATGTATGGAGGGGCTCTGCTGGGGGACATGTGATTTATGGAGGGTCTCTGCTGGGGGACAAGTGATTTATGAAGGGGCTCTTCTGGGAGACGTGATTTTATGGAGGGGCTCTGCTGATGGACTCCTGATTTATGGAGGGGTTCTGCTGGGAGACATGGGATTTATGGAGGGGCTCTGCTGGGAGACATGTGATTTAATGGAGAGTCTCCGCTGGGGAACATGTGATTCATTGAAGGGCTCTGCTGGGATTTTATGGGGGCTCTGCTGGGGGACATGTGATTTATGGGGGGGCTATGCTGGGAGACATGTGATTTGATGGAGGGGCTCTGCTGGGGGACATGTGATTTATGGAGGGGCTCTGCTTTGATATAGGTGATTTATGGAGGTGCTCTGCTGGGGCTCTCCTGATTTAAGGAGAGGCTCTGCTGGGAGACATGTGATTTATGGAAGGGTTCTGCTGGGAGACATGTGATTTTATGGAAGGGCTCTCCTGGGAGACATGTGATCTATGTTGGGGCTCTGCTGGGGGACATGTGATTTTAATGAGGGGCTCTGCTGGAGGGACATTTGATTTATGGAGGGGCTCTGCTGGGAGACATGTGATTTTATGGAGTAGCTCTGCTGGGGAACATGTGATTTATGGAGGAGCTCTGCTGGGAGATGTGATTTATGGAGGGGCTTTGCTGGGGGACTTCTGATTTATGGAGGGGCTCTGCTAGGGGTCTCCTGATTTACGGAGGGGCTCTGCTGGGGGACTCCTGATTTATGGATGAGCTTTTCTGGGAGACATGTGATTTATGGAGGGGCTATGCTGGGGGACATGTGATTTATGGAGTGGCTGGGACTACTGATTTATTGAAGGGCTCTGCTGGGAGACATGTGATTTTATGAAGGGGCTCTGTGGGGGACATGTGATTGATGGAGGGGCTGTGCTGGGGGACATGTGATTTTAATGAGGGGTTCTGCTGGGGGACATATGATTTATGGAGGGGCTCTGCTTGGAGACATGTGATTTATGGAGGGGCTCTGCTGGGGAACATGTGATTTATGGAGGGGCTATGCTGGGAGACATGTGATTTATGGAGGGGCTCTGCTGGGGGTCCCCTGTTTTATGGAGTGGCTCTGCTGGGGGACTTCTGCTTTATGGGGGGCTCTGCTGGGGGAATCCTGATTTATGGAGGGGCTCTGCTTGGAGACATGTGATTTATGGTGGGGCTGTGTTGGAGGACTCCTGATTTCTGGAGGGGCTCTGCTGGGAGACATGTGATTTAGGGAGGGGCTCTGCTGGGGGACAGGGACATGTGATTTCTGGAGGGGCTCTGCTGGGGAACTCCTGATTTAAGGAGGGGCTCTGCTGGGGGACAGGGACATGTGATTTATGGAGGGGCTCTGCTGGGAGACATGTGATTTATGGTGGGGCTCTGCTGTAGGAATCCTGATTTATGGAGGGGCTCTGCTGGAAGACATGTGATTTATGGAGGGGCTTTGCTGGGGGAGATGTGATTTTATGGTGGGGCTCTGCTGGGAAACAGGTGATGTATGAAGGGGCTCTGCTGGGGCACTCCTGATTTAAGGAGGGGCTCTGCTGAGAGACATGTGATTTTATGGAAGGGCTCTCCTGGGAGACGTGATTTATGGAGTGGCTCTGTAGAGATACATGTGATTTATGGAGGGGCTCTGCTGGGGAACTTCTGATTTATGGAGGGGATCTGCTGGGAGACATGTGATTTTATGAAGGGGCTCTCCTGGGAGACATGTGATTTATGGAGGGCCTCTGCTGGGTAAAATGTGATTAATGGAGTGGCTCTGTAGGGATACATGTGATTTATGGAGGGGCTCTGCTGGGGAACTTCTGATTTATGGAGGGGATCTGCTGGGGGAATCCAGATTAATGGAGGGGCTCTGCTGGGAGACATGTGATTTATGGTGGGGCTCTGCTGGAGGACTCCTGATTTATGGTGGGGCTATTTTGGGAGACATGTGATTTATAGAGGGGCTCTGCTAGGGGACATGTGATTTATAGAGGGGCTCTGCTGGAGGACATGTGATTTATGGAGGGTCTCTGCTGGGGGACATGTGATTTATGGAGGGGCTCTTCTGGGAGACATGATTTTATGGAGGGGCTCTGCTGGGGGACATGTTATTTATGGAGGGGCTCTGCTGTGAGACATGTGATTTATGGAGGGACTCTGCTGGGAGACATGTAATTTATGGAGTGGCTCTGCTGGGGGACATGTGATTTATGGAGGGGCTCGGCTGGGCTCTGCTGTGGACATGTGATTTATGGAGGGGCTCTGCTGGGGGACATGTGATTTTAATGAGGGGCTCCGCTGGAGGGACATTTGATTTATGGAGGGGCTCTGCTGGGAGACATGTGGTTTTATGGAGTGGCTCTGCTGGGGAACATGTGATTTATGGAGGAGCTCTGCTGGGAGACGTGATTTATGGAGGGGCTCTGCTGGGGGACTTCTGATTTATGGAGGGGCTCTGCTAGGGGTCTCCTGATTTATGGAGGGGCTCTGCTGGGGGACTCCTGATTTATGGATGAGCTTTTCAGGGAGACATGTGATTTATGGAGGGGCTCTGCTGGGGGACATGTGATTTATGGAGTGGCTGGGACTACTAATTTATTGAAGGGCTCTGCTGGGAGACATGTGATTTTATGAAGGGGCTCTGTGGGGGACATGTGATTGATGGAGGGGCTGTGCTGGGGGACATGTGATTTTAATGAGGGGCTCTGCTGGGGGACATATGATTTATGGAGGGGCTCTGCTTGGAGACATGTGATTTATGGAGGGGCTCTGCTGGGGAACATGTGATTTATGGAGGGGCTATGCTGGGAAACATGTGATTTATGGAGGGGCTCTGCTGGGGGTCCCCTGTTTTATGGAGTGGCTCTGCTGGGGGACTTCTGCTTTATGGGGGCTCTGCTGGGGGAATCCTGATTTATGGAGGGGCTCTGCTTGGAGACATGTGATTTATGGTGGGGCTCTGCTGGAGGACTCCTGATTTATGGTGGGGCTATTTTTGGAGACATGTGATTTATGGAGGGGCTCTGCTAGGGGACATGTGATTTATAGAGGGGCTCTGCTGGAGGACATGTGATTTATGGAGGGTCTCTGCTGGGGGACATGTGATTTATGGAGGGGCTCTTCTGGGAGACATGATTTTATGGAGGGGCTCTGCTGGGGGACATGTTATTTATGGAGGGGCTCTGCTGTGAGACATGTGATTTATGGAGGGACTCTGCTGAGAGACATGTAATTTATGGAGTGGCTCTGCTGGGGGACATGTGATTTATGGGGGGGCTCGGCTGGGCTCTGCTGTGGACATGTGATTTATGGAGGGGCTCTGCTGGGGGACATGTGATTTTAATGAGGGGCTCCGCTGGAGGGACATTTGATTTATGGAGGGGCTCTGCTGGGAGACATGTGATTTTATGGAGGGTCTCTGCTGGGAAACATGTGATTTATGGAGGAGCTCTGCTGGGAGACGTGATTTATGGAGGGGCTCTGCTGGGGGACTTCTGATTTATGGAGGGGCTCTGCTAGGGGTCTCCTGATTTATGGAGGGGCTCTGCTGTGGGACTCCTGATTTATGGATGAGCTTTTCTGGGAGACATGTGATTTATGGAGGGGCTCTGCTGTGGGACATGTGATTTATGGAGTGGCTGGGACTACTGATTTATTGAAGGGCTCTGCTGGGAGACATGTGATTTTATGAAGGGGCTCTGTGGGGGACATGTGATTGATGGAGGGGCTGTGCTGGGGGACATGTGATTTTAATGAGGGGCTCTGCTGGGGGACATATGATTTATGGAGGGGCTCTGCTTGGAGACATGTGATTTATGGAGGGGCTCTGCTGGGGAACATGTGATTTATGGAGGGGCTATGCTGGGAAACATGTGATTTATGGAGGGGCTCTGCTGGGGGACATCTGCTTTATGGGGGGCTCTGCTGGGGGAATCCTGATTTATGGAGGGGCTCTGCTTGGAGACGTGTGATTTATGGTGGGGCTGTGTTGGAGGACTCCTGATTTCTTGAGGGGCTCTGCTGGGAGACATGTGATTTAGGGAGGGGCTCTGCTGGGGGACAGGGACATGTGATTTCTGGAGGGGCTCTGCTGGGGAACTCCTGATGTAAGGAGGGGCTCTGCTCGGGGACAGGGACATGTGATTTATGGAGGGGCTCTGCTGGGAGACATGTGATTTATGGTGGGGCTCTGCTGGGGGAATACTGATTTATGGAGGGGCTCTGCTGGAAGACATGTGATTTATGGAGGGGCTTTGCTGGGGGTGATGTGATTTTATGGTGGGGCTCTGCTGGGAAACAGGTGATGTATGAAGGGGCTCTGCTGGGGCACTCCTGATTTAAGGAGGGGCTCTGCTGGGAGACGTGATTTATGGAGGGGCTCTGCTGAGAGACATGTGATTTTATGGAAGGGCTCTCCTGGGAGACATGTGATTTATGGAGTGGCTCTGTAGAGATACATGTAATTTATGGAGGGGCTCTGCTGGGGAACTTCTGATTTATGGAGGGGATCTGCTGGGAGACATGTGATTTCATGGAGGGGCTCTCCTGGGAGACATGTGATTTATGGAGGGCCTCTGCTGGGTGAAATGTGATTAATGGAGTGGCTCTGTAGGGATACATGTGATTTATGGAGGGGCTCTGCTGGGGAACTTCTGATTTATGGAGGGGATCTGCTGGGGGAATCCAGATTAATGGAGGGGCTCTGCTAGGAGACATGTGATTTATGGTGGGGCTCTGCTGGAGGACTCCTGATTTATGGTGGGGCTATTTTGGGAGACATGTGATTTATGGAGGGGCTCTGCTAGGGGACATGTGATTTATAGAGGGGCTCTGCTGGAGGACATGTGATTTATGGAGGGTCTCTGCTGGGGGACATGTGATTTATGGAGGGGCTCTTCTGGGAGACATGATTTTATGGAGGGGCTCTGCTGGGGGACATGTTATTTATGGAGGGGCTCTGCTGTGAGACATGTGATTTATGGAGGGACTCTGCTGAGAGACATGTAATTTATGGAGTGGCTCTGCTGGGGGACATGTGATTCATGGAGGGGCTCGGCTGGGCTCTGCTGTGGACATGTGATTTATGGAGGGGCTCTGCTGGGGGACTCCTGATTTATGGAGGGGCTCTGCTGGAAGACATGTGATTTATGGAGGGGCTCTGCTAGGGGACTCTTGATTTATAGAGGGGCTCTGCTGGGAGACATGTGATTTTATGGAGGGGCTCTGCTGGGGGACATGTGATTTTATGGAGGTGCTCTGCTGGGAAACAGGTGATTTATGAAGGGGCTCTGCTGGGGCACTCCTGATTTAAGTAGGGGCTCTGATGGTGAAATGTGATTTATGGAGGGGCTCTGCTGGAGGACATGTGATTTATGGGGGGAATGTGCTGGGAGACATGCGATTTTATGGAGGGGCTCTGCTGAGGGACACGTGTTTTATGGAGGGGCTCTGCTGGGAGACATGTGATTTATGGTGAGGCTCTGCTGGGGGACTCCTGATTTATGGAAGGGCTCTCCTGGGAGACATGTGATTTATGGAGGGCCTCTGCTGGGTAAAATGTGATTAATGGAGTGGCTCTGTAGGGATACATGTGATTTATGGAGGGGCTCTGCTGGGGAACTTCTGATTTATGGAGGGGATCTGCTGGGGGAATCCAGATTAATGGAAGGGCTCTGCTGGGAGACATGTGATTTATGGTGGGGCTCTGCTGGAGGACTCCTGATTTATGGAGGGGCTATTTTGGGTGACATGTGATTTATGGAGGGGCTCTGCTAGGGGACATGTGATTTATAGAGGGGCTCTGCTGGAGGACATGTGATTTATGGAGGGTCTCTGCTGGGGGACATGTGATTTATGGAGGGGCTCTTCTGGGAGACGTGATTTTATGGAGGAGCTCTGCTGGGGGTCATGTTATTTATGGATTGGCTCTGCTGCGAGACATGTGATTTATGGAGGGGCTCTACTGAGAGACATGTAATTTATGGAGTGGCTCTGCTGGGGTAACATGTGATTTATGGAGGGGCTCGGCTGGGCTCTGCTGGGGACATGTGATTTATGGAGGGACTCCTGATTTATGGAGGGGCTCTGCTGGAAGACATGTGATTTATGGAGGGGCTCTGCTAGGGGACTCTTGATTTATAGAGGGGCTCTGCTGGGGGACATGTGATTTTATGGAGGTGCTCTGCTGGGAAACAGGTGATTTATGAAGGGGCTCTGCTGGGGCACTCCTGATTTAAGTAGGGGCTCTGATGGTGAAATGTGATTTATGGAGTGGCTCTGTAGGGATACATGTGATTTATGGAGGGGCTCTGCTGGGGAACTTCTGATTTATGGAGGGGATCTGCTGGGGGAATCCAGATTTATGGAGGGGTTCTGCTGGGAGACATGTGATTTATGGTGGGGCTCTGCTTGAGGACTCCTGATTTATGGAGGGGCTATTTTGGGAGACATGTGATTTATGGAGGGGCTCTGCTAGGGAACATGTGATGTATGGAGGGGCTCTGCTGGGGGACATGTGATTTATGGAGGGTCTCTGCTGGGGGACAAGTGATTTATGGAGGGGCTCTTCTGGGAGACGTGATTTTATGGAGGGGCTCTGCTGGGGGACATGTTATTTATGGAGGGGCTCTGCTGGGAGACATGTGATTTAGGGAGCGGCTCTGCTGAGGGACTCCTGATTTATGGAGGGGCTCTGCTGGGAGACATGTGATTTATGGAGGGGCTCTGCTGGGAGACATGTGATTTATGGTGAGGCTCTGCTGGGGGACTCGTGATTTATGCAGGGGCTCTGTTGGGAGACATGTGATTTATGGAAGGGCTCTGCTGGGAGACATGTGATTTTATGGAGGGGGTCTGCTGGGGGACTCCTGTTTTATGGAGGGGCTCTGCTGGGGGACATGTGATTTATGGTGGGGCTCTACTGGGGGGCATGTAATTTATGGAGGGGCTCTGCTGGGGGACATGTAATTTATGGAGGGGCTCTGCTGGGGGACATGTGATTTTATGGAGGGTCTCTGCTGGGGGACATGTGATTCATGGAGGGGCTCTGCTGGGAGACATGTGATTTTATAGAGGGGCTCTGCTGGGGGACATGTGATTTATGGGGGGGTTATGCTGGGAGACATGTGATTTTATGGAGGGGCTCTGCTGGGGGAAATGTGATTTATGGAGGGGCTCTGCTTTTATACAGGTGATTTATGGAGGGGTTCTGCTGGGGCAATCCTAATTTAAGGAAAGGCTCTGCTGGGAGATATGTGATTTAAGGAAGGGTTCTCCTGGGAGACATGTGATTTATGGAGGGCCTCTGCTGAGTGAAATGTGATTTATGGAGTGGCTCTGTAGGGATACATGTGATTTATGGAGGGGCTCTGCTGGGGAACTTCTGATTTTTGGAGGGGATCTGCTGGGGGAATCCAGATTTATGGAGGGGTTCTGCTGGGAGACATGTGATTTATGGTGGGGCTCTGCTGGAGGACTCCTGATTTATGTAGGGACTATTTTGGGAGACATGTGATTGATGGAGGGGCTTTGCTAGGGGACATGTGATGTATGGAGGGGCTCTGCTGGTGGACATGTGATTTATGGAGGGTCTCTGCTGGGGGACAAGTGATTTATGAAGGGGCTCTTCTGGGAGACGTGATTTTATGGAGGGGCTCTGCTGATGGACTCCTGATTTATGGAGGGGTTCTGCTGGGAGACATGGGATTTATGGAGGGGCTCTGCTGGGAGACATGTGATTTAATGGAGAGTCTCCGCTGGGGAACATGTGATTCATTGAAGGGCTCTGCTGGGATTTTATGGGGGCTCTGTTGGGGGACATGTGATTTATGGGGGGGCTATGCTGGGAGACATGTGATTTGATGGAGGGGCTCTGCTGGGGGACATGTGATTTATGGAGGGGCTCTGCTTTGATATAGGTGATTTATGGAGGTGCTCTGCTGGGGCTCTCCTGATTTAAGGAGAGGCTCTGCTGGGAGACATGTGATTTATGGAGGGGTTCTGCTGGGAGACATGTGATTTTATGGAAGGGCTCTCCTGGGAGACATGTGATCTATGTTGGGGCTCTGCTGGGGGACATGTGATTTTAATGAGGGGCTCTGCTGGAGGGACATTTGATTTATGGAGGGGCTCTGCTGGGAGACATGTGATTTTATGGAGTAGCTCTGCTGGGGAACATGTGATTTATGGAGGAGCTCTGCTGGGAGATGTGATTTATGGAGGGGCTCTGCTGGGGGACTTCTGATTTATGGAGGGGCTCTGCTAGGGGTCTCCTGATTTACGGAGGGGCTCTGCTGGGGGACTCCTGATTTATGGATGAGCTTTTCTGGGAGACATGTGATTTATGGAGGGGCTATGCTGGGGGACATGTGATTTATGGAGTGGCTGGGACTACTGATTTATTGAAGGGCTCTGCTGGGAGACATGTCATTTTATGAAGGGGCTCTGTGGGGGACATGTGATTGATGGAGGGGCTGTGCTGGGGGACATGTGATTTTAATGAGGGGCTCTGCTGGGGGACATATGATTTATGGAGGGGCTCTGCTTGGAGACATGTGATTTATGGAGGGGCTCTGCTGGGGAACATGTGATTTATGGAGGGGCTATGCTGGGAGACATGTGATTTATGGAGGGGCTCTGCTGGGGGTCCCCTGTTTTATGGAGTGGCTCTGCTGGGGGACTTCTGCTTTATGGGGGGCTCTGCTGGGGGAATCCTGATTTATGGAGGGGCTCTGCTTGGAGACATGTGATTTATGGTGGGGCTGTGTTGGAGGACTCCTGATTTCTGGAGGGGCTCTGCTGGGAGACATGTGATTTAGGGAGGGGCTCTGCTGGGGGACAGGGACATGTGATTTCTGGAGGGGCTCTGCTGGGGAACTCCTGATTTAAGGAGGGGCTCTGCTGGGGGACAGGGACATGTGATTTATGGAGGGGCTCTGCTGGGAGACATGTGATTTATGGTGGGGCTCTGCTGTAGGAATCCTGATTTATGGAGGGGCTCTGCTGGAAGACATGTGATTTATGGAGGGGCTTTGCTGGGGGAGATGTGATTTTATGGTGGGGCTCTGCTGGGAAACAGGTGATGTATGAAGGGGCTCTGCTGGGGCACTCCTGATTTAAGGAGGGGCTCTGCTGGGAGACGTGATTTATGGAGGGGCTCTGCTGAGAGACATGTGATTTTATGGAAGGGCTCTCCTGGGAGACATGTGATTTATGGAGTGGCTCTGTAGAGATACATGTGATTTATGGAGGGGCTCTGCTGGGGAACTTCTGATTTATGGAGGGGATCTGCTGGGGGAATCCAGATTAATGGAGGGGCTCTGCTGGGAGACATGTGATTTATGGTGGGGCTCTGCTGGAGGACTCCTGATTTATGGTGGGGCTATTTTGGGAGACATGTGATTTATAGAGGGGCTCTGCTAGGGGACATGTGATTTATAGAGGGGCTCTGCTGGAGGACATGTGATTTATGGAGGGTCTCTGCTGGGGGACATGTGATTTATGGAGGTGCTCTTCTGGGAGACATGATTTTATGGAGGGGCTCTGCTGGGGGACATGTTATTTATGGAGGGGCTCTGCTGTGAGACATGTGATTTATGGAGGGACTCTGCTGAGAGACATGTAATTTATGGAGTGGCTCTGCTGGGGGACATGTGATTTATGGAGGGGCTCCGCTGGGCTCTGCTGTGGACATGTGATTTATGGAGGGGCTCTGCTGGGGGACATGTGATTTTAATGAGGGGCTCCGCTGGAGGGACATTTGATTTATGGAGGGGCTCTGCTGGGAGACATGTGGTTTTATGGAGTGGCTCTGCTGGGGAACATGTGATTTATGGAGGAGCTCTGCTGGGAGACGTGATTTATGGAGGGGCTCTGCTGGGGGACTTCTGATTTATGGAGGAGCTCTGCTAGGGGTCTCCTGATTTATGGAGGGGCTCTGCTGGGGGACTCCTGATTTATGGATGAGCTTTTCAGGGAGACATGTGATTTATGGAGGGGCTCTGCTGGGGGACATGTGATTTATGGAGTGGCTGGGACTACTAATTTATTGAAGGGCTCTGCTGGGAGACATGTGATTTTATGAAGGGGCTCTGTGGGGGACATGTGATTGATGGAGGGGCTGTGCTGGGGGACATGTGATTTTAATGAGGGGCTCTGCTGGGGGACATATGATTTATGGGGGGGCTCTGCTTGGAGACATGTGATTTATGGAGGGGCTCTGCTGGGGAACATGTGATTTATGGAGGGGCTATGCTGGGAAACATGTGATTTATGGAGGGGCTCTGCTGGGGGTCCCCTGTTTTATGGAGTGGCTCTGCTGGGGGACTTCTGCTTTATGGGGGCTCTGCTGGGGGAATCCTGATTTATGGAGGGGCTCTGCTTGGAGACATGTAATTTATGGTGGGGCTCTGCTGGAGGACTCCTGATTTATGGTGGGGCTATTTTGGGAGACATGTGATTTATGGAGGGGCTCTGCTAGGGGACATGTGATTTATAGAGGGGCTCTGCTGGAGGACATGTGATTTATGGAGGGTCTCTGCTGGGGGACATGTGATTTATGGAGGGGCTCTTCTGGGAGACATGATTTTATGGAGGGGCTCTGCTGGGGGACATGTTATTTATGGAGGGGCTCTGCTGTGAGACATGTGATTTATGGAGGGACTCTGCTGAGAGACATGTAATTTATGGAGTGGCTCTGCTGGGGGACATGTGATTTATGGAGGGGCTCGGCTGGGCTCTGCTGTGGACATGTGATTTATGGAGGGGCTCTGCTGGGGGACATGTGATTTTAATGAGGGGCTCCGCTGGAGGGATATTTGATTTATGGAGGGGCTCTGCTGGGAGACATGTGATTTTATGGAGGGTCTCTGCTGGGGAACATGTGATTTATGGAGGAGCTCTGCTGGGAGACGTGATTTATGGAGGGGCTCTGCTGGGGGACTTCTGATTTATGGAGGGGCTCTGCTAGGGGTCTCCTGATTTATGGAGGGGCTCTGCTGTGGGACTCCTGATTTATGGATGAGCTTTTCAGGGAGACATGTGATTTATGGAGGGGCTCTGCTGTGGGACATGTGATTTATGGAGTGGCTGGGACTACTGATTTATTGAAGGGCTCTGCTGGGAGACATGTGATTTTATGAAGGGGCTCTGTGGGGGACATGTGATTGATGGAGGGGCTGTGCTGGGGGACATGTGATTTTAATGAGGGGCTCTGCTGGGGGACATATGATTTATGGAGGGGCTCTGCTTGGAGACATGTCATTTATGGAGGGGCTCTGCTGGGGAACATGTGATTTATGGAGGGGCTATGCTGGGAAACATGTGATTTATGGAGGGGCTCTGCTGGGGGTCCCCTGTTTTATGGAGTGGCTCTGCTGGGGGACTTCTGCTTTATGGGGGGCTCTGCTGGGGGAATCCTGATTTATGGAGGGGCTCTGCTTGGAGACATGTGATTTATGGTGGGGCTGTGTTGGAGGACTCCTGATTTCTGGAGGGGCTCTGCTGGGAGACATGTGATTTAGGGAGGGGCTCTGCTGGGGGACAGGGACATGTGATTTCTGGAGGGGCTCTGCTGGGGAACTCCTGATGTAAGGAGGGGCTCTGCTCGGGGACAGGGACATGTGATTTATGGAGGGGCTCTGCTGGGAGACATGTGATTTATGGTGGGGCTCTGCTGGGGGAATACTGATTTATGGAGGGGCTCTGCTGGAAGACATGTGATTTATGGAGGGGCTTTGCTGGGGGTGATGTGATTTTATGGTGGGGCTCTGCTGGGAAACAGGTGATGTATGAAGGGGCTCTGCTGGGGCACTCCTGATTTAAGGAGGGGCTCTGCTGGGAGACGTGATTTATGGAGGGGCTCTGCTGAGAGACATGTGATTTTATGGAAGGGCTCTCCTGGGAGACATGTGATTTATGGAGTGGCTCTGTAGAGATACATGTAATTTATGGAGGGGCTCTGCTGGGGAACTTCTGATTTATGGAGGGGATCTGCTGGGAGACATGTGATTTTATGGAGGGGCTCTCCTGGGAGACATGTGATTTATGGAGGGCCTCTTCTGGGTGAAATGTGATTAATGGAGTGGCTCTGTAGGGATACATGTGATTTATGGAGGGGCTCTGCTGGGGAACTTCTGATTTATGGAGGGGATCTGCTGGGGGAAAACAGATTAATGGAGGGGCTCTGCTAGGAGACATGTGATTTATGGTGGGGCTCTGCTGGAGGACTCCTGATTTATGGTGGGGCTATTTTGGGAGACGTGATTTATGGAGGGGCTCTGCTAGGGGACATGTGATTTATAGAGGGGCTCTGCTGGAGGACATGTGATTTATGGAGGGTCTCTGCTGGGGGACATGTGATTTATGGAGGGGCTCTTCTGGGAGACATGATTTTATGGAGGGGCTCTGCTGGGGGACATGTTATTTATGGAGGGGCTCTGCTGTGAGACATGTGATTTATGGAGGGACTCTGCTGGAGGACATGTGATTTATGGAGGGTCTCTGCTGGGGGACATGTGATTTATGGAGGGGCTCTTCTGGGAGACATGATTTTATGGAGGGGCTCTGCTGGGGGACATGTTATTTATGAAATGGCTCTGCTGGGGGACATGTGATTTATGGAGGGGCTCGGCTGGGCTCTGCTGTGGACATGTGATTTATGGAGGGGCTCTGCTGGGGGACTCCTGATTTATGGAGGGGCTCTGCTGGAAGACATGTGATTTATGGAGGGGCTCTGCTAGGGGACTCTTGATTTATAGAGGGGCTCTGCTGGGAGACATGTGATTTTATGGAGGGGCTCTGCTGGGGGACATGTGATTTTATGGAGGTGCTCTGCTGGGAAACAGGTGATTTATGAAGGGGCTCTGCTGGGGCACTCCTGATTTAAGTAGGGGCTCTGATGGTGAAATGTGATTTATGGAGGGGCTCTGCTGGAGGACATGTGATTTATGGGGGGAATGTGCTGGGAGACATGCGATTTTATGGAGGGGCTCTGCTGAGGGACACGTGTTTTATGGAGGGGCTCTGCTGGGAGACATGTGATTTATGGTGAGGCTCTGCTGGGGGACTCCTGATTTATGGAAGGGCTCTCCTGGGAGACATGTGATTTATGGAGGGCCTCTGCTGGGTAAAATGTGATTAATGGAGTGGCTCTGTAGGGATACATGTGATTTATGGAGGGGCTCTGCTGGGGAACTTCTGATTTATGGAGGGGATCTGCTGGGGGAATCCAGATTAATGGAAGGGCTCTGCTGGGAGACATGTGATTTATGGTGGGGCTCTGCTGGAGGACTCCTGATTTATGGAGGGGCTATTTTGGGTGACATGTGATTTATGGAGGGGCTCTGCTAGGGGACATGTGATTTATAGAGGGGCTCTGCTGGAGGGCATGTGATTTATGGAGGGTCTCTGCTGGGGGACATGTGATTTATGGAGGGGCTCTTCTGGGAGACGTGATTTTATGGAGGAGCTCTGCTGGGGGTCATGTTATTTATGGATTGGCTCTGCTGCGAGACATGTGATTTATGGAGGGGCTCTACTGAGAGACATGTAATTTATGGAGTGGCTCTGCTGGGGTAACATGTGATTTATGGAGGGGCTCGGCTGGGCTCTGCTGGGGACATGTGATTTATGGAGGGACTCCTGATTTATGGAGGGGCTCTGCTGGAAGACATGTGATTTATGGAGGGGCTCTGCTAGGGGACTCTTGATTTATAGAGGGGCTCTGCTGGGGGACATGTGATTTTATGGAGGTGCTCTGCTGGGAAACAGGTGATTTATGAAGGGGCTCTGCTGGGGCACTCCTGATTTAAGTAGGGGCTCTGATGGTGAAATGTGATTTATGGAGTGGCTCTGTAGGGATACATGTGATTTATGGAGGGGCTCTGCTGGGGAACTTCTGATTTATGGAGGGGATCTGCTGGGGGAATCCAGATTTATGGAGGGGTTCTGCTGGGAGACATGTGATTTATGGTGGGGCTCTGCTTGAGGACTCCTGATTTATGGAGGGGCTATTTTGGGAGACATGTGATTTATGGAGGGGCTCTGCTAGGGAACATGTGATGTATGGAGGGGCTCTGCTGGGGGACATGTGATTTATGGAGGGTCTCTGCTGGGGGACAAGTGATTTATGGAGGGGCTCTTCTGGGAGACGTGATTTTATGGAGGGGCTCTGCTGGGGGACATGTTATTTATGGAGGGGCTCTGCTGGGAGACATGTGATTTAGGGAGCGGCTCTGCTGAGGGACTCCTGATTTATGGAGGGGCTCTGCTGGGAGACATGTGATTTATGGAGGGGCTCTGCTGGGAGACATGTGATTTAAGGTGAGGCTCTGCTGGGGGACTCGTGATTTATGCAGGGGCTCTGTTGGGAGACATGTGATTTATGGAAGGGCTCTGCTGGGAGACATGTGATTTTATGGAGGGGGTCTGCTGGGGGACTCCTGTTTTATGGAGGGGCTCTGCTGGGGGACATGTGATTTATGGTGGGGCTCTACTGGGGGGCATGTAATTTATGGAGGGGCTCTGCTGGGGGACATGTAATTTATGGAGGGGCTCTGCTGGGGGACATGTGATTTTATGGAGGGTCTCTGCTGGGGGACATGTGATTCATGGAGGGGCTCTGCTGGGAGACATGTGATTTTATAGAGGGGCTCTGCTGGGGGACATGTGATTTATGGGGGGGTTATGCTGGGAGACATGTGATTTTATGGAGGGGCTCTGCTGGGGGAAATGTGATTTATGGAGGGGCTCTGCTTTTATACAGGTGATTTATGGAGGGGTTCTGCTGGGGCAATCCTGATTTAAGGAAAGGCTCTGCTGGGAGATATGTGATTTAAGGAAGGGTTCTCCTGGGAGACATGTGATTTATGGAGGGCCTCTGCTGAGTGAAATGTGATTTATGGAGTGGCTCTGTAGGGATACATGTGATTTATGGAGGGGCTCTGCTGGGGAACTTCTGATTTATGGAGGGGATCTGCTGGGGGAATCCAGATTTATGGAGGGGTTCTGCTGGGAGACATGTGATTTATGGTGGGGCTCTGCTGGAGGACTCCTGATTTATGTAGGGACTATTTTGGGAGACATGTGATTGATGGAGCGGCTTTGCTAGGGGACATGTGATGTATGGAGGGGCTCTGCTGGGGGACATGTGATTTATGGAGGGTCTCTGCTGGGGGACAAGTGATTTATGAAGGGGCTCTTCTGGGAGACGTGATTTTATGGAGGGGCTCTGCTGATGGACTCCTGATTTATGGAGGGGTTCTGCTGGGAGACATGGGATTTATGGAGGGGCTCTGCTGGGAGACATGTGATTTAATGGAGAGTCTCCGCTGGGGAACATGTGATTCATTGAAGGGCTCTGCTGGGATTTTATGGGGGCTCTGCTGGGGGACATGTGATTTATGGGGGGGCTATGCTGGGAGACATGTGATTTGATGGAGGGGCTCTGCTGGGGGACATGTGATTTATGGAGGGGCTCTGCTTTGATATAGGTGATTTATGGAGGTGCTCTGCTGGGGCTCTCCTGATTTAAGGAGAGGCTCTGCTGGGAGACATGTGATTTATGGAGGGGTTCTGCTGGGAGACATGTGATTTTATGGAAGGGCTCTCCTGGGAGACATGTGATCTATGTTGGGGCTCTGCTGGGGGACATGTGATTTTAATGAGGGGCTCTGCTGGAGGGACATTTGATTTATGGAGGGGCTCTGCTGGGAGACATGTGATTTTATGGAGTAGCTCTGCTGGGGAACATGTGATTTATGGAGGAGCTCTGCTGGGAGATGTGATTTATGGAGGGGCTCTGCTGGGGGACTTCTGATTTATGGAGGGGCTCTGCTAGGGGTCTCCTGATTTACGGAGGGGCTCTGCTGGGGGACTCCTGATTTATGGATGAGCTTTTCTGGGAGACATGTGATTTATGGAGGGGCTATGCTGGGGGACATGTGATTTATGGAGTGGCTGGGACTACTGATTTATTGAAGGGCTCTGCTGGGAGACATGTGATTTTATGAAGGGGCTCTGTGGGGGACATGTGATTGATGGAGGGGCTGTGCTGGGGGACATGTGATTTTAATGAGGGGCTCTGCTGGGGGACATATGATTTATGGAGGGGCTCTGCTTGGAGACATGTGATTTATGGAGGGGCTCTGCTGGGGAACATGTGATTTATGGAGGGGCTATGCTGGGAGACATGTGATTTATGGAGGGGCTCTGCTGGGGGTCCCCTGTTTTATGGAGTGGCTCTGCTGGGGGACTTCTGCTTTATGGGGGGCTCTGCTGGGGGAATCCTGATTTATGGAGGGGCTCTGCTTGGAGACATGTGATTTATGGTGGGGCTGTGTTGGAGGACTCCTGATTTCTGGAGGGGCTCTGCTGGGAGACATGTGATTTAGGGAGGGGCTCTGCTGGGGGACAGGGACATGTGATTTCTGGAGGGGCTCTGCTGGGGAACTCCTGATTTAAGGAGGGGCTCTGCTGGGGGACAGGGACATGTGATTTATGGAGGGGCTCTGCTGGGAGACATGTGATTTATGGTGGGGCTCTGCTGTAGGAATCCTGATTTATGGAGGGGCTCTGCTGGAAGACATGTGATTTATGGAGGGGCTTTGCTGGGGGAGATGTGATTTTATGGTGGGGCTCTGCTGGGAAACAGGTGATGTATGAAGGGGCTCTGCTGGGGCACTCCTGATTTAAGGAGGGGCTCTGCTGGGAGACGTGATTTATGGAGGGGCTCTGCTGAGAGACATGTGATTTTATGGAAGGGCTCTCCTGGGAGACATGTGATTTATGGAGTGGCTCTGTAGAGATACATGTGATTTATGGAGGGGCTCTGCTGGGGAACTTCTGATTTATGGAGGGGATCTGCTGGGAGACATGTGATTTTATGGAGGGGCTCTCCTGGGAGACATGTGATTTATGGAGGGCCTCTGCTGGGTGAAATGTGATTAATGGAGTGGCTCTGTAGGGATACATGTGATTTATGGAGGGGCTCTGCTGGGGAACTTCTGATTTATGGAGGGGATCTGCTGGGGGAATCCAGATTAATGGAGGGGCTCTGCTGGGAGACATGTGATTTATGGTGGGGCTCTGCTGGAGGACTCCTGATTTATGGTGGGGCTATTTTGGGAGACATGTGATTTATAGAGGGGCTCTGCTAGGGGACATGTGATTTATAGAGGGGCTCTGCTGGAGGACATGTGATTTATGGAGGGTCTCTGCTGGGGGACATGTGATTTATGGAGGGGCTCTTCTGGGAGACATGATTTTATGGAGGGGCTCTGCTGGGGGACATGTTATTTATGGAGGGGCTCTGCTGTGAGACATGTGATTTATGGAGGGACTCTGCTGAGAGACATGTAATTTATGGAGTGGCTCTGCTGGGGGACATGTGATTTATGGAGGGGCTCGGCTGGGCTCTGCTGTGGACATGTGATTTATGGAGGGGCTCTGCTGGGGGACATGTGATTTTAATGAGGGGCTCCGCTGGAGGGACATTTGATTTATGGAGGGGCTCTGCTGGGAGACATGTGGTTTTATGGAGTGGCTCTGTTGGGGAACATGTGATTTATGGAGGAGCTCTGCTGGGAGACGTGATTTATGGAGGGGCTCTGCTGGGGGACTTCTGATTTATGGAGGGGCTCTGCTAGGGGTCTCCTGATTTATGGAGGGGCTCTGCTGGGGGACTCCTGATTTATGGATGAGCTTTTCAGGGAGACATGTGATTTATGGAGGGGCTCTGCTGGGGGACATGTGATTTATGGAGTGGCTGGGACTACTAATTTATTGAAGGGCTCTGCTGGGAGACATGTGATTTTATGAAGGGGCTCTGTGGGGGACATGTGATTGATATAGGGGCTGTGCTGGGGGACATGTGATTTTAATGAGGGGCTCTGCTGGGGGACATATGATTTATGGAGGGGCTCTGCTTGGAGACATGTGATTTATGGAGGGGCTCTGCTGGGGAACATGTGATTTATGGAGGGGCTATGCTGGGAAACATGTGATTTATGGAGGGGCTCTGCTGGGGGTCCCCTGTTTTATGGAGTGGCTCTGCTGGGGGACTTCTGCTTTATGGGGGCTCTGCTGGGGGAATCCTGATTTATGGAGGGGCTCTGCTTGGAGACATGTGATTTATGGTGGGGCTCTGCTGGAGGACTCCTGATTTATGGTGGGGCTATTTTGGGAGACATGTGATTTATGGAGGGGCTCTGCTAGGGGACATGTGATTTATAGAGGGGCTCTGCTGGAGGACATGTGATTTATGGAGGGTCTCTGCTGGGGGACATGTGATTTATGGAGGGGCTCTTCTGGGAGACATGATTTTATGGAGGGGCTCTGCTGGGGGACATGTTATTTATGGAGGGGCTCTGCTGTGAGACATGTGATTTATGGAGGGACTCTGCTGAGAGACATGTAATTTATGGAGTGGCTCTGCTGGGGGACATGTGATTTATGGAGGGGCTCGGCTGGGCTCTGCTGTGGACATGTGATTTATGGAGGGGCTCTGCTGGGGGACATGTGATTTTAATGAGGGGCTCCGCTGGAGGGACATTTGATTTATGGAGGGGCTCTGCTGGGAGACATGTGATTTTATGGAGGGTCTCTGCTGGGGAACATGTGATTTATGGAGGAGCTCTGCTGGGAGACGTGATTTATGGAGGGGCTCTGCTGGGGGACTTCTGATTTATGGAGGGGCTCTGCTAGGGGTCTCCTGATTTATGGAGGGGCTCTGCTGTGGGACTCCTGATTTATGGATGAGCTTTTCTGGGAGACATGTGATTTATGGAGGGGCTCTGCTGTGGGACATGTGATTTATGGAGTGGCTGGGACTACTGATTTATTGAAGGGCTCTGCTGGGAGACATGTGATTTTATGAAGGGGCTCTGTGGGGGACATGTGATTGATGGAGGGGCTGTGCTGGGGGACATGTGATTTTAATGAGGGGCTCTGCTGGGGGACATATGATTTATGGAGGGGCTCTGCTTGGAGACATGTGATTTATGGAGGGGCTCTGCTGGGGAACATGTGATTTATGGAGGGGCTATGCTGGGAAACATGTGATTTATGGAGGGGCTCTGCTGGGGGTCCCCTGTTTTATGGAGTGGCTCTGCTGGGGGACTTCTGCTTTATGGGGGGCTCTGCTGGGGGAATCCTGATTTATGGAGGGGCTCTGCTTGGAGACATGTGATTTATGGTGGGGCTGTGTTGGAGGACTCCTGATTTCTGGAGGGGCTCTGCTGGGAGACATGTGATTTAGGGAGGGGCTCTGCTGGGGGACAGGGACATGTGATTTCTGGAGGGGCTCTGCTGGGGAACTCCTGATGTAAGGAGGGGCTCTGCTCGGGGACAGGGACATGTGATTTATGGAGGGGCTCTGCTGGGAGACATGTGATTTATGGTGGGGCTCTGCTGGGGGAATACTGATTTATGGAGGGGCTCTGCTGGAAGACATGTGATTTATGGAGGGGCTTTGCTGGGGGTGATGTGATTTTATGGTGGGGCTCTGCTGGGAAACAGGTGATGTATGAAGGGGCTCTGCTGGGGCACTCCTGATTTAAGGAGGGGCTCTGCTGGGAGACGTGATTTATGGAGGGGCTCTGCTGAGAGACATGTGATTTTATGGAAGGGCTCTCCTGGGAGACATGTGATTTATGGAGTGGCTCTGTAGAGATACATGTAATTTATGGAGG